>NW_028318370.1:952500-1292500 GCF_062004578.1 Staurois parvus
TAACTGTAAAAAGTATTTATATTCTACTAAATGTAGCACTACCCTCTTAGGAGTTGGTTAGTTTTGGCTCCGCCTACAGCTCTTCCCAGCCAGGCAACACGCATTTCCTTCCACACCTGCATGCTGAAGTCAGTAAACAGTCCTTGAGCTTGATTTCAATGTTTTATTTGAAGTTTTATTAGGGGATTCATAGGATGCCCGAGGAAACTGTAACTTGAGGACAAACTCCTTAGCAACTATGTACAGATATGGACAAAAATAGTCCCTCCTTTGAGAACATTCCAGCTCTCTGGTGTATTTCCTCAGACCCCAGATGAATCCTCCTCTTCATCCAGCTGTACTGAAGGTATTCCCTTGCCAAAAGGGGCCAGAAACTGCCTACTTGAAACAGTCCCAAATGAGGAGCTAGTTGGGTTCTCCACTTGACTGCCCTCTCCCTTTATCCAGCTCAAGGGGTGTAGGATTATTCCCATAGTCTCTCTTGCAAGCTTAGTGGGTTGGTGGCTGCCTTCAGGCTTGACGCTGGGCTGGCTCCTTCCCTGATCCACAGGCTGTCCTCTCTCTGGGGATGATGAGGCAAAGAGATCCTCCTTTCAGCTCCTGCCTGTAGGTAGGCCCCTCTCCTGGGCCCCTTCCCTGGCTCCATACACTATCTTCCACCTGACACACTACTCCCCTGCTGATCAGGCTCTCTTATACATAAGGGCCACCCTAACCCCATCCCAAGCCTCCTGCTTGGGGATTGGTCAGGGTCCCTTGAGCATACAGATCAGTTCCTCCTGACCCCACCCACTGCCTTCCAGAAACTTCTCAAGCTTCCAGAGCAGGGGAGTTATCAGGGAACTGGCCTGCAGAGCCCTCAGCCCTGACCTAAAATAATCCAGGTGACTCACACCAGACTCTTAACAAGCCTCTGCCCCCCAAAAAAACTAACTAGCTCCCCCTAACTAAATTTGAAGGGTGCTACATAAACTTTCTATCAGACCTTCAGATTGCTGTGTTGATTACTTTTTTAACACTAGCATAAAGGAAAAAAGGAACAGTAAGTTTAAAGCCAATTTTTTTAATTAATTAATTTTTAACATAAACTTTTGAGTTACCACCAGAACAGGAATAGAGGGGAAATCTTCCAACTGGGACACTTGTTCCTGTGATAACTATGTAAAAGTGGATTTCCCTCACATTGAAAAGGTATCCTCTGACTTCCTGTTCAGTCTACAGCACAAGAAACAAAGAGAAATCCCCCTTATAGGACTCAGACAGCAAAAAAAGGTGAAGGCAATTTTAACCCTATCTTATTCTATTTAAAATGATAAAAAAAAGTTTTGCCTTTAAATATACCTTTTTGGTTTATCAACACCAAAGAACAAAAATATAATATAAAGAACCCTGGTATTCTTTAGGTGTTGTGACTGCATTAGTTTTCTTTTTTTCAGGCTTTTTTCCCTTTATTTTTTCCTAGTGATCCTGCCAATAACACACTTCCTGGTTTCCTGTCTTAAAGCGGAGCTCCACCCAAAAGGGGAAGTTCAGTTTTAAACCTTTGTCCCCTGCTCCCCATTAGGGTTGGCACCTTTGGGGAGCCGGGACCCGAATTTGACAGGTACCCTGTCCCACGTCCGCTGCAATCGCCTAGGCGATCAGAAGTTGTGTCCCCCCCCCATCTCCCCGTAGTCTTCTGGGACACATGACAGGTCCCAGAAGACTACGAGGCTGCTCACAGAGCGCAGCGCTTCTCGCACATGCACAGTGGGCACCCGGCTGTGAAGCCACAAGCTGTCACAGCCAGGTGCCCACACTGAAGATGCCAGTGCCAGGGAGAGAAGACGGCCGGTGAAACCAGCCGTGGTGAGGACAGTGGTGAACCGAGGGACAGGAAAGTGTCTGTATTTTAAAAGTCAGCAGTTAGTGTTTGTAGCTGCTGACTTTTTTTTTTTCAGCTGGAACTCCGCTTTAAGATGACAACACCTGTACTGTATCTATGGAGGAGCAGCATTGTCCCTATAGGATGGGAAGTGTGTTAGGACTACAGAACACCACCCCTCTCCTCATCTCCATAGAATGGGAGAGGGGTGTGTTTCAGTCCATGGAACAATGTACCTGGTAACAGTCAGCCCAAGCAGAGAGTACAGGAAGCTATCAGCTCACAGGATTTGTGGCAGGATCAACAGGTATTGTTTTGAACGTATTGCAGAGATATAACAAAACACTTTCAGTGATATATTTAATAGAATAAAAAGCAGAAAGTAAGAAATGTCCACTGGTAAGGCTTGTCAGATAGGCGGTAAAAGTTGGTGGTTTCACCCCACCAACTGTACCTAAAAAAGAGCATGCAAACGCTTTGCGGGAACAATGCAGCTGTGCCTGGAAAACAAGCAGAAGACCCTCCGAAGTGGCATGGAGCTCCCTGTATGCATGGCAAAGCTTTCTTTTCACCTGGCGTGTACCTTTAAGGGCTGGGAAATGTATTCGGGAGGAAGCAAATGTCTTCAGATGTGTCATTATCAAATGATTTCTTATTGGAGAATAGAACAGCAAGACTCGGCATAAATTATCTGCCTTCCAGAACGCTTTTGTTATTGTCTGAGTCGGGAACACAGGATAGAGACATTGATTTCCATATATTAGGCTTCAGCAGTTCTGTTAGCATCTGTCTATAGTATATCTCTTTTTACCTTCTTATTCTATCTATCAACATATAGCTGTCCTTTACCTATCTATCTATCTATCTATCTATCTATCTATCTATCTATCTATCTGTATTCTATCTATCTATCTATCTATATGTATTCTATCTATCTATCTATCTATCTATCTATCTATCTATCTATCTATCTGTATTCTATCTATCTATCTATCTATCTATCTATCTATCTATCTATATGTATTCTATCTATCTATCTATCTATCTATCTATCTGTAATCTATCTATCTATCTATCTGTATTCTATCTATCTATCTATCTATCTATCTATCTATCTATATGTATTCTATCTATCTATCTATCTATCTATCTATCTATCTGTATTCTATCTATCTATCTATCTATCTATCTATCTATCTATCTATCTATATGTATTCTATCTATATGTATTCTATCTATCTATCTATATGTATTCTATCTATCTATCTATCTATCTATCTATCTATCTATTTATCTATCTATATGTATTCTATCTATCTATCTATCTATCTATCTATCTATCTATCTGTATTCTATCTATCTATCTATCTATCTATCTATCTATCTATCTATATGTATTCTATCTATCTATCTATCTATATGTATTCTATCTCTCTATCTATCTATCTATCTATCTATCTATCTATCTATCTATCTATATGTATTCTATCTATCTATCTATCTATCTATCTATCTATCTATCTGTATGTATTCTATCTATCTATCTATCTATATGTATTCTATCTATCTATCTATCTATCTATCTATCTATCTATCTATCTATCTGTATTCTATCTATCTATCTATCTGTATTCTATCTATCTATCTATCTATCTATCTATCTATCTATCTATCTATCTGTATTCTATCTATCTATCTATCTGTATTCTATCTATCTATCTATCTATCTATCTATCTATCTATCTATCTATCTGTATTCTATCTATCTATCTATCTATCTATCTATCTATCTATATGTATTCTATCTATCTATCTATCTATCTATCTATCTATCTATCTATCTATATGTATTCTATCTATCTATCTATCTATCTATTTATCTATCTATCTATATGTATTCTATCTATCTATCTATCTATCTATCTATCTATCTAGCTATCTATCTATCTCTACGTTATCTATCATCTATATCAATCTATCATCTATCTACAATATATCTCTTTTTACCTTCTTTTTCTATCTATTAACATATAGCTATACCAGGGGCGGACTGACAACTCATGTGGCCCCCGTGTCCTTGCCCAAACTCAAAAAAGCCTATGAAAAAGGTACCAGGGGCATCTCATGGGGCCCCCTACTGACCCCGGGCCCTCGGGCAGTGCCGAGATTCCAAATGGTCAGTCCGCCCCTGACCATACCCGTCCCCCACTCTCCATCCTGACGGATCCTACTATGAGTTTGCAGCTGCTGGGGGGGGGGAAGAGAGAAGGGAAGCCGGCAGTACTGCAATGTGTTGGATAGAATAGGGATTAATCTCAGATTTTTCTTTTGCTGTGTGGGTTCATTGGGCAAATTTCCCTTCACTTCCAATCCAGGGACACAGCAGGGAGTAAGGAGGAACATTCTTCATGGTGAAGGGAACTCCTTTAGACAACTCTCATCAAAACAGGTATTTCTATTGAAAGATTCCCTGTTCAGAGGACTACAAAATTCTGGATTTCCCATCACTGCTGGTGACAAAAGTTAGAAATTTGATAGGACTTTTCCATAGTCCAACCAAAGAAAAATATATTTTGGATCTATCTATCTATCTTTCTATCTATCTATCCATCCATCCATCCATCCACCATCCATCCATCCATCCATCCATCCATCCATCCATCCATCCATCCATCCTTCCATCCATCTATCTATCTATCTATCTATCTATCTATCTATCTATCTATCTATCTATCTATCTATCTATCCTTTTATGTAGGCAGGTGCAGTTTGGCCTCCCCAAACAGGTGGAGCTGTTGAGGCAGCAGTCATGAAGAGGTGGTGGTGTGTATGTGTGTGTGTGTGTGGGGGGGGGGGGACGGGACTGGAGGAACTCTTGTTCCTCTGAGGTGTCATCAGGAGAGCAGCTCTCCGGTTGAACACTGCTGCCCTGGATGACCTTGGTGGCCATCTTTAGTGTGGGCAGTGCTAATAAATAGCAGGCATTTGTGAAGTAGCTAGGTCAGGGACAGGAACCTGCTGGTCAGGGAGAATGTGTCTAACGTAAGTAGAGGTTCCATTTTTCCACCAAATATCTTTCTGTGTATGGCCTCCGTTCTCACATATCTGTACTCAATATAGATATTTTATTGGGTTCCTCTGAGGTATGACTTCAGCCCCCTATAGAAGAATTACCCCCAAAGCCCCCTCTGTCCACCGCTACCCCCGATTTTCATCCTGAGTATACCCCCAATAATTCACCTCCTATGTCAGTCTAGACCCAAGAAGAAGTCCTTCCATTTGCAATCAGTTCATCAACAATTTGGCAGCGGTCCCCGCTTTGTGTTTTGCCAGCAACTATTTACTGGGTTACCGTTCGATGACAGAATTACAAAAACAGATTTATCCAACCAGCTGTGTGCGGGATCTTCAGAAAATCCCTGCTTCGCCTCTGCACAACCTGGAGCGAGCTGTGGCCAATTCCATTATCATTCTTCTCCAGAAATGATCATTTCCATCATTTATTAATACAGACTCATGGCTGGCGGGGATAATTATTCTTTTATGTAGCACAATTGTTTCATGCAACACTCTATTATGCTACATAAGAGGGTGAGCGATACCAATACATAGAACAACATACACACCATAAGTGGTTTGTTATCATTTGGCAGGATTATTTAGGTGGGGTATTCTGGGGTGACACGGCTTTTACAGTCAGTAACATTTACGCATGAGAAAACTTGAATAACTGATATATCCTGTCAAAAAATATGTTTCATATAAAATGATCAATTTACCCTTAAAGAACTCTTAGTGTGTGTGTGTGTGTGGGGGGGCTATACAGGCTGACAATGTTCTGACCTTTCTTCTCTGATGGGGAGAGAATCAGGGGTGGACTGACAACTCATGGGGCCCCCGGGCAATAGGGGATCATGGGGCCCCTGTGTCCTTGCCCAAACTCAAAAAAGCCTGTGAAATAGGTACCAGGGGCATCTCATGGGGCCCCCTACTGCCCCTGCTGGCAATATTTGAGTACTAACCAGGTACCCCCCTCCCCCCAAAGAAAGGTTTCAAAAGAGTTAAAGGAGGGAGGCAGGAGGCGGAAAAGAGGAAATTTCCCTTTTGGGTAAAGTTCTCCTTTAAGTACCTTGAACCTGAATTGGTGTCAGCCCCTGGCAGTCCCTATTCAGTGGGACTTGAGCATGAGAGAATGAAGAAACAGAAGGATCCTACCAGTTTATGTACTGTCAAGTTGCATGCTGACAGGAGGAGAGATCAGATTTATGAGCTTGTTGTACTGCTTCTCCTTTCATTGTCCAGTCACAAGCAGGGGCAGACTGACAACTCATGGGGCCCCCGGGCAATAGGGGATCATGGGGCCCCTGTGTCCTTGTCCACACGGCATCTCATGGGGCCCCCTACCGACCCCGGGCCCTCGGGCACAGCCCGAGTTCCCAAATGGTCAGTCCGCCCCTGGTCACAAGTTGGTTTGGGTCTAGTACAGTCAGGGCTTATAGGCAGAGAGTTAAATAATGCTGACCATCAGACTGAGGGCATCTAGAGGTACTTTGGAGAGAACTCTGGATTGAAAACAAATACTGTTACAAAAGCTTCTTTTTTACTTTTCTTTTAAAGGGCTATTAAGGTTTATCTTGATTTTTTTTGCCTGAAGTTCTGCTGTAATCTAGTATCCAATAGTATGTTAATTTTTCACTCATTAAAACAGTAAAGCCATTCCTCTCATGAATAATGTGTATGCTGCTATTCACTTGTATTCTCACCCTGTCAAAGCAGAAATGTCAGTTCATTGCCTAGCGGTAAAGGCAGAATTGCAAAAAGGGAAGAGAAAGAAAATGAACAGCTGGTTGGTAGACCAAGAAGGCTATGAGAGACGGGGGAGGGCATAAATAATATACTGTATCAATATGTCTACAGTTATGTAGAAAAACTGCAAATATTTCAACATCATATGCAGGTTTTTTTTTACATGACTTCCTTCATGTAAAATAATTCCCTCGGTATATTATGTGGACCTTGTGCCCTTCCCCTCGTAAAGAGCATTGAAAACACTACTAAATAAAAGAAATTGTTTTTCTTTCTACATTTTTTTTTTTTTTTTTACATTTAACTCTTCTACAAAATTGCATATCTATCTGATAATGCCATCCCCTACACCACAGTGCATTCAGGGAAGTTTTGTATTGGGTTTTATGAAGGCGATCAGCCCCCGTGAATAGACCTGGAACACTCTGTCTTTCCTTTCATGTCTCGGCTGCTTTCACGGCTGCTGCGTTATAATAGGTGAAGCAATTTGAACCTTTTGTAATGATTTAGCTCGAAATTCTCATCCAGATTTACTGACATCAGCTCTGCTTTTTGTTTTCATTGGGATAATAAAATCTCTCCACTTTTCTTTGTGCACCACCGGAGCGACACTTGATCACCGAGAACTGAACGAGAAAGATTAAAGTTTTGCTGAGTTAACGGTATCATTTGCCGCGGAATCAGTTGGCTATTTGGGACTCTTGGCGTGGAATCTGAAGGATGTATAATGGAGCAGGCCAGAGGGGTCACTCTAAAATGACCAAAAACTAATCCAGATGTGTGCTGGAAATCAGGGGTGGACTGACCATTTTTAAACTCAGGCACTGCCCGAGGGCCCGGGGTCAGTGGGGGGCCCCATGAGATGCCCCTGGTACCTTTTTCATTGGCTTTTTTGAGTTTGGGCAAGGACACAGGGACCCCATGATCCCCTATTGCCCGGGGGCCCCATGAGTTGTCAGTCCGCCCCTGCTGGCAATATTTGAGTACTAAGGTTTGGAAATGAAATGGGTTCCTCCTTGAACCTGTGACCAGACTATGGACATTTTGGTAAAAAGATGCAGCACCTTCTCTTAGCATGCAAGAACAATATAATATCTTTACAAAATTAAGTGTCCCCAATAAATTGTAAATTTCTAATCAACCATATAGTGTACCAATACGAAAAGAAAAAATGTTAGCTGCGCCTTAAAGTGCAAAATCACTTGTGACCAAATATTGACGTAAGGTATGGCGCTTCACATACACGCTATATAAACAATATTCCGACTGTGACATAAACATACAAAACCGAAAGTGATATAAATCAGCAAGTCCACAAACAAAAGTCCCACACCAAATTGTGGATGAAAAACAGTGCATAATTTTCTGGTGCCCAATATATTGCTTCATGCAGATCCCATGTGCTCCACCACCATAGGCTAATACATTGTAATCACCAATCATCCTCTTAATTAACCTCTTCACGCTGGCGCCTCCCGGCCCTTTAAGGGGTTTCAGATGCTGGGAGGCGGGGCGGGGTTTTAGGGTCATGTGACCGCTGTGATTTGCTGTCACGGTGGTCACATGATCGGAAAAGGTCCCGATCACAAGGGGAGATCGGGACCTTTCCACGAGACACCGACATATGTGCTGGGAGCGCGCAGGGTGCTTGTTCTCAGCACATATGTGTTTTCAAATGGCACACAAATATGCGGCCGCTCGGCGTCAAGGCTCAGCCGCTGAAAGGCCGCATATTTGCATACGGTAGGCGTCAAGGGGTTAAAAGAAGGTATAATGCGCTTTGTGTCCCCAAGGCTTTGGAACATCAGTGTATATCTTCTCCATGGTCTCCCAATTTACTCCATAGACCAAGGTTATCAATAATCACAAGGAAAAATTTCCCATAGTATAGCATATTTATTGTAAAAATGGATACAATCAACAAAATGTACACTCACATTAGTTGGTGGCCAATCCTGGTGGTGGAGCACAAAGGATCTGCATAAAGCAATGTATTGGGCAACAGAAGATTATGCAGTGTTTTATAGCATGTATGTGAAGCGTCATAGCTTACTTCAATATTCAGACTAGGGACATAAAACTATTTACGTACACTCACTGGTCACTTTATTAGGTACACCTTGCTAGTACCGGGTTGGACCCCCTTTTGCCTTCAGAACTGCATAAATCCTTTGTGGCATAGATTCAACAAGGTGTTGGAAGCATTCTTCAGAGATTTTGGTCCATATTGACATGCGTTACTGTTGCCTTTTTTTCATCCTGAACCTGTCTGCCCATTCTCCTCTGACCTCTGACGTCAACAAGGCATTTTCGTCCACACAACTGCCACTCACTGGATATTTTCTTTTTCCCAGACCATTCTCTGTAAACCCTAGAGATGGTTATGCGTGAAAATCCCAGAAGATCAGCAGTTTTTGAAATACTCAGACCAGCCTGTCTGGCACCAACAACCATGCCATGTTCAAAGTTGCTTAAATCTCCTTTCTTCCCCATTCTAATGCTCGATTTGAACTTCAGCAAGTCGTCTTCATCACATCTAGATGCCTAAATGCATTGAGGTGCTGCCATATGATTGGCTGATTAGTAATTTGTGTTACCAAGCAATTGAACAGGTGTACCTAATAAAGTGGCCATTGAGTGTATGTAGCACCTTCTTAGATTAGGTTGCTAGAGCAGTTGAGGTAAATTTAGTCCTTTTGGTCTCTCTGGGGTGAGTGGAGCAGAGTATGATTTTTTGGCTGTTCTGGGTCTTACTGTCTGCAGGCTCATCTACTTCTCCCTGCCTTCTAGTACATTCTAGAATGTAGTCTGCTGGAAGAGTCTTTGGCTTGAATATTCATGCAGCCTCAACCAATACCTGGGGTGATAATACTAAGTAGGTGGCTGAGAAGTCTATGAATAGTCTAGGCATACCTCCCAACAGTGCTGGATTGGGTGGGACTTTCCTACATTTTAAAAAGTTGGAAGGTATGGCCTATGGCAAGATCCTGGAGGAGAAGACCCAGCCTGAAGGGCTGCTGCCCTTCTGGGCAGATTAGCTGAAGTCTGCAGGAGTTTATCTAGGTCCCAGCTCAAGAAGAGCTGGAGGGGCTATTCGCTGAGAAGAGCTGGAGCCAAATTCATGAGGGGTTCACTGAGGATCAGGCTGGTATTAGTAGGAGGCATCCAAGTACACAGGGACATTGTGAGTATAGGCCTGAGTGATATAATACACTTGTAGCTGAGACAAAAAATTAAATGGGATCTTCCAGTGCAATGCACTTCCAGTGGGCCTAAGCTCCTCCTGCAGCAAATATGGACTTTCTGAGTGGAGGAATCTAAGACTTGTCCCCTCCCTTTCTCTACAGACATGAGTAAGACCTCATCTTATATTTGCAGTTGAGTTTTGGGCACAAAAATTATGTTGTGGAGAAAATGCAGAGAACAGCACCTAAATTAATAGGGGGCATGGAGGATCTCTGCCATTGGTGAAGAATAACTGAACTGAATTTATTCTTCCTTCAGAAGAAGCATTTAAGTGGGGAGATACTTTTCTTGTATAACTACATCAATGGACGTTTTTCCATATTGGACAAAAAGTGGACTGCCTTCCTCAGTTGCAGATTTATGGTTCTGAGAGTGCATACATACATCTGTGTACCTTCCCTCAGCCTGGTCTTTATGACCTAGGTTGAAGGCTTCCCACATCTCTGTCCCCTTCAAGCCGGTTACTATGTTATAGACTGATGTCCCCGGGAATCTCTGTCCCCCAACCATAACTCTATGACCTAGATCAGGGGTTTCCAAACTGTGGCCCACAGACTGGATGTGGCCCTTTACTTGCCTTTATCTAGCTCTTGGGGTACTATTCCTTCCACTGATATGAGGTACTATTCCTTGCACTGACAGCAAAGACAGGGCACTATTCCTCTGACTGACACCATCAATGGGATATATCCCACCCACTGACACCAGAGACGGGGAACTAATTCTCCCACTGACACCCATTATGGGGCACTATTTCTCCAACTGACACTAAGCCTATGGCATTGTTTACTCCCAGGACATTTTTTATTTTCATTTTCTCATATTCTCTTGATCTAGACTGAAGGCCTCATGCATCTCTGTCCCCCTCAACCCAATCTCCAAAATCTAGACTGAAAGCCTTACACATCTCTGTCCCCATCAACCAGTCTCCATGTTCTGGGCTGAAGACCACATACATCCTATGCCCCACTTGACCATTACTCACATCCCATTCCACAGATCCTTTTGATAGTACTAATGAAGGGCGAAACGTCTGCATTGTTAAGAACTTTACATGACGCTTCTCATAGGCAAAACATAACATCTTTTTTGGTAAGGCACTCAGCTTTAACAACTGGTTGATGTTTAATAGTCTTTTCCTACATACAACTCTTAAGCGCCTTAATAAGCACAATCCCTGGTTCCATGATCTCCTCATAACAGAGAGCATCACTTCAAACTCACATGGCTGGCCCTGTTCGTTCTTTCTACTACAAATAGAGATCTTTCCTCCTCAACTGCCACTGCTGAGCGACCTCAACAAATGGATTCCTTCTCATGATTGAAGGACTTTTTCCACCAAGCAGAGAACAGAACTTCTGGGATTAACTGTATACTAACTCTAAGACATTGGAGAATATGTTGAATTGGTTGGCTCATCTTTAGTGTGAAACTGGTAGAATTCATTGCTGGTGGATTGTACCCTCAATTTTTCACCTCATGGGTTCATCGTCCATGTTATTGAATCTTGCATAATGGTCAGTGTACACTCTGGTAAAGGTTTGTGAAACATTTCTGATGGATTTAGAACATTGTTTTTAAATTGCAATTTGGATTTTTGCAGTTGCCTCAGTTACAACACTGCTACTTGTCACATTACCATACGTGATATATAAATGTGGTTTCATTCCTGTTTTTCTTTTTTTCTAGAATGCAGGCATCCCTTCTGCTACAATGTCAGACCCAAAGTCGGTATGTGTGTCATTGGATGAAGTGGTCTCTAACTGTGCCAACAGCCAGGACACCCCACTTCTTAATGGACATTTAAAAAAGGTGGACAATCACCTTACGGAGGCGCAGCGCTTCTCCTCTCTGCCCAGGAGGCCTGCTGTGAACATCGAATTCAAGGATCTGTCATTTTCGATCCCTGAAGGGCCATGGTGGAAAAAGAAAGGTGAGCCAGTTCATATTTTTTAAGCATTTTTCAAGGCAGATTGCCAGTTGTTGTACAGGCTCTTTAGGTATCTGTTGATTCAAATATAAATGATTACAGATCGGTGGTTGCCAGCGGAGCACATGAAATGCTATGTTTAAAATGCATTTGAAGTCATTTTTCAATGTGTTGGATAGAATAGGGAATAATTAAACCTCAGATTTTTCTTTTGCTGTGTGGGTTTATTGGGCAAATTTCCCTTCACTTCCAATCCAGGGACACAGCAGGGAGTAAGGAGGAACTTTCTTCATGGTGAAGGGAACTCCTTTAGACAACTCTCATCAAAACAGGTATTTCTATTGAAAGATTTCCTGTTCAGAGGACTACAAAATTCTGGATTTCCCATCACTACTGGTGACAAAAGTTAGAAATTTGATAGGAGTTTTCCATAGTCCAACCAAAGAAAAATACATTTTGGATCTATTATCTATCTATCTATCTATCTATCTATCTATCTATCTATATGTATTCTATCTATCTATCTATCTATCTATCTATCTATATGTATTCTATCTATCTATCTATCTATATGTATTCTATCTATCTATCTATCTATCTATCTATCTATCTATCTATCTATCTATATGTATTCTATCTATCTATATGTATTCTATCTATCTATCTATCTATCTATCTATCTATCTATCTATCTATATGTATTCTATCTATCTATCTATCTATCTATCTATCTATCTATCTATATGTATTCTATCTATCTATCTATCTATCTATCTATCTATCTATCTATATGTATTCTATCTATCTATCTATCTATCTATCTATCTATATGTATTCTATCTATCTATCTATCTATCTATCTATCTATCTATCTATCTATCATCTATCTATCTATCTATCTATCTATCTATATGTATTCTATCTATCTATCTATCTATCTATCTATCTATCTATATGTATTCTATCTATCTATCTATATGTATTCTATCTATCTATCTATCTATCTATCTATCTATCTATCTATCTATCTATCTATATGTATTCTATCTATCTATCTATCTATCTATCTATCTATCTATCTATCTATCTATCTACAGTATCTATCTATCTATCTATCTATCTATCTATCTATCTATCTATCTATATGTATTCTATCTATCTATCTATCTATCTATCTATCTATCTATCTATATGTATTCTATCTATCTATCTATCTATCTATCTATATGTATTCTATCTATCTATCTATATGTATTCTATCTATCTATCTATCTATCTATCTATCTATCTATCTATCTATCTATCTATATGTAGTCTATCTATCTATCTATCTATCTATCTATCTATCTATCTATCTATATGTAGTCTATCTATCTATCTATCTATCTATCTATCTATATGTATTCTATCTATCTATCTATCTATCTATCTATCTATCTATCTATCTATATGTATTCCATCTATCTATCTATCTATCTATCTATCTATCTATCTATCTATCTATATGTATTCTATCTATCTATCTATCTATCTATCTATCTGTATTCTATCTATCTATCTATCTATCTATCTATCTATCTATCTATCTATCTATCTATCTATCTATATGTATTCTATCTATCTATCTATCTATCTATCTATATGTATTCTATCTATCTATCTATCTATCTATCTATCTATCTATCTATCTATCTATCCATCCATGGTATTTCTCTCCATCAATTTGTGTGTGAAGGTGATCAGCCCATAATAAATACAAGTTGTAACATTATTACTTATAGTTTATACTTGCATTATTATTTTATACTTGCAGTAGACATAGATACTTGTTACTTGCTATGCTTTCTGATGAATAAGGTAGCACAGTAATGCTTTATTCGTCCAACTGTTTATTAGGTAGTCTTCATCAGTTTACGTTGAGCTTGTCTGCATTGTAAAGCGTAGAAAGCAGCATGTCAGCAGAACAGGACTGACAATGAAGCAGGTACTTGGAATCCCTCCAGTTTACTTTCTGGAATCATGCCGTATAGGGTAAATAGGCAAGGCTAAGTTAAACTACTGTAGGAGCTGTCTTGTTCCAGCAGTTTGTGATCTGTTTCTGTTATGATTACATGAATGCAGTACAGTAAAGAAATTTACATTTATGGCTCCAGAAGTTAAATCAGTGAATAAAACAGGCATGTAGAGAAGATACCATCCTTGTCATTGTCGCCCAAATTGCCCACTCCGCTCCTCCCATGATATCCTCCTCTCTAGCTCCCTCATCACCTCCTCCCACGCTCGCCTCCATGACTTCTCCAGAGCCTCTCCCATCCTCTGGAACTCCCTACCACAGCATGTCCGGTCAGCCCCCATACTGTCTGCCTTTAGGCGATCTTTGAAAACTCACTTCTTCAGGGAAGCCTACCCCACCTCCACCTAAGAACTGTACTTGAATCACCTCCGCCAGATCATCCCCCACAGCTATCACCTTTTGTATCACCTCCCCCTTCCTTTAGATTGTAAGCTCCACAAGCCGGGCCCTCCTATTCCTTCTGTACTGAAATGTATTGTAATTGTACTGTCTCCCTTATATTGTAAAGCGCTGAGCAAACTGTTGGTGCTATATAAATCCTGTATTATAATAATAATATAATAATAATTGTCAGGCCTGGTCTGTAGATCAGTTTCTCTACAACAGGGTTTCTCAACCAGGGTTGCTCCAGAGGTTTTTAGGGGTTCCTTGAGCAATAAGCAATTTTTGGCTCTCAAATAAGTTCCCACTGACACCATTGACCTTTTTAGTTATCTGCAGGGGCGGACTGACCATTTGGAAACTTGGGCACTGCCTGAGGGCCCGGGGTCAGTAGGGGGCCCCAGGAGATGCCCCTGGTACCTTTTTCATAGGCTTTTTTGAGTTTGGGCAAGGACACAGGGGCCCCATGATCCCCTATTGCCCGGGGGCCCCATGAGTTGTTAATCCGCCCCGGTTATGTGTAATTCTTTCCAGTGACCACGAGTGAAAGGAGCATCCTTCCCACTTTCCATCCTACTAATATACAGTATCATAAGTTATAAATAAAGTCATTTTTAGCAGGGGTTCCCTGAAACCAGAAAATTATTTTAAGGGTTCCTCTATGTTGAAAATGTTGAGAAAGACTGCTCTGCATTGAACAGTACAGACTGCAGAGAGGCTAAATGTACAACAGAGCGATGTTTTCACTACTCTGGACCTGTTGTGACATCTATCATCTGTCATCTATGACTTCATTGGTTGCATGCCTGCTCCAGGTGAGTTCGGAAATCAGAGGATAAGTCATGACTCCCTAGTCATTGGCATTTCCAGAAGAAGTTCAGTAATGGCAGCCTCCAAATTTCTTTTGTCAAAAGTTTTAATTCAAAGAGTACCTATCCACATAGGACAAGTAGCTGAAAAAAAATATTGCGCCTTTGATTTCACCAGTAACTGAACCAATTGTCTGCTTCCTTTGAAATTAGAATCCAATCTATGAAATGTTTGCATGCCTTTCTCAGGGAGGCAGGTGCTCTTTATGCAGAGAATTTGGAACATGTAACTAGTTTTTCCTGTTCTGCTTCCTGCTTCATTTTCCAGGCATGAAAATAAATGATTCATAGCATGCACCGTCTTGTACACTCAGGAGACCCCATGGTGATGTTTTGCTATGTCAGTGTTTTTTTTTCCTCCAGATCATTTCTGTGTCTCACAAGGGACCAGAAGGAACGTCATTGATGAGGCAGTGGTGCTAACATTGCTTATGCAGAGACATATTTGGCAGATGATCCCAAATTGTCCTGAAGGCTTACTCTTTTTTTTTTAGGCAATTCTCTTTTTTCTTTATTGACTTTCTTGTCTTTATTGGCTAACCTCTTTGGTGGGTGGCATTGGTCTTATTCAAGATGGCAAGATCAGCTTTGAGCTTTTCGGAGAGTTTGCAAGGAATCTTCTTCTATGGTGGTGGGTCTGGTGATAAGTGTACCTTCATCTTTTATGGGGTTTCCTGTAATTTAGACGGTATGTTATGTCATTTCCAGAACTGAGATAAGTGTCCTGATAGGTTGGTTGTCTGAGTCTCTTTTAAAATTGAATATGATACTAAAATAACGCTGTCACTACTGGGTCCAAAGTGAATAAAAGGCAGTCTGTAAGTAAAGATGCCTATCTTTCCAGTGGCCAGTGAATTCAAATTCCATTGTGTTGTTGATCCCTGGTAGCCACCAATATTCAACACTCCCTGCTCTTTCTCTGTATGCCATAGTTTTTCCCATGGGCTGTACATCACTACAAGAAAAAAATCAGGAACAGGTTATCACAATTTTGTAAATGTTGAGTCTTGGTGGTGCCCACTGTAACCTGCTACCCTAGCCACTGTCCCACAAGCTCCATTATGGTAAACACAGTCTTGGTTGCCATCTTTACTCTAAGGCTGCCTATAGATGGGTGTTTTTTTTTCTAGATCAGCCAGTTGGCCATTAGTATGTACTGTACAGTTTGTTTAAAATGCCCTTTGCTGTGAGTATGTTTATTGAAAATGCCCTTTGCTAAAAGTGCACACCTACATGCCTTCCTAGTTCTCAAACAACCTTTCACACAGACAAATTGGTCATAGAGTCTGGACATTTGAAATTGTAGAAAAGCTATTCCTAAAAATGCTTTTCCCCTATTTCACCTACCTGGCCTGCCTAATTTGTAGAGAAAATATCTGTGTACTTACCTATTTTTAATTTGCTCTGGTGCAGTCACATGATCCTGCAACCCCGACTCAGTAAGTGCTTGACAATGGCTCTGAATTCTGAGAGTAGCGGCATCTCCCATAGGCTGCCGTACTCCATCCATTGTTGATGCTCTCCCCTGCAGCAGCTGCTCACTAACACTTGGGGGGCACAGCTGTGGGATCATGTGACTAGACTCGAGTGGATTCAAAATCGGTAAGTGCACAGATCTTTTTTAAACAGAGTAGGCCTGATAGGTAACAGGAGGGGGGAGGGAATATTTTTAAGAATAAAATAAAAAATGATGTAGGGCTGCTTACAAAATATTAAATAAACATCAATCCATCATAATTGAACAACCAAAGTGAATACAAAGTGCTTATAATAATACATTTTATCAATTACTACATAATCAGAGTGAACTGATATCAAAGTGCTCCAAAAAAATGTGTGTAAAGTTCACATGAACATGTGTTGGAGGTGAGAGTTCTGAGAGCACAGAAGTGGCACCAATTAGTGCATGGAATTCACATTACGCACAGATGGTGTTGGATTTCATTACTTTTGGAATCATATGAAGTTTGTATTCACTTTGGTTGTTCAATTATGATGGATTGATGTTTATTATTATTATTATACAGTATTTATAAAGCGCCAACAGTTTGCTCAGCGCTGTACATTACAAAGGGGGACAGAACATGTGACAGTACAATAACAATACAGTGTGATACACGAGGGGATTGAGGGCCCTGCTCCTTGGAGCTGACAATCTAGGAGGGAGGGGATAGTGGTACAGGAGGAGATAGCTGTGGGGGATGGAGTGGTAGGAAGAGTGGAGGAGGTCGGCAAATTAGCAGGGGGTTGGGTAGGCTTCCCTGAAGAGGTGGATTTTCAGGGTGCGCCTAAAGGAGAGGAGAGTAGGTGATAGTCTGATGGATTGGGGTAGGGAGTTCCAGAGGATGGGTGACGCCCTGGAGAAATCCTGGAGGCGGGCATGGGAGGAGGAGACCAGGGAACTAGAGAGAAGGAGGTCTTGTGAGGAGCGGAGTGTGCGTGCTGGGCGGTACTTGGATATTAGGTCGGTGATGTAGTTCGGGGCAGTATGGTGGACAGCTTTGTATGTCAGTGTTAGGATTTTGAATTTGATCCGTTGTGCAATCGGAAGCCAGTGGAGGGATTGGCAGAGGGGGGTGGCGGAGATGGAGCGGTTGGAAAGGTGAATGAGTCTGGCATCCGTATTCAGGATCGACTGAAGCGGGAATAGCCAGCGGCGAGGCAAGCCAGTGAGAAGGGACTTGCAGTAGTCGAGTCGTGATATGATGAGGGAGTGGATGAGCTGTTTAGTGGTTTCTGGGGTTAGGAACGTGCGGATTTTGGTGATGTTGTGGAGGCGGAGTCTGCATGAGATTGTTAGTGATTGGACTTGGGGCTGGAAGGATAGATTGGAGTCAAGAAGGACACCAAGTACTCTGGCCTGCGGGGACGGGCCTGATAGTGGCATTGTTGGACGTGATGGAGAAATTAATGGGGGGTGGGGTCCGGGCTGGAGGGAAGACTAGGAGCTCGGTTTTGGAGAGGTTCAGTTTAAGGAAGTGGAGCAACATCCAATCTGATATGTCGTTCAGTAGGTTTGTGATTTGGGCAGAGACTGAGGGGGATTACATGTTTATGTAATATTTTGTAAGCAGCACCACATCATTTTTTATTTTATTTTATATAATTGCATTGTGGGAACACAATTGATGATAGCAGCATTCACAGTAGCAATCACTTTATATATCACTCAGCAGGCGCAGAAGTTCATTTCACTTATTTTGAAGAATAGTTATAGTTACATTTTTCTTCTGCTTTAAGCTTTCAAAAAAAACTCAGGAAAGGGTTAATCAAATGTCTTTACTAAGTGATATTACTGCCTGTATGAACCTCTGTATAACCAGACAGCTCTGGGCCCCCTGTGTTTCTGGGCTCCATAGAAGTTGCATGAAGATTAAAACACAGGAGTGCGGGATCCCAATGAAAGAAAGTATAATTTAATAAAAATAGCAAACTTATCTTCAAGTTACTGTTTTTGAGTGTACAACTGGGAGGCGGTTATGCATTTCGAGGGTGTTGCCTCTTTGTTAAACCCTTGAAACGGCCTCCCTGTTGTATGTGGAGCGTGCAGTCACAAGGACTAATGGTGGTGGTAAACGCCGGTCCCGGTGAATGAACCACCTGTGATCCCTTACTACCTGCACTAGGATATCCGTCATCGCCTCACCCAGCTCTCTGTTGCCCAGTGGTGTAACCCTCTACAGTCTGTTGACACTGAATTACAGTAACTTGAATGTAAATGTGCTATTTTTATTTTTAATTATACTAGCTCTTAATGAGATCCCGTGCTCCTGTGTTTATATCTTCCACCAGTTTGGATCAGCCCAGATCTGTTTGGAGGTAGCTGCGGGAGCCAGTGATTATTGACAAAGACCTGTCCTTCATCTATTGATGGGTGGTACCCTTACACCTGCCCATAGAAGTTGCAAGTGAATGTTGGACTGTGCGTTGAAGTGGTTGCTTTTCTTATAGCAGCTGCATGGTTGTTGTCATGCTCTTTGATCACTGATCCAAGCAAACAGGCCAGCAAATCAGAAGTCCGACATTTCAATGGTTGCATACATGTCCTGAGTGCATCACCAAAAAAGGCAATGGTAGATTCCATAGTTTGGTCTTTAGGTGTTTCCTTTCATGTTACAGGTGAGGGAATTGTCAGCAAGAGGTTAACATGAAAGGTAGGAACTGAATTCAAAGTTATGCAGCTGTGAGGTTACAGTCTGTTCAGTAAAAGGATGGGACTGTGATTAACTCCTGGACTTTCAGAACCTTTAGGAAATTCTTTCTCTTGGTAGTGATAGTCAGTCATCTAAAAAATACTCTAAATTGCAGGTTTGTATGAAAGGTTATTAAGTCACCTGCTGCCTGGATGTTGCCTCACCAGATAATGGTGCTAAGTATAGTATTCCTGCCAATGATTAGAGCTTGTAGGCTTTTAATAGGAGTGATGAATCAGAGAGAGGAGCAAGCTGTGAGCATGCTGTGTCGTCTCTCAGCTTGCCATTCACGTGCCAGTAAGTGCTCAGTGCCGTGCGGCCGGATGTCCTACTGCGTGTCTGTGTGACTTCCCAATGTCAGCCATGCTCTGAAAGGGAGAAAGAGGACCTGTTGTTTTTTTGGTTATCTTATTCATAAAAATGTTTAATGTGCAACTTCACTTTTACTAAAGTTGTCCTTGAAATTGACCGCCCAACCCTTGAGTGTCACTGGCATAGTTAATTATCTTCATCCCCGAGCCCTGCGTAGGACCACACAGCCTCTGCATTCAAAGCATCTCAGCCAGGTCCTCTTCCTAGCATGGACACCTCCCGTTACCCCATTCTTTCCAATGGATGTTCTGTACTTTACTGGATGACTAGGGACTGCCATGAGTATAGACCTGCCATACAAGCAAATAGGGCCACAGCAAATGTATACAGTAGGCAGCAGACCCAGCTGGAAAACCCTGGATGATCACTGTGTACAGTATATTGGACATCAACCTTTGGATTTATATTCTGGTGTATATGGCTGGATGGGACAGTCTGGTAGCTTTGCACCAGTGATCATGTTCAGGTGTGATTCACCTTTTTTATATATATATATATATATCCTAGATTGTAAGTTCGAAAGAGCGGGGCCCTCGAACCCCTCGTGTATTGTTTTGTTACTGTATTGTCTCATGTTCTGTCCCCCACTATATTGTACAGCGCTGAGCAAACCTTTTGGCGCTATATAAATACTGTATAATAATATATATATATATATATTGCTAAGCATAAATGAGTACACCCCAACAGATTTGTCCGAAAACCTTTACTTTCCTTTCAGAATTAACATTTTCTATGAGACACTATGCTACAAAATCCTCCCACAAATGCGGGCCATTGATTGCAAACAAGATTTGAAACCTTTACTTTCCTTTCAGAATTAACATTGTCTATGAGACACTATGCTACAAACTCCTCCCACAAATGCGGGCCATTGATTGCAAACAAGATTTGGTAATTTGCACACACAGAAAAGTATCTTTCATAACAAATTAATTCAAGACCATGTTGCAAAAATGAAAACATCCAAAAGAAAATCTTATGTAGGCCATAGACGGGTCAAAAATCGGCCGATTTTTCTTTAAAAAAACGAAAAAAGCGGTCGTTCAAGCGGCCGACGTTACCAGTAACGGTAAAAAAAATCGGCCGATTTTCATCCCGTCTACAGCCGGCAAAAAGTGTCCCTGCAGAGAGCTCCGCTATTTCTTTGACAGTTCCTTGACATTTATAGCAGTTGCAACAATGTATCTATTTGTATCCATTTAGGATACAGATGTTTTTATTCGGAAACAAATAGATACATTGTTGCAACCGCTATAAATGTCAAGGAACTGTCAAAGAAATAGCGGAGCTCTCTGCAGGGACACTTTTTGCCAGACTGGAATTCCTCTTCTTCTTCATCCTCTTCTTCTTCATCCTCTTCTTCTTCTTCTTCTTCAGCCTCTTCTTCTTCATCCTCTTCTTCATCCTCTTCTTCTTTTTCATCCTCTTCTTCTTCTTCATCTTCCTCTTTATCCTCTTCTTCTTCCTCTTCTTCTTCATCGTCTTCATCCTCTTCTTCATCCTCTTCTTCATCTTCCTCTTCTTCTTCATCCTCTTCTTCATCCTCTTCTTCTTCTTCATCCTCTTCTTCTTCCTCCTCTTCTTCATCCTCTTCTTCATCTTCCTCTTCTTCTTCTTCTTCTTCCTCTTCTTCATCCTCTTCTGCATCCTCTTTTTCTTCTTCCTCTTCCTCTTCTTCCTCCTCTTCCTCTTCTTCTTCATCCTCTTCTTCTTCATCCTCTTCTTCTTCATCCTCTTCTACTTCATCCTCTTCTTCTTCATCCTCTTCTTCTTCATCCTCTTCTTCTTATTCATCCTCTTCTTCCTCTCTTCTTCATCCTCTTCTTCCTCTCTTCTTCATCCTCTTCTTCCTCTCTTCTTCATCCTCTTCTTCTCTTTCCTCTTCTTCTTCATCCTCTTCTTCATCCTCTTCCTCTTCTTCTTCATCCTCTTCTTCTTTTTGTCTTCCTCTTGCAGGTCACTGCTCATGCGCAGATCTTTTTATCGGTAAAAGATCGGCCGATTTGCCCATCATTGCCGCGAAAATCGGCCGATCGGCAAAATCGGCCGATTTTTTTACAACTTTACCAATAAAAAAAATCTGCCAAAATACCAAAAAACGGCCGAACATTTAGCCCACTAACGATCCGAAAATCGGCCGATTTTATTTTTGGCCGAAAAATCGGATGATTTTCGACCCATCTATGGCCTGCATTAGATTTTTAGACAACAAAATCCTAATTAACAAGAATTCAACTACAGGCGAGTCTAATTATTCATTAAACAGGTGTCCAGCACACACTTGAATTTAAAAGGGCGTTACATAACAAAGAAAACCCCGCCCATTTTATGCTGTATGCTGCAATGGCACCACATGGAAGAGAAATGTCGCAAGGCCTGAGAAAGAAAATCATTTCTTTAAACAAGAATGGTGAAGGCTACAAGAAGATCAGCAAAGCTTTACTTATCAGTCAGAATACTGGAGCAAAAGTGATACAAAAATTTTACAAAGATGGAACTGCAACCATCTCACTAGAATTTGCTAGGGCCCATGCTGAAAAAGAAGACTTCTGGGACTCTGATGAGACGGATGAGGCCAAGATAAATGTTTTTGGAACTGATGGATTCAAAACTGTATGATGTTGCAAAGGTGAGGAGTGCAAAGAAAAATTCATGGTGCCTACAGTGAAACATGGTGGTGGCAGTGTCCTTCTGTGGGGCTGCATGAGCGCTAACGGTGTTGAGGAGCTGCATTTCATTGATAGTTTCATGAATTCAGAGATATACTACTCTTTATTGAAAGAGAAGATGCTACCATCACTCTGGGTGAAAGTGATTCAGTGGCCAAGTATGTCCCTTGATCTGAATCGAATTGAACACCTATAGGGAATTCTGAAGAGACAAGTTTAGCATCACTCTCCATCCAAAATCCAGGATCTAAAAGAGGTCGTCCTTGAAGAATGGAAAAAGATCGATGTTGCAATATGTTGCCAACTTGTTCATTCCATGCCTAGAAGACTTGATGCTGTCCTTACAAATCATGGAGGTAATACAAAATTCTAGATATAGTAGTTTTTGTTGTGGGGTGTATTCATTTTTGCATTAACTAATTTTAGTAAAGCTGAAGATTTTGTAATCTAAGTTATATTATTAGTCTTACATTCACGTAATGAGCTAAACAAATGTTCTATAAAACTCAGTTTTGTCAAAATTTTGGAATTTATTCTTGTGTTCATTGACATATTGATTAAAATCTTACTTTTCAAAAGTGGTGTACTCATTTATGCTGAGCACTATATATTTATATACATATCAGAGCATCCAGGCTGGTCCTCTGCTGCCTACTGCACACAAGTCATGTCCTCATTCACTTGTATAGATAGTCTATACTCATGGAAGCCCCTAGCCATCCAGTGGAGCATGAAAAAACCATAGGAAAGAATGGAACAGTGGAGCATGTGCACACTAGGCAGAGGACATGGCTGGGATGCTTTGATTGCAGAAGCTTCAGAAATATTTCTTTATTACAATAAAAAGCATGCAGAAAATACATAGGGTAGTCAACACATTTCAGGGGCCCAATGCCACCTTCTTCAGGGTTTGATTGAGAACAATGTGAATGGACTAGACGTCAACTGGACCATTAATCCTATTTCTTCCAGTTTGATTCCAATCACAGGTCTTGCCAACAGCTGATTTGGCTGATGAAGAGGGCATTTTGGACCTCAAAACAATTGGATACTCTTTGGCTTGTCCCCCTGACTCTTATTGAAATAAAGTTGTATCTGGACCTTTTAGCAGTGATGTGGAGCTTCGATTTCCATTTTTAGTTACACTATAAGTCAAGGAGACCATGGAGATGTTCTGGGGTGTAGAAGCTGCCTGACCAGGAACCAGATTATTTTCATCAAAATCAATACTTTAAGGTCCATCACTAATTTTTCCACTTTCCTCAACTATGTATTTACACAGAACCTAGCCCTTGCGACCATAGTCTGCTAGATTTGAGCTTCCACTCATTTAATCTCTCCTCCTCCAGCTTACCATTGATTTATTGAGGCCATCAGCCATACTGGCCAACATCGAGGAGTGGAAGGCTGAAGAGCCAGGCTAAATATCAAAAACAGAAATTGAGATTTGCATAACAGAGTTCCTTGTGTTTCGAGGCTCCCAGTGGGGCTCATAGAGATGTCTGAAGGTATACTTCTCCTACTACTCCTAGTCTCCTGCGCTGCCTAGCAATTCTTTAGTTTAATCTCTTTATAGGTGTATTTTAAGGTCCCTGCCTTATTTGCCCCAATTACCTGATGTCACCTGAAGCAGTGATAAGGTCACGGTGGTAAAACAAAGGCAGGATAGAAGACTATTGTAGAACAGGGAAAAATCAGTGACAGCTAGTACATGACACTTGTTTTGCTTACCCTATAGGGAGACATTTTGCCATTTGCGTAGAAAACAACTGATACTTCTAGAGTTTAAAAGCATAAAGGAGCAACAAAGAATCACTTGCATATCTAGAATATCACAGCAATACAAGCATACACATCATGCTATAAAGATAAAAATACCATTCAGCAAAACAAACATATGCCAAAAAGGTCTTGGCACAGACATACAATGCACCAAATTATTTGTACCCAAATCTCACACAAATATTAAATGTAGGTCCTGGGGACAGAGGTAGTTGTGCTTATTGTATGCAATTTATATGAAGTTTAAATAGACAATGTCACCTTGCCAGTGGCGTACAGAGGCAGGTGAGGGGGGTTCGGCCCGCACCGGGTGACACCGACCGCACGGGATGACACTGGACCCGCTCCACGAAGAGGTAAGTTGTAAAGCAAGCTGACGATCCCTGCAGGATGGATCTGATCCATCCTGCGGGGATCGTCGGCTTTCTTTACAACTTACCTTTCCGTGGAGCGGGTCCGGTGTCACCCCGTATAAGTTGCATGCTGAGGATCCCCGCAGGATAGATGGGATCTGTAGATTGGGGAGCATAATGGATCGGATTCCGATCCATTATGCTTCCCAATCTGCAGATGGTTCGGATCTGTGGATTGGAGAGCATAATGGATCGGATTCCGATCCATTATGCTCTCCAATCTGCAGATCCGAACCATCATGTGGGGATCTTCGGCATGCAACCTATATGAGGTAACACTGGACCCGCTCCACGAAAAGGTAAGTTGTAAAGAAAGCTGACGATCCCCGCATGATGGTTCGGATCTGCGGACTGGAGAGCATAATGGATCGGAATCTGATCCATTATGCTCTCCAATCCGCAGATCCGAACCATCTGCAGATTGGGGAGCATAATGGATCGGAATCCGATCCATTATGCTCCCCAATCTGCAGATCCCATCTATCCTGCGGGGATCCTCAGCATGCAACCTATACGGGGTGACACCGGACCCGCTCCACGGAAAGGTAAGTTGTAAAGAAAGCTGACGATCCCCGTAGGATGGATCGGATCTGCAGATTGAGCATAATGGATCGGAGTCCGATCCATTATGCTCAATCCACAGATCCGATCCATTCTGTGGGGATCGTCGGAGGGGGTGTCACCAAGTGTTACTGCACCGGGTGACACCAACCCTAGGGACGTCTCTGCACCTTGCTCATGCAGAGCAAAGTAACAAAGTCTCTGCAACCCCCATATGCTCCCCCTACCATCACTCCCGTGCAGCTCCTTACTGCTCAGCTGTAACAGTTACCAGGGGCGGACTGACCATTTGGAAACTCGGGCACGGCCCGGGGTCAGTAGGGGGCCCCATGAGATGCCCCTGGTACCTTTTTCATAGGCTTTTTTGAGTTTGGGCAAGGACACAGGGGCCCCATGATCCGCTACTGCCCGGGGGCCCCATGAGTTGTCAGTCTGCCCCTGACAGTTACTCTGGGAAGTGGTGACATAACTTCCCCAGTCATGTGACGGTACTCTGGCCTAGTAATTGGCTGCTAGGCCCAGTCACTGACACAGAGGAGAAGGTCATGTATTTTCCCATACTTGGAAGTTAAAGGTATTTGGAGCAGAGAGCTTTGGAGGGCCATTGGTAAGGTGAGTTTATAGGGGTCGGTGGATGCTCTATGAAAAGACACTTCCACTTTTCTGAGCATGAACAAGGTGTTACTGTTTCTTTAGTTAATCTGTAACTTATTTTCTTATCTTAAATAGGGTCCTATTTTTACATCCAAAACCAATATTATTTATGTTACACAACAGAACATGCATTTAAAGAAGAGCTCTCATAAGTTTTAAATAATTAAATACAGGTCTATATATTCATGTTTAAATACATGTATTCTCCAGTGAAACAGTATTGACATGTGAAGAAAATCCCTTTTTTCAATCTTTGATTTTTCAGCTTTTTTGCTCCTCCTCTGCTAGAAGCCCGATTTGTGAGTGTTACTATGGTTGACAGCTCAGTTGCCACCACCCCTGCTATGTAGGCATGCTTGGGGGGATAACATGTTTGCTAGAGAGCTCCTATCTAATTCTCCTTTTCAACCTCCTTTTCTTTTTGTATTAGATTCTTCAATGAAACAGTACTGACGTGCAGAAAATCCCTTTTTTCATTGTTTGCTTTTGCAGCTTTTCTGCTCCTCCCCTGCTAGAAGCCCAATTTGTGAGTGTTTCTATGGTTGACAGCTCAGTTGCCACCACCCCTGCTAAGTAGGCATGCTTGGGGTGGGGGTGGAGGAGGCATGTTTGCTAGAGAGCTCCTATATAATTCTTTTTTTCCACTTCCTTTTCTTTTATTTGCCGTCTAACTGCCTAAAGTGCTGGGTTGGTAGGACAATGTCACCTGGGGGTGGAAAAAAAAACTATAGTAAGACTATATTTAAATATTGAAACTGATTTACATTTATGCATTGCAATATGTAGTCCTTAGTTAAGATCCTTAAAAGGATTTGAAAATGCTTAAAAATGTTCTTACAAAGTGAACATAACAAACAGGAGGAAAAAGAAAATTATTGGGAACTGATCTGTAACTTATTTTTTTATATGAATTGGGGTCCTTATTTTACATTCAAAACCATTTTTTTTTATTTTTCACAACAGAACATTCTTTGGAACGGATTTACAATTATACATTGCAATCCATAACTCTTAGTTAAACGGCTTAAAAGAATTTAAAAATGCATAAAAATGTTCCCACAAAGTAAAACATCAAAAAGAAAAAGGAAAATTGCGATATCAAAGGGGATTTGTGATTTTTTTTTTACCCACCAAGAGGCTTTATACAAATACCACAATAGATGTAATCGTTTTATCAGCATGGGTCTAATCCTTTAAATTGATATAAAGGGATTTTGGAATGCAGAAAACTGATTATTTTATTTATTATTACAAGTCAGAAACTCAAGGACAAAACCAAACCATTACCACTCCAATATAAGATGAAATGCAAATTGGCTTGATATTGGTGTAGATTCTTTTAAAGGGCCCTTAAAGTGTAGCTAAAGTCCAACTTAGTGCAAAAGACATAGAAACCCCTACCAGGATTTTATTGATGTCTTTATCTCTATTAGGGAGATTCATCTTCACTATTGGTCCTGGTGACCATTGTCTTTAGTACAGAATATAATGGGAAATCCAATATTTTTGAGCTGTCATGAGAACAAAAGATAAATGGAAACCTGAATGGAGAAACCTGCTCTGGTGACAGTAGTCTAAGAAGGGATATATCATTGGATTTGGAGAGGTCCCCTTTTGTTTCTGCTTTGTCCCTGAGACAGGAGTTGGGAAAACTCCCCATCGAGGCACAGATAGCAGAAAAAAAAATGGTATTAACCATGTCCTACTCTATCCACAAAATGGTAAACAAAAGACCCCCCGAAACTGGAAATATGGGACTTTAAGAGCAACTCAAGAAGTACTGAGGTAAAATAGCAAAATGTATTAAAATATCTAAAAGACACGCAGTATTGTTGTTGTGATAAAACAAAGCACAATATACTAGATACTACATGACTGCAATAGTTGAAACATCTAGCATAACCAGCAAGGTCAAGATGGAATATCCTCCTTGTCCTATTAGAGAACCACCAATGCAGAACCCAACGTATTTCAGATTACTCTCTTTCCTCAGGGGTACATTGTGGAGGAAGATGGTATGCTCTATAACATGAATACATTGTAATAAACATAGAATGAGTAATTTACATACAGCAGAACAAACCCATCCATAATACATACATTTGGAACAAATGCAGCTGTATCCATATTAAAACATCTGTCATCATCTGCTGGCACCCCCAGAGGCTACCATAGACCATGCACGCCCAACCCAGACACCTTCACACTGAGACCGCCAAAAAGGGAAGGGAAAAGCAAAGAAAGATTCTAGCCCACTATAGGGTGCAAAGCAGAAAAAGCACCATTGAAATATATACTATAACATTGGGTCCAAGTTAAAAAATAAATAAAACAATCAATGTATCCAGGTCACAACAGTACATTAAAGCCTAGTGACTTGGTAGCATCACAGTAATAGTGGATAATATTAGGTAATATATGCCTCCAAACACTGAAGGAATGTACAATGATTTACAAGTAAATGACTTATGATCAGTATCCACTTACAAATTATGTAGGTTGAGGTAGGTGAAACAGTGAAGGCAGGGACCCAGTTTCAGGATTGGGTGTGATATAAATCACAATGTTTCAGAAGTGGAAATAATATATAAATTAGAAAGGGTGAAAAGATCAATATAGGAGACCTATAGTCCCAATTTTCAACCCTTCATGGAAGACATAAGTCTCCTGCCCAGGGGCGGACTGACCATTTGGAAACTCGGGCACTGCCCGAGGGCCCGGGGTCAGTAGGGGGCCCCATGAGATGACCCTGGTACCTTTTTCATAGGCTTTTTTGAGTTTGGGCAAGGACACAGGGGCCCTATGATCGGGCCCCATGAGATGCCCCTGGTACCTTTTCATAGGCTTTTTTGAGTTTGGGCAAGGACACAGGGGCCCTATGATCCCCTATTGCCCGGGGGCCCCATGAGTTGTCAGTCCGCCCCTGCTCCTGCCCTTTAAATAGTGCCTTATGAAGAGGCATACAAGCGTATGTTCACAGGGTCCTACACGGAGTGTCCATATGATAGGTCTCACCTGGTCCCCTTGTCATTAGAATTTAAGCTGTTATGGCAATCATCTGTCCTGGGGGTATCCACAATCCTGCTTCTGTTGGAGAGAAGCTGCCTTAAATAATGGACACCGAATGCCTGCGTATACGTGCAATGCACTCATCTCACTACGTATGCTTCGTAGGGGAAACCCAGGCGGTCTCCTGGGCTGGATGAAAGAGACTAATCTGAAACACGTCAGGTTTTCCATTGGTGGTTCTCCAATAGGACAAGGAGGATATTCCATCTTGACCTTACTAGTTATACTGGATGTTTCAACTATTGCAGCCAGGTAGTACCTAGCATATTGTGCCTTGTTTTATCACAACGACAATACCATGTGTCTTTTAGATATTGTAATAAATAATGCTATTTTACATCAGTACTTCATGAGTTGCTCTAAAAAGTCCCATATATCCAGCTTTGAGGGGTTTCTTGCTTACCATAGTAGGCAACATTCATGGGTTTTGGATGGTGGATCTATTCAGCTATCCAAAAAGTGTGGTGGTAATTAGAAATAAGTGGGAGTAGCATATCTATAAATTCATAAGTGGGAGAGGGGCTTTTGTGTGTTTTAAGGTGAGGCTTAAAGGTATCCTGCTTTTCTGTAATAAACCATGCACAAGATAGGAGCATCAAGGAAAAGCCCAAGCAGGGTTGTCTTGCACTTTTCTGCAGAAGGCAGCAAATAGAGGGGCTTTGTATGGTCATAGCAAAAAAAAAACTAATCTGATTGTCAGAGCCATAAAATAAACTCAGGTCAGTTCTGATTATCAAGGTGCCCTCTAATGGGTTCCCCAAAACAAACAGGTAGCACATGTACCTTTTTAGTATTCTTTCAATAGTCAGCCTTTTCACCCATCAGGAGGGTCTCACAGCAGAGACAGAAAGAGAGCGATAAAGCCTCAGCATGTTCACAGCAGGGGCGGACTGACCATTCGAACACTTGGGCACTGCCCGAGAGCCCAGGATCAGTAGGGGGCCCCATGAGATGCCCCTGGTACCTTTCATTGGCTGTTTCATATGCTTTTTTGGGTGTTGGTGAGGACACAGGGGCCCCATGATCCCCTATTGCTCAGGGGCCCAATGAGTTGTCAGTCTGCCCCTGGTTCACAGTTAAAAAGGTCTGTACACAGATGATGGCTGATTGCCCTGCTGCAGCCAGCCACACATATATTTTGGCACAATTTTGGCTTTATTGTGGTGCTGCCACATACGTATATGCCTACAGCTGGTACTGTTGTTTGGTGCTGGGAGCTTGCTTACTTGGAGATCCTATCACTGTCACCAAGTTGTCACTGACAGCTCCCAGTCACTGTTTCTTAAAAGGAGCTGGTAGGATGGGCTCCTGATCAGGTGACCGCTGTGACAGCCAATCACAGTGATTGGGAGTCCACCTCTTTGGGTAAATAGTCTCTTAAAGGGTTGGCAGGAGGTGGTGGGAACCTGGCTAACAAGCAAGATGTGGATCTAGGAATGGAGGTTTTATCCTTCTTCTTAAGCTCTACAAAGCCTCTGGGCTCCAGGGCCCAGTGCAGAACCTATTATGAACAAAACACTTGATATTTCTGTATCAGCCTAAACCCTGGAACCCCTCACCATGTGTAGGTGAGAAATCTAGGTGACTCATATATATACATCATCTACAATCTGCCAGCCAGGGCCTTACAGTAATTACAGTATACCTGTTTACAACAACCCGGTGTGTTTTTAACATACTCATTGGTATCTGTTTTCTATCTGATTTATTATTTGCTAAAGCAATAGCTTTTTATGATTGTTGTGTAGTTAGAAGTTCCTCCTGAACCTCCCTTGGGTGTACACCACTGGCTGACAACCAGCACTTTACTGTTCCTTATTGCTTTCCACTTTCCTTTCCTGGCTTTACCTCAAGCTTGGACAAGCTTTGAAAAATTACTAGGGATGATGGCGGATATTTTTAAGTGGGAGTGGAATAAGAAGAGAGGGCTCTAGGGATGTTGTGTTATGCAGCTCTGAAGCTTGGCCAATCTCTGCCACTCAACACTATCGAGAATCGGAAGGCATCATAACTGTTGGCTCATCCATTATCTCTATTGTTGAGAGGAGGCCCATAAAGAAGGAATAATGCTCAACTACAGATTGGCAGTTTATAAAAAGAAAACTTTATAAGATTTTAAGAGGTAAGCCAAACTTTCCGCAAGAGACTAGAAATGGAAAGACTATTGTAGGTTTTATGCATATCGGTTGTGTGTTGGGTGGACACAGCTTGGAAAATTCTTGCGGTGCTGAGGGACAGGGTTTCTGTTAGAGGAAGCTGTGGCCTGTTCGTAAAAGCATCAGACAATAGTGAGTACTATTGTGAGCTACCAGATTTGATGCTAAGCACATAGGATGCATTGTATCACCACCTTAAAGTGAACTTGTGCATGACCATGTGGGCAAAGCAACATGTTTACATGATTGCTAACCTCACCTTCCTTCCTTTCTTCCTTGCAGCTTGTACATTTTACCTTCCCTACCCTACCAGGAGTGAAGAGAGATAACCAATACCTGGTGTATTGGGGAACAAAAGCCTTTATACCCGTCAGCTTACATTGCCAATCACTATGCCTCCATGTGCTTTCACATGAAAATAGGAGAGGGTGCAGCCATATTGGTATAGGGCACTTTTTTCCTGGGGACCCAAACCACTTAACAACTTGGTGTTGGGGCAGATAGAAGGCGAGGCAACCATCTAGGGCACACTTATACGAGGTCCAATTTACTTACCTACCATGACTTTGAAATGTAGGTGAAAGCCAAAGTACCCAGAGGCAACCCATGCAAGCATTTTCCCCTAGCAGAGGAAAATGCAAGCACTGGGAGAACATGCACACACCATGCAGAGGGTGTCATGGCTGGGAATTTGAGGGCCCCAGTGCTACAAGGCAGAGTTGTCAGCCACTAAGAAATGTAGCTTAATCTGCCATCTCATGACCTTTTGTGAAGACATCATCAAGCCAATGTTGGAGTCTTCTGGGCCCTCTAAGAACTGCACCAATGGATGAAATTGAAAGTGTCCACATTACTGGGCACTTGGAGCAGGACACTCCCACTTTGCAATCCTGAAGAAAGAAGGCTAAGGATAGCTAAAATTCATTAAAGCACTGCACATTCCTAGTAGCAGAATTTTACCTGAATATTCCATCATATGAGCCTTCATGAAGACCAGTGATCCACCACTGCACTCCATGCTTGCCAGTAACTGGTCCTGTTGCCACCTCTTGCTACAAGATTATCAAGCCAATACTGGATTCTTGTGGGTCCTCTAAGAACCATGCCAATGGACTCAATTGGAAGTGTATACAGGGCACCCAAAGAAGGGCCCTCCCACATTTCAGTCAAGAAAAAGACTCAGGATTTGGTGTGCCACATGACTACCGATTCCCATACCTAACATTCTTAAAACACTGTACATCCCTTGGTAAGAAGACCTTTTGCTTTGTCCCAGATTGGCAAAGCAAAACTTCATTTTAAGATTACTCTAAGGAATTTCGGAAGTAACAACAGTTTCCTGGCTAACTTTAGCAGGCCACTGAAAACACCCTTTAGGAGTGAGATCACATGAGGTTATCAAATGTGGCCCCTAAACCAGGTCTACCCTGTAGTGTTACCAGGCACTTAAACCCTCTAATCCTCATACTTCTGATTTACAGAGCTGTTATAGGATTAACTCTGATCAAACACACACTGGTACCCTCGTACATCTCATTATTATTCCTATGTACTGATAATCGCTCTAATATTTTGCAGCATATTAGCAGTATCATTAATGTGTGGGAACAACTGATAAAGACACTTATTCAATTAATAGACCTCACAGCAATATATCCGGTGCTGGTGACCCCTAGGGTGCTCCGAACATCCAATCTAACAATTAGCTGAACCTTCAGCAGCTCCTCTTATCTCTGGAGGATCTTGTTACACTGTAGCAAAGGCGCTGAGAAAATCCGCTGCATCAGCTACAATGCATCTCCAGAACAAATGTTACATTCTCGGAGTCTTGAGTAATTACAGGGGTATGAATAAAAGGGATAGACAGCAATTACCCCATAGACTATTTATAGATGGCGTTCACAGAACAGAATGAGAACTTTGTGTCTATGTATAAGGCTCACTTATAGAGAACCTGTCACCAGCTTAAAAAACTGCAAGAAGAAGCACAGAAAAATCAAGTATTTTAAATGCTTACCTGAACTGTTTTTCCTTAAATTATTTTTTATTCACTTTTAACCAATTTGATGGGTTATGACCAGGAGCGGACTGACCATTTGGAAATTCGGGCACTGCCCGAGAGCCTGGGGTCAGTAGGGGGCCCCATGAGATGCCCCTGGTACCTTTTTCATAGGCTTTTTTGAGTTTGGGCAAGGACACAGGGGCCCCATGATCCCCTATTGCCCGGGGGCCCCATGAGTTGTCAGTCCGCCCCTGGTTATGACTAAGGCCATGTGGCTGAAACCTACTGTACCTTTGATGAAATATTTTCTGGCTGATGCAATAAAAGAAGATTTTAGCGCAGTGGCGGTAGTGCGGATCAATTTCTTCATTGAGACTTTTAATAGATGAGCACCTGTGGATCGTGCACCTGCCTAGTCACTGGGATGGACTCTTAGTTGGATATTAGCACCTTTTTCCTCTCTCTGTCTGCCTTCACTTCTAATGTGCCTTTGCATTTTGCTAGAAAGTTTGAATAATCCAGGAAGAGGCAATACCCTAGCAAAGCCCCCTCCCTCTTTGCTTAGTCCCCTTCTCTTCTAGGAGTGTCACTGTCTGTGCTGGCCCAGCTTCCCTGCCCCTCCCTACATTAAGATTTATGTGCGCTGGGGACGAAGCAAAGGTGAACACTATAGGGCAGGGGCGGACTGACAACTCATGGGGCCCCGGGCAATAGGGAATCATGGGGCCCCTGTGTCCTTGCCCAAACTCAAAAAAGCCTATGAAAAAGGTACCAGGGGCATATCTTGGGGCCCCCTACTGACCCCGGGCCCTCGGGCAGTGCCCGAGTTTCCAAATGGTCAGTCCACCCCTGCTATAGGGTGTCACTTAGGTGGCCATACAGCGGTGCCCATAGCAAAAAAAAAAAATAGTGGAGGGCAGACATGACTATGTGAAGGGGGTAGGAAAGACAGTAAAAGGTTTAGGAAAGGTGGGAAGGTTGTAAAACATGTAGGTTTACCTGATTGGTGATGGGTAGTGTGGGGTGGGGTCTTTGGCACCTTTGGGAGTGGTGGAGGGTCAGATGATCCAGTACAGGAGTGGCAGCGGAAGAGGAAACTTCCCTCCCACCCTCCCTTGGGGTTGTTTGGGTCTTTCAGTTCCCGGTTTGTTCTGGCTTTGGGGCTGTTGTTGGTCTTTGGAGGCGGCAAATAATTTTAAGCTAAAGTGAATGGTTGGGACCCATCGGTGGTATGGTGTGCCCGGTTGCATTCCAGGTGACCAAGGTTTAACTGGAAGGTGGAGGTTCTGCACTGGGGATGGTGTGTTTCGTCTCTGAGCCAGTGCGTTGCGGCTGGAGGCTTAGTATTAATATTATGGTTAAGGTTCCACAGGGGGATATCGGGATTGTTTTGTGCCTGCAAAGACCAACAACTTCTCCTGTATGTTTCTGTTTTAAGGATTGTTTTTGTGTTATTAAAGTTGAATTGTTAATAAAAGGCCATGATGGCCATTTTACTCCAACGGTGGTTTGATCTCCTTCATTGGTATATTGAGAGTTGGGGGGATGGGGGATATGGAGCGAAAGAGAGAGAGAGAGAGTTGTGTAGGGGATGGTTCAGTAGCTATGGTCTTAACTAGCACACCTCTTCTACACTAGTCAAGACTTCGAAGAACGATTAATTTATTTTCCAATCAAACTCTTCCAATAGAAAAAAATCAATCTATAGCTGACAACCCATTTGATTGTTATGCCACACAAGGGGAAATGGAGTTTGATTGATATTTAAAGAGGAACTTCAATTCCCATACTGCCCCCCTCCTTACTGGTGTTGCCATTTTTGTTGGTCAAGGAAATGTGCAGTTGTGCCGAGGCGCTCTGCCCATCCTGTGCAACCTGGAATAGACCTGCGAAAGATCTGTGCATGCATGAATGAGCAAATGTGGAGCAATTAGGAAGGTAGGAGAAATTTTGTTTGGTCTGTGCAACTCCTGGCTGGTGTCAACCGCTGTGCAACTCCTGCCTGGTCCCGGTGCAGGCAAGTCTCCAAAGCACTGTCCTTGGCTGTGCTGGCGGTTCCCAGTACCTCCTGGTCGGTGTGGATCCTCAGGGCAGACGGGAGTGATGGCAAGGACAGTGCTTTGGAAACTTGCCTGCAGTGGGACCAGCCAGGAGCTGCACAGTGGTTGCCACCAGTTTGACAAGCACTGATTTGACTACTACTATTGTGAGTTGCCAGTTTTGTGGAAATAAATTATTTGGTTATATTGCTGCACTTAGATGGCGCTACTTCTCTCTCTTTTATGGGCAGAGCTCAGTGCATCTCTATGTGTATGAATCTAGCACAACAGAATTCTCCCCTAGGAAAGAAAGGCAGAAATATACAATTGTGGGAGAGGGAGGGGGCTGGAACCAGATGCAAACAATTTTTGGGGGCAACAGTCCACTCCAAGATACAACCAGTGCACGTTTAGGAGATATTGATTTTACCTACAGGTAGGGCTGCTGTTAGAAATCACAGGGCCCCAGACAGCCAACCTGACAACTTCCCCCCCCAAAAAAAAGTTTACTAGGCTTCAGACATGAATAAATACAGTGGGTGATCAGTACCAATCACTCGTTGTGTTCATTCAGAAAAGAAAGGGGCTGGTAAATATTACATATTTACCAAACCCGTCCCCCACTCTCCATCCTGAAGGATCCTACCATGAGTTTGCAGCTGCTGGGGGGAAGGAGAGAAGGGAATCCGGCAGCACTGCAGGAAAGAGGGCACACAGGGGGCCTTGTTAGCAGGGGGAGACATATGGTACACAGGGAGGGTGATGGTTGTGGCGGGGGGCATTACTGGAACCGACCCCCTGTATAGCTCTCTCTGCAGTAGCTGAAAGTCAGCAGGAGAGAGAAGAGAAGAAGCCAGCTTTCAGCTGCTGCAGAGAGAGCCATACAGGGGATCGGTTCCAGTAAATGCCCCCCCCCAACGTGCTGATCACCCTCCCTGCCCACATCTGATTCACCCAGCTGCCTCGGCCCCCCTGCTGGCCAGGGCCCCATACAGAAGGACTGGTGGTACCCCCTTATCCACAGCCCTGCCTACAGGTAAGCTTTATTATAACCTTACCTGTAGGTAAAATTAAAAAACAGAGTTTACCACTTTAAAAGGGAAATATTTTTGTTGCTGGGCAGAATAAAACACAAAAACATAGCAAAAATGTACTACATACATTTCAGCAGCGTCTCCATTGAACTCTATTGCAGCAAACACACTGCTTTTTCCATTTAAAAAAGTCCCTGACCCTTTCCAAAAAGGCAGCAGCTCAAAAAAGCATAGATGTGAACGTGTCCCATAGGAAACCATGTTAAATGGACTGTAGTGCGTGTCTGCTAAAAACACTAAAAAACGCATAGGTGTAAACAGGGATGAATGTTTCCATAAAGAGAACCTGTCATCTGCCCACGCTAACACATAGATTTGTTAACCTGTATTTTAAAAAAGGTAAAAAGTATAAAAATGATATTTTAATAAAATAAATAAAAAGAATAATAAAAAAAGAATTAAAAGCACCCCCATCGCTCTCATACACGCCTGAATTCAAGTACACAAGTGTATGCAAGTGTAGGGCACACACGTGTATGTAAACACACATTTCGTCACATGCGTGAGATTTTGACGCAAATGTTGGAGTGTCATAATTCATGGTTAACTTTCAACTGATTCCATGGAGGATGAATATACTGCTTATGCAGCATTATAACCTTTTTGTGTCTGGTTGGCATTTGTTTGATTTGTTTGATTGCTTCATATACACGTGCATGTTATTAGCTAGAGTATGATATTTGTATGGTAGTTGGAAGCGCACGTCTGTGTGAACATTTCTCAGTTGATGACCTATAAAGGCTTTAAAAATTTTAAAGTTACCTATAGGCAATTTTGGCCAACGTAGTTTTTTTTCCTTTTTTTTTACATTTGGCATGTTTGGTATCTATTTACTCAACACAACCCTTTTATTTACATTTTACATTAAAAAAAAATGGATATTCTGTTTTTACTTTGCACTAATATTCATGTTATTGTATTTTATCTTCCTGAAATTAGGCGTCTGGTAAAGAGTTGTGTAAATATCTTGTGACATAAAAAAAATGTCCACTACTACCATTTGATTTTTCAGGGCCTCTGCTTTCAGAAAATGTATAATTGTTTTGGGGTTTAAAGTAATTTTCTGGCCAAAAAATGCAGATTTTTAATGCGTGTGAAAAATTAGAAAAATTGCAGTAGACAAGTGGTTAATAACCTCCTCTATAAGGCTAATGCAGGCCATAGATGGGTCAAAAATCGGCCGATTTTCGCACTGTTAATGGGTTAATTGGTCGGCCGTTTTTGTGGATTTTGTCAGATTTTTTGATCAGTAAAGTTGGAAAAAAAACATCCCATTTTGCCGATCGGCCAATTTTCGCGGCAATGATGGGCAAATCAGCTGATCTTTTTACCAATAAAAAACCTGTGCATGAGCCTTGACCTGCAAGAAGAAGAAAAAGAAGAAAAAGAAAACAAAGAAGAAGAGGAAGAAGAAAAAGAAGAAGAAAAAAAAGAAGAAGAAGAAGAAAAAGAGGAAGAAGAGAAAGAAGAAGAAGAAAAAACGGTGAAGAAAAAGGAGAAGAAGAAGTAGAAGAAAAAAGAAGAAAAGAAGAAGAAGAGAAAGAAGAAGAAGAAAAAGAAGAACGAGAAATAGAAGAAAAAGAAGAAGAAGAAAAAGAAGAAAAAGAAGAAGTAGAAGAAAAGAAGTAAAAGAAGAGGAAAAAGAAGAAGAAGAGAAAGAGGAAGAAGAAGTAGAAGAAGAAAAGAAAAATGAGAAAAAGAAGGAGAAGAAAAGAAGAAGTAGAAAAAATAATAAGAAGAAGAGCACAAAGAAGAAGAGGAAGAAGAAGAAAAAGAAGAAGAAAAAAAGAAGAAGAAGAAAAGAAGAAGAAGAAAAAGAAGAGGAAGAGGAAGAGAAAGAAGAAGATGAAGGAGAAGAAGAAGAAGAAAGAAAGAAGAAGAAGAAGAGAAGAAGAAAAAGAAGAAAAGAGGAAGAGGAAGAAAAAGAGGTAGAAAAAGTAGAAGAAGAAAAATAAGAAGAAAAAGAGGAAGAAGTAGAAGAAGAAAAAGAAGAAGTAGAAGAAGAAAAAGAAGAATGAAAAATAGAAGAAAAAGAAGAGGAAGAAGTAGAAGAAGAAGAATAAAAAGAAGTAGGAAAAGAAGAAGAATAGAAAGAGGAAGAGGAAAAAGAAAAATGAGAAAAAGAAGAAGAAGAAAAGAAGAAGACGAAGAAGTAGAAACAATAAGAAGAAGAAGAACAAGAAGAAGAAAAAGAAAAAAGAAGGAGAAAAAGAAGAGGAAGAGAAAGAAGAAGAAAGAAAGAAAGAAGAAAAAAAGAAGAGAAGTAGAAAAGAAGAAAAAGAGGAAGCAGAAGTAGAAGAAGAAGTAGAAGAAAAAGAAGGAGAAGAAGAAGAGGAAAAAGAAAAAAAAGAAGAAGAAGGAGAAGAAGAAAAAGAAGAATTTCAGTCCGCTGTTATATTTGACACGAAAAAGTATTGCGGTTGCAGCAATGTATCTATTTCTATCCGAAGAAAAAAAATCTGTATCCGAAATGGATACAAATAGATACATTGTTGCAACCGCAATACTTTTTAATGTCAAATATAATAGCGGAGCTCTCTGCAGGGACAGAAGTAATTAAATGCCAGCCATAGACGGGAAGAAAATAGGACGATTTTTTTACTGTTGGTGGTAACGTCGGTCTATTGAACGACCGATTTTTCATTTTTTTGTTAAAAAAACGGCCGGTTTTCTCCCCGTCTATGGCCTGCATAAGTTTAGAGGTGCAGCTAAATTGCTGTGCCTCTGAAAAGCAATCCATGTTTTTGTTTTTGTTTTTTTTTTTGGTGCCACACCAAAGCACTGCAGCTGTGTGCAATGCACATGATTGCAGGACATTTGCAGCACACCCCCATTTCCTTGAATGAGTTGCATTTACTGGGAATCATTTTTTTCCACGAGCACAAAGCGAAGCATCGCACCATGGCATGTAAACATACTTTGCATCTTAAGGAGGGGGGTGGTTGGGGGCTGGGGGGAGCTAAATGAGCCGTAACATGCTATGGTTTATTGATCAGTGTTTTCATCTCAGCTTCAGCTAAAAAAAAATGTGTGAATTGTGGTTGAAAAAAGTGTGAATCTTATGTGAAAACACTGATCAATAGACCACATTATTACCTAAGCTGGTACCTCCATTGGCAGAGGGGGAGGGGATGTGCGGTCGTGTGGTCTCGAAACCATTGCAAAAATTACCGGTGGGAAAACTGCATGCAGTTAATTCAAAAACTGAAGACAGAATCCCGACTGACAATGAAAAAAAAAAATATGTGCAGAAATTGGAGTGTCTTCCCAGTGAGATACGGGAAAGGACAAATAGTTACATAATTATGCAACTAAAAAATGCATCGCACACGTGCCGTGTTGAACCTTGCTGAAAAATGACTTTATTACTGCGATCAAATCTTTTTATTTCTGGATTTTCTGCTCCTGATAATTCGTTGGACTCAGGAAATGTGTTTTGCACGGCGGCAGCATCCCTCTAATACACGGAGCATGGGATTGCCAGATTACCGCATTAACCCCTGCTGTCCTGGACAGACTGCGGTCTGATAAATGATTAATGAATGGCGTTCAGAAGACGCATGGATGGATATTATCTGCTATGCATAGTATCATCTTTATCTCCAGAATTGGGATGTGGCCTACATTCCGGGCTTATCCCCTGGAGACGGCGAGATGGCCCGGCCGGCAGGTGCAATGCAGTGTAGGTAGAGCGTGAATGATCTCTCCGCGGTTACTGGCGGGCAATGCACTGTAGTAACCTCAGATCAGGATGCCGGCTGAGACGGAGCGCTCTGATTGGCTGCAGGCTGCCTTGTTGCCAAGAGGATAGAAAGAGCTGAGAGCAGCCAGTGTGAGCATTGTGCGCAATTCAGTGTTATGTGTGAATGTGCCATCTTATATACAGAGAGGGGACAGAGACATCCTATATACAGAGAGGGGACAGAGCCACCCTATATACAGAGAGGGGACAGAGCCATCCTATATACAGAGAGGGGACAGAGACATCCTATATACAGAGAGGGGACAGAGACATCCTATATACAGAGAGGGGACAGAGACATCCTATATACAGAGAGGGGACAGAGACACCCTATATACAGAGAGGGGACAGAGACATCCTATATACAGAGAGGGGACAGAGACATCCTATATACAGAGAGGGGACAGAGACATCCTATATACAGAGAGGGGACAGAGCCATCCTATATACAGAGAGGGGACAGAGACATCCTATATACAGAGAGGGGACAGAGCCATCTTATATACAGAGAGGGGACAGAGCCATCCTATATACAGAGAGGGGACAGAGACATCCTATATACAGAGAGGGGACAGAGACATCCTATATACAGAGAGGGGACAGAGCCATCTTATATACAGAGAGGGGACAGAGCCATCCTATATACAGAGAGGGGACAGAGACATCCTATATACAGAGAGGGGACAGAGACATCCTATATACAGAGAGGGGACAGAGCCATCCTATATACAGAGAGGGGACAGAGCCATCCTATATACAGAGAGGGGACAGAGCCATCCTATATACAGAGAGGGGGCAGAGACATCCTATATACAGAGAGGGGGCAGAGCCATCCTATATACAGAGAGGGGGCAGAGCCATCCTATATACAGAGAGGGGACAGAGACATCCTATATACAGAGAGGGAACAGAGCCATCCTATATACAGAGAGGGGACAGAGACATCCTATATACAGAGAGGGGACAGAGCCATCCTATATACAGAGAGGGAACAGAGCCATCCTATATACAGAGAGGGGCAGAGACATCCTATATACAGAGAGGGGACAGAGCCATCCTATATACAGAGAGGGGACAGAGACATCCTATATACAGAGAGGGGACAGAGCCATCCTATATACCGAGAGGGGACAGAGCCATCATATATACAGAGAGGGGACAGAGCCATCCTATATACCGAGAGGAGACAGAGCCATCCTATATACAGAGAGGGGACAGAGCCATCCTATATACAGAGAGGGGACAGAGCCATCCTATATACAGAGAGGGGACAGAGCCATCCTATATACAGAGAGGGGACAGAGCCATCCTATATACAGAGAGGGGACAGAGCCATCCTATATACAGAGAGGGGACAGCGCCATCCTATATACAGAGAGGGGACAGAGCCATCATCTATACCGAGAGGGGACAGAGCCATCTTATATACAGAGAGGGGACAGAGCCATCCTATATACAGAGAGGGGACAGAGCCATGCTATATACAGAGAGGGGACAGAGCCATCCTATATACAGAGAGGGGACAGAGCCATCCTATATACAGAGAGGGGAGAGTGTCATCCTATATACAGAGAGGGGAGAGTGTCATCCTATATACAGAGAGGGGAGAGTGTCATCCTATATACAGAGAGGGGACAGAGCCATCCTATATACAGAGAGGGGAGAGTGTCATCCTATATACAGAGAGGGGACAGAGCCATCCTATATACAGAGAGGGACAGAGCCATCCTATATACAGAGAGGGGACAGAGCCATCCTATATACAGAGAGGGGAGAGTGTCATCCTATATACAGAGAGGGGAGAGTGTCATCCTATATACAGAGAGGGGAGAGTGTCATCCTATATACAGAGAGGGGAGAGTGTCATCCTATATACAGAGAGGGGACAGAGCCATCCTATATACCGAGAGAGGACAGAGCCATCATATAAACCGAGAGGGGACAGAGCGATCATATATACAGAGAGGGGACAGAGCGATCAGCAGACAAAGACTGAGAGAAGATCCATATATAACCATGGAGAGAGAAAAGAAAGAAAGAAAGAAAGAAAGAAAGAAAGAAAGAAAGAAAGAAAGAAAGAAAGAAAGATAAAAAATGAACTGCCTCCAGTAGTGCATTTTATCATTATTTTTTTATTTTTCTCCTCAATTAAAATTTAGGGGTTAAGCTATGATTAAACTGACTTTATGGGGGGATACTGTAAGTAGAAAGTACAGGCACGGGTACAGCAGCCTTTTAAACTGGCCATGCACCAGGGGCGGATTGATCATTTGTAAACGTGGGCACTGCCCCTGGTACCTTTTTCATAGGCTTTTTTGAGTTTAGACAAGGACATGGGGGCCCCATGATCCCCTATTGCCCGGGGGCCCCATGAGTTGTCAGTCCGCCCCTGCCATGCACTTTACGATTCGATTGTACAATCTAACTACAATACCCTTTAGATCAATGTGTCCCTAGGGTTGGTGTCACCCGGTGCGATAACACTTGGTGACACCCCCTCCGACGATCCCGCAGAATGGATCTGATCTGCGGATTGAGCATAAAGGATTGGACTCCGATCCATTATGCTCAATCCACAGATCCGATTCATCCTGCGGGGATCGTCGGCATGCAACCTATACGGGGTGACACCGGACCCGCTCCACGAAAAGGTAAGTTGTAAAGCAAGCCGCCGATCCCCGCAGGATGGATCGGATCTGCACATTGGGGAGGATAATGGATCGGACTCCGATCCATTATGCTCAATCCGCAGATCCTATCCATCCTGCGGGGATCGTCGGCTTGCTTTACAACTTACCTTTTCGTGGAGTGATTTCGGTGTCACCCAGTGCGGCGCGCACCCCCCGCCCCTGCCTAGGGACGCCCCTGCCTGGGGACGCCCCTGCCTGGGGATGCCCCTGCTTTAGATGTTACTATGTAACATGAGGACAAACATATACTGTACAGTACAACCATCTCAACCAGTATCAAACCAGGCAGTCCTTGCACTACATGGTTGTATATTGTAACTGAAACCCTCCCTGTCCAATAGGACTGTGCACAGGACTATGTGATCTGGTGCAGACAAACGCACTGTATTTGCATCCTATATTTGGGGTGTCATTAGGTTAACATTGACGCCTGCTGTAGATAACAACTGCAGTGTGTATTGAATGCAGTGGGGGGAATGCACACGGAATGTGGGGCATCCTGCACTGCATCCTGCTGTGACCTAGTCCTTAGAGTCCATTCACACCAGAACGCAGTGCAGGAAAGGCACATCCAGTTTCCTACACCACATTCAAAACGCACTGCCTTTTTTAATCTGCAAGTGCCAATACATTGTTAATGGCACCCAAGCGCATGTCCCAAACACAGTGGGCCCCGGATCGCATAGTACTGCAGTACCAGTGATTTGGTGTGACGCGTTTTTCAAAAGTAGGGCATGCACTGCTTTTTATGTGTTTTGGTGCGATTCGCAGCCCATTCAAATGAACAAGCTGCCAGATTGCACTGCAGGGGAATGCACAGGAATCATACAGCGACGCAGGTGTGAACCAACTCTTAGACATCATTACAGTTAATGAAAAGTCACAGGCAGGGGCGGACTGACCATTTGGAAACTTGGGCACTGCCCGAGGGCCCGGGGTCAGTAGGGGGCCCCATGAGATGCCCCTGGTACCTTTTTCATAGGCTTTTTTGAGTTTGGGCAAGGACACAGGGGTCCCATGATCCCCTATTGCCCGGGGGCCCCATGAGTTGTCAGTCCGTCCCTGGTCACAGGCTGCTTCACCATTCCAAGGGTTGGCTGGAATAAATATATAAATGCTAACTAACACACTTGTCAGTATGTTTCCTTTCGGTTGCACATGGAAGCTCCATTCTGTTGTGTCTGTTCTCGGCGCGGTACAGATGTCAGCGGCGGATTGCAAGTAGTAACGTGACAAGTTATTAATATTTAGCATTGTCTGGGGCGATGGCCTATTTATATCACTATCTACAACCTACTTTTACATCATTTATCATCGCCTCCTGAGCTGTAATATTTAACTATTCCTAGCTGAAGGGCCAATAAATATGTAAAATAGAATGACATTCTATGGAAATGGTTCTGAAGAGTGCCAGAGCTTTTCATCGGCCTAAATTTTGTCCTTGTTGATTTCTCCCTCCCTTCCTCATGGACATATTCATAACATTTTTTTTTATAGAATCTTTCTTCTTTCATCGCATACCTCATTTTGGTCCTAGTGATGTCATCACTGCATCTCTGTGCTTCTCTAGGCAAGGCAGGCAGATCATGGCTGGTGGGAAGGGGATGTACATAGCTTCCTGAAAACATTACGGTACCCTTCCTCAGTTCTTCTCTTAAGAGCCCTCAGCCTTGATGCAAGCAGTAGGAGGAGTTATTCAAATAGCAAAAGGCCTTAATGGGCGGGTGTCAGTTTGGAGAAGTGTGCGTCCCAGGTGTGTTAGCGCTTCTACCTTCCCGTATTTCGGCTCTGCCCGGTGCTCAGGCTTCTAAGTAATATGGATCATAAGAGAAGTTGGCACTCGGATTGGCATGCAACAATAGTTATCCTTTATTGCAAAAACATGTATAAGAGCTGTAAAACACCAACGCGTTTCGGCCACGACTAAGGCCTGATGGCTGAAACGCGTTGACCGTTTTACAGCTGGTATACATGGTTTTTCAATAGAGGATAACCGTTGTTGGATGCCATTCCAAGTGCTCTTGTGATCGGCTTCCTGAAAATATCACAGCACCCTTCCTCAGTACTCCTCTCAAGAGCCCTCAGCCCCGATGCAAGCAGTGGGAGGAGTTATGCACCTAGCAAAAGGCCTTAAGGGGCAGGTATCAATTTGGAGAAGTGGGTGTTCCTAGTAAAATGGAAACAGGTGTGTTAGCACTTCTACCTTCCTGCATTTCGGCTCTGCCCGGTGCTCAGACTAATGGGCTGCCAAGCCCTCTAAGTAACATGGGTCATAAGAGAAGAATTTGGCACTCGGAATGACATGCAACAATAATTATCCTTTATTGCAAAAACAAGTATATGAGCTGTAAAACACCAACGCGTTTCAGCAATGACTAAGGCCTGATGGCCGAAACGCGTTTGATTTTACAGCTGATATACATGTTTTTTGCAATAAAGGATAATCGTTGCTGCATGCCATTCTGAGTACCAACTTCTTCTCTGGTGATCGGCTTTCTGAAAATATTATAGCGCCCTGCCTCAGTACTCCTCTCAAGAGCCCTCAGCCCTGATGAAATCAGTGGGAGGAGTTATGCAAACAGCAAAAGGCCTTAATGGGTGGGAGTCAGTTTGGAGAAGTGGGCATTCCTAGTCAAACGGAAACAGGAGTGTTAGCGCTTCTACCTTCCCGCATTTTGGCTCTGTCCGGTGCTCAGACTAATGGGTTGCCGAAGCCACTAAGTAACATGGATCACAAGAGAAGAAGTCGGCACTCAGATTGACATGCAACAATATTTATCGTTTATTGCAAAAACATGTATAAGAGCTGTAAAACACCAACGCGTTTCAGCCATGACTAAGGCCTGATGGCCGAAACACGTTGACTGTCTTACAGCTGGTATACATGTTTTTGCAATAAAGGATAACTGTTGTTGGATGCCATTCCGAGTGCCGACTTCTTCTCTTGTGATTGGATTCCTGAACATATCACAGCACCCCGCCTCAGTACTCCTCTCAAGAGCCCTCAACCCCGATGCAAGCAGTGGGAGGAGTTATGCACCTAGCAAAAGGCCTTAATGGGCAGGTGTCAATTTGGAGAAGTGGGTGTTCCTGTGTGTTCAAGACAGTGTAAGGTCTCATGGGATGCGCAACGTGGGGACGCCTGGAGGCTGCGGCAGCTGCTGCATCAGTAGGAGAAAAAAGCGGAAGCATCATGAGCCTATTGAAAAGAAAAAAAAATGAATTTGTATTGTTATTATTATTATGGTTGATAATAATATTAATAATAGTCATTTTATTTATACAGTATATATATATTTCCCCCCCCCCCTAAATAATAGAAAAGGTCGATCAAATAGCTGAACTTCAAATGTAGTGCCGTCAGCAGTAAATAAGTCCAAGAAATCCAAATGTATAGGATAATAAGAAAAGATGGTTGCAGCACTTTTTTCTTTATTATAGAATGAATTCATTACATTACAAAAAATCATTTTGGCAACAGTCCTGAGCTATAAACACATATCTGTGTTTGTACAATTATTGTGCTAGTAAGGGGTAAAGTTGTTAACTGAAATAATACGTGGCTTACTTAAGCACTTAAAAAAACAAAAGAAAAAAAAATGCTATATATATATATATATAATGAAAAAAAATGAAGAATGTAAGAAATATTATACTTTAAATAGTGTATATATATATATATATATATATATATATATATATATACTTTTTCCCACTGGTCTTTTGACCAATCTGATGATGTCAAAGATTCCAGTGCTGGGTTGTTCTAAGGGTTGAAAACATCTAGAGGACTGAGAGTGAGTATTGCATCAAAATAATTTTTTTTAATTTTTTATTTTTAATAATATATTTTTAGTTGGAGTTTCACTTTAAAGAAGGCCTCCCCCACCCTGCCTAATAAACCTAACTACCTACAGTAAGTACATTCTATTAACTAAAACTCACAAAGTTAGCAGGACTTACCTTCCCCTGTCTGAGTGCTCTGCATCCCCCATTGGTTGGAAACCCACATCACCATTTTAAAAAACCTTCCTTCTCCTCTGCCTGCCCACTGATGATGTCATGCTCTTCATCTCGTCCATGTACACTGATGACGTCATGCTCTTCATCTCGTTCATGTACACTGATGACGTCATGCTCTTCATCTCGTCCATGTACACTGATGACGTCATGCTCTTCATCTCGTCCATGTACACTGATGACGTCATGCTCTTCATCTCATGCATGCACATTGATGACGTCATGCTCTTCATCTCGTCCATGCACACTGAAGACATCATGCTCCTCATCTCGTGCATGCACATTGATGACGTCATGCTCTTCATCTCGTCCATGCACGCTATCACATTTACCTGCTGGGTAAAATAAAGCTTTAACCCAAGAACTCACCCCATGGATGCATTGAATAACATTTCACTCATCTGTAGAAAAAAAAAAGCCTTTTTCTTCCCCAAGATCTCATGAGATCCCACAAGAAGGAACTGATGATGTAGCCTTCCCAGGGGACAGTTTGGTTACCAGTGCCTCTGAAGTTCAGAACCTGGGAAATCTTTAAAATTAAAGCTGAACTCCAGGCTCCCCCAAAAAATTAAAAGTCAGCATCTGCAAATACTGTACAGTCAGGTCCATAAATATTGGGACATTGACACAATTCTAACATTTTTGGCTCTATACACCACCACAATGGATTTGAAATGAAACAAACAAGATGTGCTTTAACTGCAGACTGTCAGCTTTAATTTGAGGGTATTTACATCCAAATCAGGTGAACGGTGTAGGAATTGCAACAGTTTGCATATGTGCCTCCCACTTGTTAAGGGACCAAAAGTAATGGGACAGAATAATAATCATAAATCAAACTTTCACTTTTTAATACTTTGAAATGAACTCTGGACCTTTTATCTGCTCATTGTAATTGGGATAATGAGGGAATAACACACACCTGGCCATGGAACAGCTGAGAAGCCAATTATCCCATTACTTTTGGTCCATTAACAAGTGGGAGGCACATATGCAAACTGTTGTAATTCCTACACCGTTCACCTGATTTGGATGTAAATACCCTCAAATTAAAGCTGACAGTCTGCAGTTAAAGCACATCTTGTTCGTTTCATTTCAAATCCATTGTGGTGGTGTATAGAGCCAAAAATGTTAGAATTGTGTCGATGTCCCAATATTTATGGACCTGACTGTAGCTGCTGACTTTTAATAAAAAGACACTTACCTGTCCAGGGATCCAGAGAAGTCCTCACCCGAGCCGATTCTTCAATTAGGGCAGGAACATCCTCAATAAGGAAAACTGGAAGTGAAGCCTTGCTGTTTGACAGCCGATTTCCTACTGCGCATGCGCGAAGTGTGCTGCACTTTGTGAATGGTCCCGCAGTCTTCTGGGACCTATGAAGTTTCCAAGAAGGTTGCGGAGGAAGGAGGGGCTGAACGTCCGACTCAGATCACTGCGGTGCATCTGACCAGAAGTGGGAGCGGGTACCTGTCAAAGTCAAGTACCCGCTCCCCCCCAAAAAAGTGCCAAATGGGGCAGTGGAGGGGGGGGAGGCAAACAAGCGGAAATTCCCCTTTTGGGGAATGTAGTTTAAAAAATGACTATAAAAAGATTTCACATCTGCATGCAGAGCTTGAGTATGAGCTTGAGTGCAAATGATGGTGGTAGTGGTGGTGGTGGTGGTGGTTGTGGAGGGTAAAGGTCCATTTTAAGGTACAATGAGTGACCTTTTGAGCTGCAGTTGCAGTACTTACTGGAATCACTAACTGTCACTTCTTCTTACCCGGAATGTCTCTTTCAAACCTTCATACAGACAGTACGCTGGTTCTTCTTCAAAGGGTTAAGGCTGAATTGGTTCCAGATGCTTTTGTAATATGGACATAATAGGCTGTGTAGCCATCTGCTCTGCAAACTAGAGGGACCGGTTTTCTGATCCCTTTCAGCCCTTGGAAGAGCTCACTGCTATTATGGAACAAGCAGCATGAGGGCTTTAAAAGAGCAATTAAGTGTCATGAGGGTGCTGTGTGCTGCAGACTGTACTACAGGTCTGAGCTTGGCGAACCTCACATTTCCCAATTCTCTAATGACTCCATACACAACCAGACTATGAGCAGCTGCCACCTTCACTCAATCAGCCAACAGGGTACCGTGATGGTTTTTGGAGGGCACTGCTTGTCTGGAAGGATGAGATCGCCTTTATAATATCTTTTTTTCCCAGAACATGAGTTTCTCAACTGAAATTTAGCTTATAGTAAAGAATAGGTAATACAATCTTATAAAAGCTTCATCATGGTCATTTCACATTTAAAATTTTTATAAATCTGCAGCTCTCATTAAAATCATCCCTGATGATCCTGCCATGAAGGTCCCTGTTCAGCCACTTCCTGGTATAGGGTAAAAACGCTCTGTCGCCGCCTTATGGTTGTCCTCCTCAGTTGTCACCTTGTCACATGAGCTTCCAATGGAGACTAGAAGTGGCTGCTTTAAAGCGGAGTTCCACTCATACTGTAAAAAAATGAAAGTCAGCAGCTACAAAAACTGTAGCTGCTGACTTTTAAAAAACAGCCATTTACCTGTCCCACGATCCCGGGGTCTCCTCCCCACAGCCTGTTTCACCAGCCATCCTGTGTTCCAGGCAACGGCATCTTAAGTGTAGGCACCTGGCTGTGACAGCTTGTGGCTTCACAGCTGGGTTCCCACTGCGCATGCGCAAGTAGCGCTGTGCTTCCTGAATGGCCCCATCCAGGGGCAGACAAATAACTCATGGGGCCCCCGGGCAATAGGGGATCATGGGGCCCCTGTGTCCTTGCCCAAACTCAAAAATGCCTATGAAAAAGGTACCAGGGGCATCTCATGGTGCCCCCTACTGACCCCGGGCCCTCGGGCAGTGCCCGAGTGTCCAAATGGTCAGTCCGCCCCTGGCCCCATCATCTTCTGGGACCTGTCATGTGTCCCAGAAGACTACAGGGAGGGAGGGTAGGAGGACAACTTCCGCTTCCGATCGCCCAGACGATCGCAGCGGAAGTGGGAGCTGGAACCTGTCAAATCCGGGTACCCATCCTCCCCTCTGTTCTCCAAAGGTGCCAATCCTTAATGGGGAGTGGGGGACCAATCTTTAAAGCTGAACTTCCCCTTTTGGGTGGAACTCCAAATTAATGTGCATTTCACAGTGGAAACATGCCATGGGGAATACCATGCAGCCACCCCTGAAGTGAATATAGACTAGAAGTGGCTGCAAGGAGGCTGTTGGAGATCAGCATCACAGAGCTGTAACAAGGAGTGGAAAAAGGTGACAAGTCTTTTATTTTAATTACGCAGTGCTTTGTCAAACAACTGTATTCATTTAGGGTTTACTTTGAGGATATAGTTCAATAGTCTCCAGGTCATTTATATCTATCACAAGTATTTCAGCTCAGTTCATAGGCAAAAAACTGGGCTGCGCTGCTCACCAAATCATAATCAAGTCACCCTCCGAACACAAGCTGCCAGATGCCTGTTTGGGACTTGTCCTATTGTCCATCATATCTAAAATTTCAAAGCACGTCTAAAATATCCCTAATTCAGATAAGGGTGACTCTAGGATCCCAGGACATGGCCTGGGATGTGGAATCATTAGGGCTGAGGTCCAAGATGTGGGACTGTTCTGATAAATCCAGCACAGTTGGCAATGCATCTCTATAATGTGTCATATGGGGTCATTAACTCATGTGGTAGATGCTCTTGTAGTAAGTCCATGCAAGTCAGAAACTGTGGTTAGCTTTTGTTAGGCAAGATGGAAAAGTGACGTTCAATACAGTGGTGCCTATGCAGGGAATTTCAGTTTCACGCAACAAAATGAGAACAAAAATGCCGAACCACCCATTCCCGCAGCTCTGCTGCTCTTGTCTCTGGTCTCTCGGACCTGTTGCTCTGGGTTTCCTTGGCTCACCCAGTCTTTAGCTACAGCCCCTCGCTGCACGGGCCCACTTCTGGCATCTCGGTAGAGGTTCTCCTGACACCCAGAGCCTTGTCAATGAGGCTTATGGACTTCCTCCAGTACCTTGGACCTGCTAGTCTCCTCAGCTTTCTCAGTTTTTCAGCCCAGCAATCCCAATAATACACAGTCACCAGGATCTAGCAGTGAATCAGTACTCACGAGGCCAGGGAAGCAGCCGTGTCCATTCAGCTTTCTCCAGGTGCCTTCCAGTGAGGCTATGCACACTGAATCCTCTAGTGAAATCTTGGGGTGTCAGAAAAACTTCCAGATGTAGGCCCCTTTCCTGATGGCTCTGCTACAGCTGGAACCTCAATGAACAGTAATTTTAAACAGCAGAAGGGCAGGAGGCAGGAGACAGGGGGTAACTACCCCCCACCTATACAAGTCGAATCCCTTCAACAGGAAGACACTGCTGTTCTACAGCTCAGACTACGTATGTGCTCCTCAGCCACCTTCTGGGCACACTTCCCCAGGGATTGGCTATAGCGCCATAAATATTCATGCTGCCCATTTGCTTTGCTGCACTCCTATGTTCCCGAACTTTCTAGAAGGCAAGAGAGAGCAATCAAACCGGCAACCTGTGAAACCCAGAACAACCTAAAGAAAGCAATTACTGCTCAAAGGATTACAGAGGCACCAAAAAGACTAAATTAACCAAACATCCTAGAAACCTAAATAGAAGGGTGCTACAAAAACATAATACAGAAGAAATCAGGGGAAAGAATATAGAAAACACGCAAGTAAATACTGTATAGGCATGGATTATAAGCAGGACATCTTTTCTGTTCACAGCATTGCCTTGCTGGTGTAATTGTTTTAAATCTAAACCAATGTTAGGATGAAATATTAAACATCTTCTTGAGTCCATCTGCTACCAGTGTCCTACTTAACGACAGTCCCTAGTGAATTTAGCCATTTTTAACTTAAAACATGCAGCCAAGTTCCTTCTGCTTAATACGATCCCTTCACTGTGAGAAGGCTTAATCTGGTGTTTCATAATCTGCAACATTTTAGGATCATTTCCAGGGATGGATAGCTGCTGAGTTGGTGATTCACACTCTAATGCAGGCCATAGATGGGGAGAAAAACGGCAGATTTTCGGCCGATTAACGAACTATCGGTCGGTCTAAAAAACTTACCTGACCACCAATTATTACGAAAATCGGCCGATTAATGAGTAACCTATAACGGGAAATGATGTCATTTTGTGGCCTTTGTGATCCTTTTTCGGAAAACGATCGTTCGTTTTTGACCATCAATGAGGATAAAGTCGGGCGTTTTTCGAAAATTTTCCAACATCACCAATAATCTGAAAGTCCAAAATACACGAAAAACGGCCGACAAAATCGTCCACTAACGATAAGATAATCGGCCGGTTTTATTTTCGGACGAAAAATCGGCCGTTTTTCTCCCCATCTATGGCCTGCATTAGTGTTTTCTTGCAGGGCTGCTGAGCACTGAACACTCCGCCACACACCTACCTTGCTTTTCAGTATATAAACTGCTCCAAAAAATTAAAGGAACACTTTTTAATCAGAGTATAGCATCAAGTCAATTAAACTTCTGTGATATTGATCTGATCAGTTAAGTAGCAGAGGGGGTTGTTCATCAGTTTCAGGTGCTGCGGTGTTAATGAAATTAACAACAGTTACACTAGATCAGTGGTGGGCAACCTTTTTTTTCAACTGAGCCAAATATCGCCAAAACCACAATTGAAATTTATTTTGAGAGCCACATTTTTAAAACTGAAAATACATCCCCCATATAGTAATTCATCCCCCATAGTAATTCATCCCCCATAGTAATTCATCCCCCATAGTAATTCATCCCCCATATAGTAATTCATCCCCCGTAGTAATTCATCCCCCATAGTAATTCATCCCCCGTATAGTAATTCATCCCCCATAGTAATTCATCCCCCATAGTAATTCATCCCCCATATAGTAATTCATCCCCCATAGTAATTCATCCCCCATATAGTAATTCATCCCCCATAGTAATTCATCCCCCATATAGTAATTCATCCCCCATAGTAATTCATCCCCCATATAGTAATTCATCCCCCATAGTAATTAATCCCCCATATAGTAATTCATCCCCCATATAGTAATTCATCCCCCATAGTAATTCATCCCCCATATAGTAATTCATCCCCCATAGTAATTAATCCCCCATATAGTAATTCATCCCCCATAGTAATTCACCCCCCATAGTAATTAATCCCCCATATAGTAATTCATCCCCCATAGTAATTCATCCCCCATATAGTAATTCATCCCCCATATAGTAATTAATCCCCCATATAGTAATTCATCCCCCATAATAATTAATCCCCCATATAGTAATTCATCCCCCATAGTAATTCATCCCCCATATAGTAATTCATCCCCCATAGTAATTCATCCCCCATATAGTAATTCATCCCCCCTATAGTAATTCATCCCCCCTATAGTAATTCATCCCATATAGTAATTCATCCCCCATATAGTAATTCATCCCCCCTATAGTAATTCATTCCCCATATTGTGTCAATTCACTTACCTTTGCTCCGCGCGTTCCTCTCGCCATGTTCCCGCGCCGTTCTGGTCTTCAGGGCGGACTGTGAGAGGAGAGGAGTTCGTCACGCTGCCCCGCCTACATCCTGACAGCCAATGTTTGCCACGCTCCGCGGGCCGGATTAAAAGGTCCGCCGGGCCGTAGTTTGCCCATTGCTGGGCTAGCTGCAGAGTCCTGACTTTTGGGGCGGCCGCTCGAGAGGAGGGAGGGGAGCTGGCGCCCGGCACACAGAAGAGCCGCATTGAAGTGTGTAAAGAGCCGCATGTGGCTCGCGAGCCGCGGCTTGCCGACCACTGCACTAGATGGACAACAATGAGACAACCACCAAAACAGAAAATGGTTTTACAGGTGGAGGACACCTGTAAAAAAATGTTTTCTCTACTCATCTTTTCTGACTGTTTTTCACTAGTTTTGCATTTGGCTAGGGTCAGTGTCACTACTGCTAGCATGAGGCGATACCTGGACCCTACAGAGGTTGCACAGGCAGTCCAACTCCTCCAGGATGGCACATCAATACGTGCCATTGCCAGAAGGTCTCAAGAGCATGGAGGAGATTCCAGGAGACAGGCAGTTACTCTAGGAGAGATGGACAGGGCTGTAGAAGGTCCTTAACCCATCAGCAGGACCAGTATCTGCTCCTTTGTGGAAAAAGGAACAGGATGAGCCCTGCCAGAGCCCTGCAAAATTACCTCCAGCAGGCCACTGGTGTGAGTGTCTCTGGCCAAACAATCAGAAACAGACTTCATGAGGGTGGCCTGAGGGCCCGATGTCCTCTAGTGGGCCCTGTGCTCACTGCCCGGCACCATAGAGCTCAACTGGCATTTGCAATTTAACACCAGAATTGTCAGGTCCACCATTGGCGCCCGGTGCTTTTCACAGATGAGAGCAGGTTCACCCTGAGCACATGTGACAGACGTGAAAGGGTCTCGAGAAGCCGTGGAGAACGTTATGATGCCTGTAACATCATTCAGCATGACCGTTTTGGTGGTGGGTCAGTGATGGTCAGGGGAGGCATATCCATGGAGGGACGCACAGACCTCTACAGGTTAGACAATGGCACCCTGACTGCCATTAGGTATCGGGATGAAATCCTTGGACCCATTGTCAGACCCTATGCTGGTGCAGTGGGTCCTGGGTTCCTCCTGTTGCATCACCACACCCGGTCTCATGTGGCGACAGTATGCAGGCAGTTCCTGAAGAATGAAGGAATTGATACCATTGAATGGTCCCCACGCTCGCCTGACCTAAATCCAATAGAACACCTCTGGGATATCATGTTTCGGTCCATCTGACGATGCCAGGTTGCACTTCAGACTGTCCGGGAGCTCAGTGATGCCCTGGTCCAGATCTGAGAGGGAATACCCCAGGACACCATCCATCATCTCATTAGGAGCATGCCCCGACATTGTCAGGCATGCATACAAGCACGTGGGGGCCATACAAACTACGGAGGAACATTTTGAGTTGCTGCAATGAAACGTCAGCAAAATGGGCTAGCCTGCTGCACTTTTTCACTTTGATTTTCAGGGTGACTTTGAATTGATAATGTTCATGGGGGCATCCTTACGGTCCTAACACATTACCCAGTCCACATCAGTATAGATATCCAGCATGAGATTTTTCCCCATTGAGATCTGATGTGTTTTCAAAGTTTTTTGCCATCTGTAAGCTTTAATGTGCTAGTGTTAGGGTTGCACTGATACCGATACCAAGTATTTGCACAAGTACTCATACTTGTGCAAATGCTCCCGATACAAACTGAATGGGCTCAAACTGCACTGCAAAGAATCGCATGAGATTTGAAAACAAATGCTGTGCCATTCCTGTGCAAATCGCATGTGGTTTCCCCTATTGCTCCAGTGTGAACCCAGGCTTGTCATAGAGACTTTAAGCCTGAGTTCACACATGATCGGTGCGGGAAACCTCCATGCACCAGCCATGGCTTTCCACCCCACTGTGGACAGCAGCGGCTGCGGCTGCGGCTGCGGCTGCGGCTTGGGCTCCTCCTGCCTCTCCCATGGCTCTCCCCCCCCCCACCCAGCTTCTATCGGCTCTCCCCCCAGCCTCCAGCAGTTCTAGCCATCCACTGGGCCCCATCCATCCCTGTCCGGCTGTACCAAATTGCTAATCCCCCGCTGTCAGACAATGAAAAGCTGCTTCACCAGTGGGGGGATTTGAAATCCCTGCGGCTTTATCTCCTCTCCTTGCAGTGCTGACAGTACAGACTATAGGGATTCTAATTGGCCAGAAGCTGTCTAGCCCATACTGTCAGCACTGCAAGGAGAGAAGAAACAGCCATGGGGATTTCTAATCTCCCCACTGGTGAAGCCGCAAAGGTATTGGTAATCAGTGCCGGGGAGTACTTGACTGAAAGTATCGGTACTCATACTCACTGGTAAAAAAAATGGTACCAGTGCACCCATAGTTAGTGTCATTTCAAGTATTTCTTTTTTCATCTGCAGCTATTATTAAAATAATATCTGCTAATTCTGCCTTGTTGAGGCAATTCCTGTTATAGGGTGACAATGCTCTATCCCTTTCTTCCAATTGTGCTCCTGCGTTGTCACTTCTGTCACATGGACCTTTAATGGAGACTAGAAGTGGCTATTTCAACAGTACTCAGGCATGGTCCTAGGTGTCACCATCAGGAAATCAGCCCTGAGAAATGCCATACAGCCTTCGCTAGAGTGCATGCAGACAGGAAGAGGCTGAGAAGAGGCTGCAGGAGATCAGCAGCTTTGATTGAAAATAAGGCAAAATGTCATTTCATTTAAATGGTGATTGGCTATGATATACAGTGCTTTAGAAAACTATATGTCAATCATTTAGAATTTACATCTACTTTAAAAAGATTATAACTAGCTATTCATAACTGGAGGCTATAGAGCACACGAACAAGTAACTGTATTTTAGTACAGAATTAGGAGCAGAAGATGTATAATTTCAAAGCACAACATTCTAATGTCTTGATATTAATGTATACCTAAGAACAAAACATTTTTAGTTTTCTATTGTGTGGGCAATGGTTAAAACCCCGTCAGTTTTTTGGTCCTCTGTAGATGCAGGCGCTGTGGAGCAATTAATCCTCAATGTTGACAAAAGAACCACTGAAGTCCTTCTATTGTTTCTCTCAGCATCTCAGTTCCCCCTACTTACATATCTTGGCACTTACTTAGCAGTTCAGCTCCCCCACTTCCCTCTCCTGGCATTGACTCTGAAGCTCAGCTCCCCAGCTGCTCTCTCCCGGAATTGACTCAGCAGCTCAGCTTCCCCGCTTCCCTCTCACAGCAGTGACTCAGCAGCTCAGCTCCCCAGCTTCCCTCTTCCGGCATTCATTCAGCAGCTCAGCTCCCCCACTTCCCTCTCACAGCAGTGACTCAGAAGCTCATCTCCCCCGCTTCCCCCTCACAGCAATGACTCAGAGGCTCAGATCCCTGCTTCACTCTCCAAGCAGTTAATCAGTAGCTCAACTCCCCTGCTTTCCTCTCCCAGCAGTGACTTAGCAGCTCAGCTCCCCTGCTTTCCTCTCCCAGCAGTGACTCAGAAGCTCATCTCCCCCGCTTCCCCCTCACAGCAATGACTCAGAGGCTCAGATCCCCGCTTCACTCTCCAAGCAGTTAATCAGTAGCTCAGCTCCCCTGCTTTCCTCTCCCAGCAGTATCTCAGCAGCTCAGCTCTCCCGCTTTCCTTTCCCAGCAGTGTCACAGCAGTTCAGCTCCCTTGCTTTCCTCTCCCAACAGTGTCTCAGCAGCTCAGCTCCCCCGCTTTCCTCTCCCAGCAGTGTCTCAGCAGCTCAGCTCCCTCTCTTTCCTCTCCCAGCAGTGTCTCAGCAGCTCAGCTCCCTCTATTTCCTCTCCCAGCAGTGTCTCAGCAGCTCAGCTCCCTCCCTTTCCTCTCCCAGCAGTGTCTCAGCAGCTCAGCTCCCTCTCCCAGCAGTGTCTCAGCAGCTCAGCTCCCTCGCTCTCCTCTCCCAACAGTGTCTCAGCAGCTCAGCTCCCCTGCTTTCCTCTCCCAGCAGTGTCTCAGCAGCTCAGCTCCCCTGCTTTCCTCTCCAGCAGTGTCTCAGCAGCTCAGCTCCCTCGCTTTCCTCTCCCAGCAGTGTCTCAGCAGCTCAGCTCTCCCACTTTCCTCTCCCAGCAGTGTCTTAGCAGCTCAGCTCCCTCTCTTTCCTTTCCCAGCAGTGTCTCAGCAGCTCAGCTCTCCCGCTTTCCTCTCCCAGCAGTGACTAAGCAGCTCAGCTCTCTCGCTTTCATCCCCCAGCAGTGTCTCAGTAGCTCAGCTCCCTCTCTTTCCTCTCCCAGCAGTGTCTCAGCAGCTCAGCTCCCCTGCTTTCCTCTCCCAGCAGTGTTTCAGCAGCTCAGCTCCCCTCGCTTTCCTCTCCCAGCAGTGTCTCAGCAGCTCAGCTCTCCCTCTTTCCCACTCTCAGTGATGATTCAGCAGTTCAGTTTCCCTTGCTCCCCTCTGCCAGACGTGATGCCCTCCTTCTAGATCCCTATTGTTCCTACTCCCAACAGTGAGATACCATTCACAACATGACATGTAACACCAAACATCGAGCATATTTGTGTTTTTGCATTTTTTTTTTTTATCAACTGCATGTATAGGGCAGCCCATTCATTTCAAACGGCTGCCATACACACTACATACTATACAGCAAAGAAGCTCATGCATCTCTTTTGTCATGCATTTTTTTGGTGTGACAAAATGTGTATCTGTCTACCGTGTTTGGAGTGCCAATGACAATCAATGGCACCACAAACATGAAATGTAGTTTTCCATGGTTTTATCATCTTCTCAGCTCTCCTTACTACCCCTTCCCATCAGTGATTCAGCAGCTTAGATCCCCCTGTATCCCCTACCCAGCAGTAACACAGCAGCTGAGCTCCCCCTGCTCCCCCCTCCCAGCAGTGACTAATCAGCTTAGCTCCTCCTGGTTCCTCTCTCCATCATCAATGGAGGCTGATGTGCCTTGTTGGATATAACTTCCTACAAACAGAGGTTGGAGCATCCTCATGCTGAAAGATCATTTAAAGACAAACTACACTAAGGGAAGTGTTTAGGCTTCTATTACGGATTACGGATGACAGAAAATGCTAGTTGCCTGGCTGTCAGCTAAATCCAGCATTTTTAGTATTGAATTACAAACCTGGAGCAACTGTACATAAAAGGAGTCCTGACTTTACTTGCCGCATGCTTGTTCTGGGTCAGCTATTCAGAAATTATTGAGGCTAAAGACAGCCGGGCCACAAGAATTTTCAGAAGCTGGTAAGCAATGGCTGGCACAATTCTCTCAAAATAGGTTCTTTAACCCCTTCCCGGCCAGCCCTATCATCCTTTTAACAGGATCTTTACACCATGGGGGTTGTTAAGGATCGTCAATCATGTGACTACTGTGATTGGCTCTCAGAGTGGTCCCATGATTGTTAGCAGGTCCCGCCAGCTACTGATTAATAGCTAAGATAGAGCTGTCTGTGGCAGCTCGGTGACTGTGCTGGGAGTTTCCATTGAGCACGCTCTCAGCACAGAAAGTTCTGCCACCAGGGGCGGACTGACCATTTTAGCACTCGGGTACTGCCCAAGGGCCCGGGGTCAGTAGGGGGCCCCATGAAATGCCCCTGCTACCTTTTTATAGGCTTTTTTGAGTGTGGGCAAGGACACAGGGGCCCCATGATCCACTATTGCTCGGGGGCCCATGAGTTGTCAGTCCGTCCCTGTCTGCCACCCATAGACACATTTGTGCTGGAGTTAAACCACCCTCTTTGCTGCCACACATAAGCGGAATGCGGGCAGCGAGAGCTTAAAGGCAAAACAAAAGAAGGTGTGAGCTGGCGGGGCCCCTGATGATTGTAGAGGGAATCACTAGGAAAAGATATGAGGGTTATATTCAATAACCTGATTCATCTGGCTGGAATTTTGTGTTTTACAAACGTCCTTATCCTAGGAGGAGAAAATTCACGTTTTTTTTTTCGGTAAAAAGTTTCATTCCGTCTCCCTTTTGGCCAACAGTACAATAAAAAGCAGAACTCATTAAAAAGTGTGACAGTCTGCAGTGAATACGCCTCAGGCTCTTTTCTGTTTCTCTACCCATAATCCCTTGCATCTCCCCTAGAATTTGTCTCGTGTCTGCATCCTTTCTGAAAGAATTGTTCATGATATAGAAATGATCTGGACAGCTTTTTATGATCAAAATATATATATATATATATATATATATATATATATATATATATATATATATATACTGTATATATATATATATATATATATATTTATTATTATTTATTTATTTTTAATTATTATTATTATTTTTTAATAATTATTAATTACATTGGGATGTATATTGGGTGGATAGCCATATTTGCTCGTTACAAATTCAGACTCTGCTTCCAGCTTTGCAGCACCATACCATGGTTGTGTGTTACTGCTCCCTTTCAAGTTGCAAGTCTAGAAGTAAGTCAGCTGACAAAGCTCACTATGTTACTTTGTATCACTCTATCTCCTGTTTGAACAATGTTTTTAAACACAGTGCCTGAAGGTCTGTTTTTCTATGGCAGCTGCTGTAATAGCTTCTGTATTATATATAAAGCAATCCCTGGATGTCACTTTGACAGCCAGGAATGGCCAGCAAATGCAAGGGAGGTAGCGGCAGTGGGGCAGAAGGACAGGATGGATAAGGCTTCATTCACATGGGCCTATGCATTCTTTTATGCATTTTTTGAAATGAAGCAGTGTGAAAGCAGTCTTAATGTTCTAATTCTTACTTTTTTGCAGAACTCAGTCTCAGTCCCGCAAAGACTGAGTCTCGTGAAGACTGAGACTGAGCTCTGCAGTCACTTTTGAAGCAGTTGGTTTCCTATTACGGGTCACAATCCCGCGCAATGTCCTTTTGCCTGTGTCAGTCAGTTGATCATGTCAACCGCGCTTATGCTTATCAGATGACATTTTCCCAGAAATTGTATATGTCCTCATAACCTTTGGCACTGTACCTCGTGACATGGCAAATAAATTGGCAGCTTCAGTTACAGAGGCACCTGCTAAGCAGCACCAACAATTTGCCCTCTTTGAAGCTCAGTAAGCTCTGATATGACTCGGTGTTACTAGCAGCGCACGCAGTGAATGACAAAAGTGAGGCTTCCCACCTGCTATCTAGGTGTCTCATCACACAGTGGAAGCAAAGGAGCGCTACATCACTTCTGCTTTCAACGCTAAACATGTCACTTTTACACCTGCAAATCATGTGGTGTTTCCATTTTTTGTCTAACCTATATATATATATATATATATATATATATATATATATATGGGTTAGACACACATATTGTGTATATAAATATATATATATAGGTTAGACACACATATTGTGTATATAAATATATATATATATATATATATACAATATGTGTGTGTGTGTATATATATATATATATATATATATATATATATATATATACACACACACAACAATATGTGTATATATACTATATATATACACACAGAGAGGGAGAGTGTGTGTTTGTCTGTATGTATGATTGTAAAGCAAGATTTTTGGCAATTTATATATTATATTTGAATTATTCATTATTGTATAATTTTATAGTGATAGGACTTTGAATAGTTTATTAATTATGAAGAAGGGGTGGGATTTAAAAGTGTGTACTTCTTCCCACTCCTGTTCAGATATGTAAACTAAAAAAATTGTCTTTAGCTGTTTGTATCCTCTTGTAACTAGATGTTTTGTGACCTTGCACACTGTATGATTATTTCTTACTTTTTCATATTTTTAATTTTTACATGTTCTAAATAAACTAAACTAAATAAATATATATATATATATATATATATATATATATATATATATATATATATACATATATATATATATATATTTATATTTATTTATTTTTTTTTTAACTAAAGAGGAATTTCCCTTTAATGATTATTTCTTACTTTTTTATATATTTAATTTTTTTATGTTCTAAGTAAACTAAACTAAATATATATATATATATATATATATATATATATATATTTAGCTAAAGAAGAATTCCCCTTTAAAAGTAAAGCGGACAATTTGGCTAGAAATAAACTTAAATAAAACTTGATAAGTAATATAAGCAATATATGCATCATATTGGCTATTGAGTTGAATCATTTTCCCTTTCCTAACCAATGAGATTCTGATATTTCCACATCAGACCCACAGAGTATTTTCCCTTTAATAAAAGTTTATGGTAAGGACTCCGCTTTTGTCCTGACGTAACTTGCCAGCTGGGCCGTCGTGAACTGACTGTGTAATGGACAGGCCGGCAAAGATCAGTGACCTACATAGTATCTGCTTGATCGATACGGGGCAGGCATACACAATAACAGCGGCGCTGGGCATGTTAATATTGATTTATATAAAAGCATAATGGAAACATAGAGAATGAGGCCTTAGTGCTGGAGTGTAACCGCATAGTGCTTTGATCTTTGATGTCAATAAATTAAACAATCTCTCTATCACGCTAAAACGCATTCATGTCCAAGACTTTATGGAGAAGGTAGATGGCAGACTGTGTATAATTAAGCAGCTATAAGCTTTTTATTAATGAGCTGAAGACTACACACATCAAAGAAGTAAAGTGTCTTTGCTTAAAGGGACCCTGGTGTCAGAACAGAACAGTATTGAAAGTATAACTAAAGGCAAAACTTTTTTCATTTTGCATAGAGTGCAGAGGGATTAGAACCCCCTGTCAGTTTTTTTGCTCTCTGTGTCCCCGTACGGGAGATTCACCCTCTCTCTATTTGTCCTGTTTACCATTCCATTATCATTGAAAGTAAGAGTAAAATCCCAAATTTTGGGTTGTCCCCAGAACAGGAATAGAGGGGTCATTTTCCAATGGGGGCACTAGTTCTGGTGACTAGCAGGGATTCCTGTTGTGCCTATGGGACAGGAAGTGAAGATAAAGAGCCCCAATGGGACACAAATGGCAAAAAAAAAACAGTTTTGCCTTTAGTTGTACTTTAAAAAATATTTAAGCCTTGCAGTTCTGGGTATAGAAGATATTTGGATGATTGAAGTCAGCGCAACTTAATTCATATATAAGTAAAAAATCACTTTGCAAGGTGAACATTCACTTTAAAAGCAAACTCAGTCTCATTCTTTAGTAAATGAACCCCACGCACAAATACTGACTTAGGAGTCTCCAATTAAAAAAAAAGAAAAGAAGAAAAGCCCTCCACACCTACCCCATTGAGTATTGGCCAATCTATCATGCCTTAGGGCCATTCACAGTTTCTACAACGCTCCTGATCTATCTCTTGAATCATGCCTGCAGTCTCTGACCATCTCTTATAGAATGTCTGCAGTCATTGATCATCTCCTGTATCATGTTTGCATTCTCTGGCCATCTGTTGTATCATGTCTGCAGTCTCTGACCATCTGGTGTATCATGTCTGCAGTCTCTGACCATCTCTTGTATCATGTCTGCAGTCTCTTACCATCTCTTGTATCATGTTTGCAGTCTCTGACCATCTCTTGTACCATGTCTGCAGTCTCTAGCCCAGTGTTTTTCAACCTTTTTTGTGCAAAGGCACACTTTTTTCATGAAAAAAATCACGAGGCACACCACCATTAGAAAATGTTAAAAAAATTTACCTCTGTGCCTATATTGACTATATATAAAGTAATTCTCTTGAATAGGAATCAAACACAAAGAAATTATTTTATAATTACTTTATTATGAAATAATAAAGTATTTTATAATTGGACCCGGGGGCCGGACCAAGAGTAGATGAATGATGTGTATGTGTCATCCATAGTAAGTATAGTAATATTCCCCCATAGTAAGCATAGTAATTAATCCCCCATATAGTAATTCATCCTCCATATAGTAATTCATCCCCCATAGTAATTCATCCCTCATATAGTATTTCATCCCCCCATATAGTATTTCATCCCCCCATATAGTATTTCATCCCCCCATATAGTATTTCATCCCTCATATAGTAATTCATCCCTCATATAGTATTTCATCCCTCATATAGTATTTCATCCCTCATATAGTATTTCATCCCCCATATAGTATTTCATCCCCCCATATAGTATTTCATCCCCTCATATAGTATTTCATCCCTCATATAGTATTTCATCCCCCCATATAGTATTTCATCCCTCATACAGTAATTCATCCCTCATATAGTAATTCATCCCCCATATAGTATTTCATCCCTCATATAGTATTTCATCCCCCCATATAGTATTTCATCCCTCATATAGTAATTCATCCCCCCATATAGTATTTCATCCCCCCATATAGTATTTCATCCCCCCATATAGTATTTCATCCCTCATATAGTAATTCATCCCTGATATAGTAATTCATCCCCCATATAGTATTTCATCCCCCCATATAGTATTTCATCCCTCATAAAGTAATTCATCCCTCATATAGTATTTCATCCCCCACAGTACTATTCCCCCCCCCCCCTTCTAGTAAGCCAAGTCCCCCGTGTCAATTCACTTACCTTTTGCGTTCCTCTCGCTGTCTTCCCGCGCCGTTCGGGTCTTCAGGGCGGACTGTGAGAGGAGCCTAGCTCCCCTCCCCTCACGTTCGGCACGCTGCCCCGCCTACACACATCCTGACAGCCACATCCGCAAGCCGGATTAAAAGGTCCGCGCGGACTTTTGGGGCTGCCAACCGAGAGGAGGCAGGGGAGCGGCCGACCGAGAGGAGGGAGGGGAGCAGGCGCCCGGCACACAGAAGAGCCGCATTAGACTGGGTAAAGAGCCGCATGTGGCTCGCGAGCCGCGGCTTGCCGACCACTGAATCATTAGATTCTAATGATTGGTCTATTTGTGAGCCGAAGCCACATGTTACAGATGAAATTGGAATTTTTCCCACGGCACACCAGACAATATCTCACGGCACACTAGTGTGCCGCGGCACAGTGGTTGAAAAACGCTGCTCTAGCCATCTCTTGTATCATGTCTGCAGTCTCTGACCATCTCGTGTATCATGTCTGCAGTCTCTTACCATCTCTTGTATCATGTTTGCAGTCTCTGACCATCTCTTGTATCATGTCTGCAGTCTCTAGCCATCTCTTGTATCATGTCTGCAGGCTGTGACCATCTCCTGTATCTTGTCTGCAGTCTTTGACCATCTCTTGTGTTTTGTCTGCAGTCTCTGACAACCTCTTGTATTTTATCTGCAGTCTCTGACCATCTCTCGCATTATGTCTGCAATATTTGACCATCTCTTCTTTCATATCTGCAGTCTCTGACCATCTCCTGTATCATGTCTGCAGTCTCTTACCATTTTATGTATCATGTCTGCAGTCTTTGATCATCTCCTGTATCGTGTCTGCAGTCTCTGACCATCTCTTGTATCATATCTGCAGTCTCTGACCATCTCTTGTATCATGTCTACAGTCTCTGACCATCTCTTGCATTATGCCTGAAGTCTCTGACCATCTCTTGTATCATGTCTGCAGTCTCTGACCATCTCATGTATCATATCTGCAGTCTCTGACCATCTCTTGTATCATGTCTGCAGTCTCTGACCATCTTTTGCATTATGCCTGAAGTCTCTGACCATCTCTTTTATCATGTCTGCAGTCTCTGACCATCTCTTGTATTATGTCTGCAGTCTCTGACCATCTCCTGTATCATGTCTGCAGTCTCTGACCATCTCTTGTATCATGTCTGCAGTCTCTGACCATCTCTTGTATCATGTCTGCAGTCTCTGACCATCTTTTGCATTATGCCTGAAGTCTCTGACCATCTCTTTTATCATGTCTGCAGTCTCTGACCATCTCATGTATCATGTCTGCAGTCTCTGATCATTTCCTTTTCCATGTCAGCAGTCTCTGGTCATCCTCTGTATCCTGCCCTTAGTTTTTAATCATATCCTATTGTGTGTCTGCTGTCTCTGACACTGAATTTTCACTGAATTTTATGTGCGACCCTTTGGTGATGGTAGGGGTTACACTTTAGGCCCCCCATACTGTGTTTGACTGTTGTGTCCACGTTGGGAGATTTCTCCTCTAGTCCTGTTCCTCTGACAACCATCACTTTCTTCAAGTGACAACAGCTATCAAAAGCTATGAAGAGGGCGAATCTCTCCCAGCAGAGGGTATAATCCTTCTCACCTTTCATTATAAGGACATGGGACAGAATTCTGAGAATGTTATCCAGATACTTGCCCCGTGTGACATTCTCATAAGCAATGAATGGAAACGTTGATTCCTCCAGACGGGAAGAAATTATACGATGAGCCTATCATTCATTATATCGGTTTTACAATTTCTGTGCGGCGGTAGACTGCGGACTGCTCGTCTGTGACAACACGCATAGGGCTGCATAAGGATACAAATACATAGCTTCCTCTGTTCTGGGCACAATGGGTCCAGTATATCATCCACCAATGGACAGACACATTATTGTCATCAATGGAAATTTGTTTTATTTAATTAATCTGAGGTCGCGTCTGTCTCCGCGTCTTCACCGCGTTCGGCTCAAAGTCAGAATGGGATTTGAAGAAGAGAGGAGAAGTGAATGTATCTTGTTGTAATTTGAGGTCAGGCAAAGGATTAAGAACAAATTCTCCCTCGGAAAGTGTTTGTGTTGCAGAGCCGAGCTGGCAGAGAGCGATTAAAGAGCCGCTAAGCCTTAAAGTGGAAGGAAAGGGAAATGGCTGAATTCATATCTGACATCTAGAAGTGGGAACCTGCCATAAAAATGTTACATTGTTAATATAGTAAGTTTTCATATTAGATAGCACTGCCCAGGGGCAGACTGACAACTCATGGGGCCCCCGGGCAATAGGGGATCATGGGGCCCCTGTGTCCTTGCCCAAACTCAAAAAAGTCTATGAAAAAGATACCAGGGGCATCTCATGGGGCCCCCTACTGACCCCAGGCCCTCGGGCAGTGCCCGAGTTTCCAAATGGTCAGTCCGCCCCTGGCACTGCCAATGTCTGACCTCATTTTTCTCCATTGCAGTTTAAGCAATACAGTATAGTCAAGGACTGACCCAGTCTGTGATTGGATGGTGAATGAGCAGTCATCCTTGTACTATGCCTTCCTATCAGCCATTTCACTGTGCCCCAGAGCTGTCACGGGGGTAGTTCCAACTGAGACAGCCATTTTTGACAACCATTGTCCATTTGGTTATTTTTCTGGTACAATAACGTTTTTATTTAGTAGTCATGACAAGGTACAGGTAAAACAATGGGGTCCTTTGCAGGGGACCATTGTAGAAGCAAAAGGGATAAAAACAAATAAACAAACTAGCCCATCACAAAAAATTTCCTCATGGGGGAGCAAGAATATCCAACAGCTGACACCATAGAGCGTCAGTGTATATTTGAGGGCTTAATAAAATTGGGGGGGGGGGGCGGGAGTGAGGATGAGGAGGGGAGGAGGGAAAGGAGAAGGAGAAGAAAGAAAGAAAGAAAGAAAGAAAGAGAGAGAAAGGAAGAGAGAGAGAGAAAGAGAAACAGCACCATCCAAACACCTTGAGAGAAATCCTGTTTATGGAGAGATCTGGGGTCTATTGGAGCCCAGATCTCTCCACTGCCCTTAAAAGCACCTGACCAAACAAAGATTGGTTTGATCAGATGCCTTCACAAGCCAGTAATCCGGAGTAAAACCAAAAGTGATAAAATACTCATTGCTTCCAGTTTCTTAGACCATAGAGATGATTGGGGATGTTCCAGTCCTTGGTCATCTTTATGGTCAGCTGGCGGAACCACCTTCTTCAGCCCTGGGCTCCCCCCGGTGGGACAGAAGAACCCAGGAAGGCGGCGGAAATGGGGCCCCTCTTCCACGGCCTGTAAAAGCGATCCAGCAGCTAATTACCTGTAAGGATCACTTTTACATTAAAGCCCATGGCAGGCCAAAAATATTATACTGGGATGATGCCTGTAGCATTATCCCGTATTACAACTTCACCCTGGCAACGTACAGGTACGTTGCAGAGGCTGAAATGGTTAAATTGTGCTCACAATTTGTATAGCTGTCTCCTACCCTCTATTTAGGATGTGATCCTAAGGAGCAGCTAACCATACATCTTATTTTTATATTTATATTTTTATCTTCATTGTTTTTAAATGATTCATTACTCGCATGTTCTGGCTGATATTTGTTGTTGCCTTCCATGTAATGCCTTATTGTGACACCACTCCCAGTAGTAGTTCATACGGTATGTCACCCTAGGAACATTGAGTATGATAGTTTTGGGTAAATATAAATAGCCCCCTTCACGATAGGTCCCATAGGCTTGAAAAAGGGGCCTGGGTGGCTCTGAGATGCATAGCCATGCCCATTTTGCCCTCCAGAAATTTCTGACATCACTTCTGGTCTGGCCTGCATACCACTGAATTCCCTGGCTTCCTGGTTCTGAGCCTGCTTCCTGGTTCTGAGCCTGCTTCCTGGTTTCTTATAGCTGGCCAGCGGTGACGAAGCTGTTTCTTGGAGCAAAGTGATCTGCCATCCATCCGAATGGTATCAGTATTGGGATGTGCTTATGACAAGCACCATATTTTACCACTTTTGAGTTGTTTATTGTCTTTTTATCAAGAAAGTCTTTTTAATGCTACACTTAGGAGCCCTGTGGTGTTCCTTTCAGTTTTGACAACCCCCCTTCTCATTGTTGGTTGCTAGGATGCTGGCGGCTGCCTGCACTATAACAACCACTGATGCTCTGCGGCATGGGCCACCAGATAATGGCATCACTGTGCAGCCAGTGAACTAATGAATGGGAGCCCTTCCTATCTGCCTTCGGCATCATGGCCCCCTAGATGGATGCCACCGGCAGCAGAGGGCTAAAGTGAACCTTTCTATTTTCAATGCATGTAGACATAATAGAATGCGCCCCAACATATGATTCAAAAGCACACCAACTCTCAAAATTCTAAAATGTGTGAACTTGGGGAGGCAGAAGACAATGAGGTAGGGCCATCAGCACTACTAGCCAACAAAGGCACCAAATGTAACCTAATACACATTTTTATTTTCTTTGGCTTGAGACGGGTTTGCTTTAAACGGTTAATCCATCAGAGTTGAGATTCCCCATATTTCCTCATAAATAAAAACAGAACTCAATTTCCTCTCTCTTTAATAGCAGCTGTTATTACAATCACTACATTTTGTTTTGCTGTATGTACATGTCTATTATTTTTCCATATTGAAGCTTACCATCTCTACGATTAACAAACAGAAATAAAATGTTTGCCAATCCCGGGAGTTATCAGCAGTCATTTATTGTTCATTATGTATCTACAAACACGTCGGATTTCATCAATGAAATGGCTCTGCTCTTATGATTTGGTTACAGCAAAAACTGAAATTCATTTTCTTTTTATTATAACAGGGTACAAAACTTTGCTCAAGGGGATCTCAGGAAGGTTCAGCTGTGGAGAGCTGGCTGCCATAATGGGCCCCTCGGGGGCGGGGAAGTCGACCTTAATGAATATCCTGGCAGGATACAGGTCAGTTTGAATAAATACTCTGATGTCTGTAAACACTTAGCACCATCCAAACACCTTTAAAGTTGCTGGTCTTCAACCTAATTGTTACAACTTTTAGAACTAAAATCTGAATACTGCTTCTATAATAAAGAATATTTTTTCCGTCCTATTGCAGAGAAACAGGAATGAAGGGGGAGGTTCTAATTAATGGACAGCCACGGGACTTGCGCACATTTCGCAAAGTGTCCTGTTACATCATGCAGGATGACATGCTGCTACCCCACCTCACAGTGCAGGAGGCCATGATGGTAAGTTCATGAATGGTTCTTTAAAGGTACACTTTGGTCTTAATTGAAAAATAAGTATTTATGGAGCACAACCTCTCCAACCAGAAGCTGCACTCATTATTCAGACATTGTTGTGGTGCACCAGTCCATCACATTGTCTCTTTTCTTCTAGGCCAATGACCTGGGAACATCTTCTTGTAATGCAGGAGAGTCATTCTCAGACAGCCCACTGCAGGCTTTTTGTTGTCTGGGAAAGCCTCAAGAAAACATTTCCAGTTTGAAGCCCAAGTTTTTAATTGCTATTTGTTTGCCTACTGGGGAGATTTCCCCCCACTTCCTGTTTAGCCAGGAAGTGATAAGAAATTTCACCAATAGGAAACATAGGCAAAACAAAAAATATTTGTAGTAAAGTCTGGAAGAGTAAAACTAATGATAAAACTCCTATTGCTAGCTGTGCCTTCCTATCCCGGTGTACAGTTCAGGGGCGGACTGACAACTCATGGGGCCCCCGGGCAATAGTGTGTCCCCTGTGTCCTTGCCCAAACTCAAAAAAGCCTATGAAAAAGGTACCAGGGGCATCTCATGGGGCCCCCTACTGACCCTGGGCCCTCGAGCAGTGCCCGAGTTTCTAAATGGTCAGTCCGCCCCTGGTACAGTTGCACCAGAAAGGCACCAAAAAAACAATTCATGCTGATTGATTTCATGGTTCACTGACACTGGTCATATATGACTCTTCACATAGTAAGCAATCAAACCTTGGTTACTGTACTATTTCTGAGTCCCTAAACCATTGCAGGAAAGGGAGCTCTATGGACCCCAAAACACGTTGGATATTTGTCTCTTCCGTAGTCACTTACTACCAATAAGTCATTGTTGGACTCTCTTTCTGATTCAGCTATGTATATATCAACTACTTAATTTGCTTGATCCCGATTTTTGAGTTGCTCCCATATTGCCAAGAGCTGCCAAATCCAAGCCATTTTGCTCCACAAAAGACTTCTTTTCTATTGGTGGAGTGTCCATATTTAGCACCTCACCCCCACTTCATCTTTGATTCCTGTCCTGGTGACAGGCATGCTGGCCATTTGTTGTCCTGGTATCACAGGACAAGTAAGGTCAAATCTCCACAAAAGTAGAAATGAAACTTGGCAAAAACAGTTGCTGTTCCCCACTCTGTCCAAAATTGAAAAAAAAAAAGAATTGTCTGCAGCAGCCATTTTCAACCAGTGTTCAATAGAACCCTAGGATTTCTCTAGGGTTGGCCAGGGTTCTTTGAGATGTGGCTAACTAACCTCCTCTGATGGTGCTCTTATAGTTCTAGGTCCCATGCAGCCAGAGCCAGCAGCATGACTGTAAGGGTGTTCTGGCCACCGCTATACGGGCAGCACTCTTCCCACTTACCACCACCAATGTAAGGGCCATTTTCTCAATTAACCCAATCGACTAATCCTACCAGCGGTTCTCTGAGATCTAAAAATTATTTTAGGGTTCCTCTGGGATAAAAAGATGAGAAAGTCTGTTCTGGAGTAATCCTATAAAATGTTTCCTACAGTCACCAATTAGATACAGACCTTTGTTTTAATGCTGCATGAAGAGAGAATATGTACACTTCCAGGGACCCTGTGAGGTTTTCCCTGGTTTCTGGCTGCAGTCAGTTTTATAGCTCTTACTGAATTGATCACATCCACTGTGTTTGAAGATTTTACTACTTGCTTTCACCTGATAATATTAGTAATAATCCCTGTTCTTTATCCTAGGTCTCTGCCCACTTGAAGCTCCAAGAGAAAGATGAAGGCAGAAGAGAAATGGTAAGTGACTTGTAATAGATGCTGTGCACTATTAGAACAATGTGGATTGATATTCATATTGCAGCAAAGAGACAGCCTACTGTACTATGCTATGACAGTGAATTGTCAATCAATCGGGGAAGGAGGGATGGTGTCATTGTATGCAGGTAGCTTTGCACATCTAAGTAAAATTGATTTTTAGAGAGAGTTTTCACAGCTGCTATCTAGGGATTGCTAGTTAGAGGAAGCAATGTATAGTTTACAGCAGCCTCTATTCACAGGTATGGGATAGCAGGAGAAATAGCAGGGGTAATTTTTTATTTTTTTTAAATCAGACTTACAGTACCATACAAGAGAAGAACCATAATACTCACCTCTCTTCTGTGTCCCCCACTGCATGCCATGGTTTCATCCTCCCACACCTATGTCACTGCTGCGTCCTGTAGTGGCATAGCGCTTAGAGCATGGGTGTCAGACTCAACTTCACCCTGGGCTGCATCAGCATTGTGGCTGCCCCCAAAGGGCCAGAGTCTGCTGAATGCTGAGACCAGGGGTGATGGAGATAAGGGGGTGCTGAGGCTGCACAGGGAGGTGCAGGATCTGTAGGAGGAGTTCTGTCCTCCTCTTTGCAGCTGAGACAAGGTGAGGGCGGAGACAGGGGGGTGCTACAGCTGCAGGGGAGGTGCGAAGACCATATGAAATGGTCTGGCGGGCCATATTCTGCCCAAGGGCCTTGTGTTTTATCATATGAGGGTTAGAGGAAGAAGCCACAGCAAATGGCAAGGAGAGTATGAGAAGGGCATTAGATGAGAGGAGATGAGAAGGTGATGCATACAAGGGGTGTTGTGCTAGGGGCGCTATGGCAAGTTACAGGTCTTTGTAATTCCTGTTTTTTTTTAATTTACAAGTACACTATTTTAAAGGAAACCTGTACTGAGAGAAATACGTAGTCCATCATTGTTGACCTCTCCTACTGAAAATTCCAGTTGTCTGCCTTTTATGCTAATCCAAACACTTAAAGTGTCACAAAACCCAGGACCCTGCATTCACTATATCTGGTCTCCCACAGTACACACTATATGAACATGCAATTATTGTATTAATTAAAACTGCTAAATACCTTTTTTCATCAGCAGTATATTGCAGTCTTGTGGCTTCCATCAGTGTCCATCTGAGCACTGGTTAAAGCTTTTAGGAGGAGTTTTCCAATAAGGCTGCATGACCCTTGACCCTCCTGGACAGCACTGATTGGCTCTGTGCTGATCACATGCACCCTCCCAAAGAAAAAAAAAAACCTCTCTAGCAATACACACTAAGCTGAGCATGTGCAGAGTGACTCCTTGAGCTCTGTACTATCAGCAGATGGATTGGGGACAGTAGAAGAAGGGGATTATCAGAGAAGACAGGATCAAACAGTCTTTTTACACAATGCGGAGGAGTAATCCCTTTTCACAGTGAGTATAGAAAGCATGCTTTCCAGTATATACAGACTGATTTTACTGTTGTGGGCTTAGTAACACTTTAAGCACTTGCCAAGAACAAGATCAGAAATTTTAACTTCACTCTTACTTTTTAAAATACAAGTTTGCCTCTGGTCAATGATTCAGAAAGTATTGAAGCCAACGGGCGTGTTCAGGAGTAGGTGAGCAATGAAAGCCTCTGTATTTCTCTTAGAAGTTTAGCTCTGAGGCCATATTTCTGTAAAATAACTGAGTAGTGTTTAACATTTTCATGAATTATGGTGTCGTCTCAGGTGAAGGAGATCCTGACAGCTCTGGGCTTGCTGTCCTGCGCTAACACCAGGACGGGCTGTCTCTCTGGGGGTCAGAGGAAACGGCTGGCCATTGCTCTGGAATTAGTGAACAATCCCCCTGTTATGTTCTTTGATGAACCCACCAGGTACGTTGCTTGTATCTCATGATAGATTTGTGAGAAATCCAGAGAAAGCCAATGAGTCCACAGAAATCTCAGAGAGACCCTTGGACCAATGGTGATTAGTGACCCATAACTTTACGTATAAAAAAGTGCAGCACTAAAATGTATATGCTCCAGTTCAATAATGCTATATCAATAAGAAGATAAAATCATATTATAAATAGTATTACATGCTCCAGTCCAGTAAAAGTATATCCATATAAATAATATAATAAAATAATAATAAAAACTAATAAATTAATATAAGTAGAATGGTGACAGTTCGTGATTAATACAGGAGTTGCTAGTGACTTCACGATCCAGTGGTTTGGTGATATATAGTAAAAATACGCACTCACCAGATGCGTATCTTTCGATACGCATATAATAAATAAACCAGAGGTCCCCCTCATGGGATGGGATGGATGAGCTGGGCTGTCTTAACGGACTCTCCTTCCTCTGGATATTGGGCAGCCAAACAGTCGTCTCCCTCTTGGTAATGGACAGGGTACTGGGCAGCTTACAGCGGAACGTACGTCATCCTCTGGGTTGGTGTCACATGTTACAACTTTTGTGTCTTGAGACTTGGGCTCTAGAACGGATGTTAGCTCACCAGGGAGCCAACAAAAAATTGCCCTTATTGTAGTAGTTTAAAATTGAAATTTAATAATCCACGTGGCAAAAAAACCCAAAAAACATAGTGACCCATAACTGTCAAATCAATTTAGTTTCAGAAGGCACAATGGCCCTCTTGCCAAACAGGGTGCCCCTGGATGGTGCCCCTAAAGTGAAGTAAGAAGTTTCCTAAAGAGCACCAGACCAAAAGGAATCCAAGATAACTTTAATATTTTTAAATGATTGAATACAACAGCCAGAGGGTTTGTAGGGTCCAAACCATTGAAGGTCAGTGTCCAATATACATTTTACCTTTTTATCTTGAACATTATGTTATCCAAACTCATTTTATGTCAATTCAATCAACTCCTTTTGATACTTTGAGTACTTTTAAGTAAATATTTAATATCTGAGTCTTGATGAAGAGGCATGTTCTGACCCCGAAACACAGCTGTTGTACCCAGTCATCTGATGAGTGATTAAACTTTTTTTGGTCTTATGTTGGTCTGGCTCTCTTTGTGCAACTTCTTTGATATGTAACTGAGGGCAGTGCAAAGTATAGCAGCCAGGGGCGGACTGACAACTCATGGGGCCCCTGTGTCCTTTCCCACACTCAAAACACACCCAACAAAGCCTATAACAGATACCAGGGGCATTTTATGGGGCCCCCTATTGACCCCAGGCCCTCGGGCAGTGCCCGAGTGCTCGAATGGTCAGTCCGCCCCTGATAGCAGCCAATCATATTTCAGTTTGTTTTGGTCAGATCAGTGAACAATGGATTTGAGATATCACATGGAGCTACAAATTGAGATAACTCAAGAAGCACTGTTTTTGGTCAGTCAGCAAAAAGGTATACAAATCTAAATGTTTATTCTCAGACTGGTGTAATGGTTTGGGGTGGCACAGTGGCTTAGTGGTTAGCACTTCTGCCTTGCAGTAATTGGGTCATGGGTTCAATTCCCAACCATGGTGCCTCCTGCATAGAGTTTGCATGTTCTCCCTGTGTTTGCATGGGTTTCCTCTGGGTACTCCAGGTTCCTCCCACACTCCAAAGACATGCTGGTAGGTTAATTGGCTCTTGTCTAAATTGTCCTAGTTTCATCCCTGGCCATGTGGGATCTCCTGCATGGTAGGGTTTGGGGAAAGACCTGGCAACCTACCCTGTAAAATAATTGCTAAGAGAATTCATGGAAAAAGTCACTTACAAGTGACAGTCCATGCAATCACCAAGGGTCAGATATCGATAGATAATGGTTTGATCTTGCCTCATATGGATAGCTGGGTGCAGTTATAGTGTGTTGAAAACTTGCTCCCTTGCCATGCAATATGGTTCCTCCTTCAGGTTCATACATCTTGCAGTGAGCTATGAGTCAGTGGGAGGAACCACGTCACACGGTGGGGGAGTAGATATTCATGCAGCAGCCAAAAAACAGTACTTTGGAGATTTACCACACAGGTCACCTGGAGGTATGTAGTTTCTTCTTTAGCTGTATGAACTTACTTTAGTGAAAGGGTCACTTTAAATTAAATCTGGGTAGCCAAATAATTGCAGTACAATACCATACAATCTTCACCAGCCTTTCTAAACCAGGGTTCCATGGAATCCTAGGATTCCTCCAGAGGTTGCCAAGGGTTCCTTAAGCAATGGGCAATTCCAGCCTCCCAGATAAATAACCACTATCAACAGTGATCTTTTAAGCTATTCTTTAAGGGGGTTGTTCCCAATGACCACAAATGTAATGCAAATTCTTCCCCCTGACCCTTGTACCATGAGCTGTAGATATAAAAATTATTAGTAGGGGTTCCTCAAGCCTGCAAAGTTTTTTTATTTTCAAGGGTTCCTCCATGTTAAAAAGGTTGAGAAGGGCTAACCTTACCAATAGAAACTTAAATGTGTGGTATAGCAATAAAACGTGTGAAAGTTATTTCAAATATTATTATATGTTTTGGGTCCCTGAAATTACATTATCTTGCTTTAAGATAAGTGCATTTAGAAAAAATTGCAACTTTGATTTTTTTATTATTATTATTATTATTATTATTATTATTATTAATAATAATAATAATAATAATCATAAAAAATTACAGTTACCCCAAATGCATGAAGGTGTAATTTTTTGAAACCTTACAGAATTGTGAGCCTCTGGACTCAAAGTCGGGGCTCTGGCACTCCATCCACAATGCAGTGCATGAACCATTCTGTAGGTTTGCCCATTGCATTGTTGGATGTTGAAGGATTGTCTAAGAATCAGTATTGAATACAGCTAACAATTTTCACACTGCTCTAGCCTGGATGTTGGGGTCATGGGGCATGCAGGATCACATTTATCTTGAAATGAAAGCTGTCACCTTGTGATGCCCACCTTTGTCATATGTATCAAACAAATGTCCTTACTATAGCGTCAGGTCACTTTCGGTTTTATTATAGGAACATTGTTTTTTCAGTAATAATGAAAGTAGAACTATAGGCAAAACTTTTTTCTTTCATTTTGCATATATTAACCTCCCTGGCGGTATTCCTGAGTGTAGCTCGGGGTAAAGTTTCAGTACCATAAGCAGTAACCCCGGAGCTACACTCGGGAATACCCTGCAGCGATGCTCTGCGATCCCTCGATCACTTACCTTTGTCCTGCACTCCCGCGATGTCCCTCCTGCAGTGTCCCCGGCAATGTAATCCGGCAGATGCCGGCATCTGTCTTCTGGGTTCCATCCCCTGCGAGCGTCGGGACGTACAGGGACGGAACGGCGGGAAATTTGAAAATGACAAAAAGTGACATTCACTAAAATCACATAGTAAAACATTACTGTATCAAACCATTTCACATACATTTTGTCCTGCGCCCTGCCGGCATTTTTACTGTTCTTTCTGCCTGGAAACTAAGAAAAGTCCATGGCGTCCAAAAAGCGTCCCTTTAGGTCAAAATCGGTTTTAGACCACCTAGAGAACAGCGATAGTAAATCAGAACCACTTGCAGAATTGAGTGATAATGATTTGTGGGGAAATTTGTCATCAGACACTGAAAACGATTTTGCGACTTTGCTCAGTGATGTGCGAACTGGCGCTATATTTCAAATTTCAGTGTTTTCGGTTTGATTATATTATTGAATTAAATTTATTATTATTATATTATTATTTTTTATGATTATTTATTAAATTATACTTTATGATTTTGTGTTTCAAGTTTTATCATACCTGGAATGTTTACTAGACTCTTGTTCGGACAGATTTCAGTGAGTTATTCCTAAGAATTACAGGCCTACAATATAAAATGCCAAATTTCCATGCAAAAATGGTACCGCTTTCAGCACCAAAAATCTGAAATATTCATACCGCCAGGGAGGTTAAGGGAGGGTTATATCCCCTATCAGTTTATTTTTTGACATCTGTGTCCCAGTAGGGAGATTTCCCTTCACTTCTTGTCCCACAGCCAAACAGGAAATGAGAGGAAATCCCAGAAAATAACGGAAATTCCTCTGGGTCACCAGAACTAATGTTCTCATTGGCAGATTTCCCATCTATTACTTGTCTTGGGACAGCCCAAAATGTGGGATTTTCTTTTACTTTCACTTTCAATGATAATGGTAAACAGGATAAACGGGGCACAGACAGCAATAAAAACTGACAGGGGTTCTAATCCCTCTCCTCTCCATCCAAAAAAAAAAAAAAAAAATGCTTGGCCTTTAACTATACTTTAATAATTATAAGTTTGTTAAACTATTGTGTTTACTTCCCTTTGATAGTGGTCTGGACAGCTCCTCCTGCTTCCAGGTTGTCTCTTTAATGAAGTCGCTGGCACAAGGTGGACGGAATATCATCTGCACCATTCACCAGCCCAGTGCCAAGCTGTTCGAGCTCTTTGACCAGGTACGTGTTCGTCTAGAGAGCCAACATTGGCAGCTATCCACGCCTTTGTTTCAGTACTAAGAACTGTCCTCATAGCCCCACATGCACCATTAGGATTTAGACACTGAGATTCCAAATGTCATTGTTTAGGGAAGCCTGAATCTGACTATTGGTTCTGGCACAGTACAGATAGTTCTTTGGGCAACTTAAGGTCCATAAGAGCGTGATATAAAACCAGTCGTGGATGACCCAGTGCCTTCTGGGTCAAGTCCCAACATGGTCCACCAGCCACCAAACCAAGAAAATGATACAAGGCATGAAATGTTTTTCCTAAAAGGTTTGGTTTTATTTGGTTCAATTAAGCCCACTGTAAGAATAGAGCTTCTAAACTACTAACATAAGTCATGGACCCCAAGGTGTGTGCCCCAGTATTCCAACAGGTCCGAGTCTTTGGCGCTCTTATGCAAAACTCAACTTGTGCAGATGAATTCAAGTTCTGATCCACCCATAATGCTGGAAACAAGTCGCTATTGGTCACAGAGGCCATCCATCACATGAAAGGATCAAAACGTTGAGGAGGGGATGGGCTACAGCTCGATTTTCTCAATATATGTGTAGCGCCAGGGGTAGGTTAGATAGGTTTTTAGAAAGAGCAGCCAGGGATGAGTCAGCCTGGGATGAGTCACCCAGGTTACCTGGGTCAGGGCTGAAGGCTCTGCAGATCAGTTTCCTGATACGTTCCCCTGGAAAAGTCTCTAGAACTCAGTGGGTGGGGGTGAAGAGAGGCTGATCTGCATCCCCAAGTAGGAGGCTTGGCATGGGACCAGAGCAGCCCTTAAGTATGATTGAGCCTGCTCAGTAGCAGGAGAGTTCCAGGTGGAAGATGGAGTGAGAGGCTGGGATGCAGGAGCCTGGGAGGGGGCCCAGTGGGAAGAGGCCTACCTCCTTGCTGAAGTTGAAAGGAGGATCCCTCAACCTTGGGAGTCCCATGAGAGAGGGCCACCTGTGCAGCAGGGAAGGAGCCAGCCCTGAATGCCTGAAGGCAGCCACCAACCCAATAAGCTCACAGGAGAGGAAGAGTGAACTAGTCCTACATCCCCTGGGCCTGATAAGGGGAAAGGGCATTTGGGTGGGAAACCTGACTAGCCCCATGTAGGACTGTTTGATTTAAAGAATTCATCTGGCATCTGGGGTGGTCGCTAGGAGAGGCTGGAGAACTCTCCAAGAAGATAATTTTCTGTCTTTGGAATGTATATAGTTGTTAAAGAGTTGTCCTCAGTTTACTGTTCCTTGGGCATCCCATACACCCCTCCACCCCATCAAAGTTATCAACCCCCTAATAGAGCAAAAAAACAAACTCAAGGACTGTTTACGGTCTCCTGTGTGCAAGGTCTGAAGAAAATGCGTGTTGCCTGGCTGTGAAGGACTATAGGGGGACCCAAAACTTCAGAGACTCCTAAGGGGGTAGTGCTACATCTGCATAACATGGTGTCCCAGATTTAATGGTCCCCTAAGGCTCTTTGGGACAATTCTGATGTGCATGTAGGCATCTGTAGTTGTACTGAACACAGACTTACTTTAAAGAGAATCTGTCATTTGCCCACATTTAAAACATTAGGTTCACTTTAATATCAGTCCAACCAGTAGCAAATACTTATCTTTCCTTCACATTTCTACAGCTCCATTCAGCCACCAGGAGTGACGGGAAGAGGTTTTCAAGTCAGGACCAGGGGCGGACTGACCATTTGGAAACTCAGGCACTGCCCGAGGACCCGGGATCAGTAGGGGGCCCCATGAGATGCCCCTGGTACCTTTTTCATAGGCTTTTTTGAGTTTGGGCAAGGACAAAGGGGCCCCATGATTCCCTATTGCCCGGGGGCCCCATGAGTTGTCAGTCCGCCCCTGGTCAGGACTCTCCTCTTCATCCCCATGTGACTGCCCCGGGTGCCTGAGTGAGCACTGTCACATGGAAGGAAAGAGTCACGTGCTCCCCGTACCTTAAAGTAATAGCTATGTCATTGTAGAGTTGGCAGCAAAAAGGAGCAGCAAGGAACTGAGGGAAAGATGAATCTAGTATGCCTATTACATTGTCCAAAATATAACAAAGCAAAATGAGGTCCATCCGAAGCATTGGTATCTTCTTATAGGATGATGTCCCCCTTTGTGACGCCCGCATCAAGATCGCTAAAAATTGCCGGAAAATACTTGCCCGGTTTAAAAGGTGACTACACCGCCGGCCAAATGAGCAAGGTGTCACTTACTTGCTGACAGGTTGCCGCTCATCAAGTGACAGAGTGACGTCTATCTCAGTCAGCCAGTGAGGAAGTGATCTGTGCAAACTGAGTATGTCTTACCCTGTCCTGCATGAAAACGAAGTATGGCCTTTAAAACTGCATTGTGTGAGTGCCAACCTGGTGCAGAGATCTCATCAATGGGTTGCCAAAGACGTTGGTCATTCAATCTGCTGGCATTCACCCGATATATAAAGCTGAACTCAACTATAACCTTTTTTTCCCACGCTTGTTGCAAATCCTCTCCTGTGTTAAAATTGATTATTCTCCATTCCCTGCAAACTTGCCGCTCCACAATATAAACCTTTAAACCTGCACCAGTTAACTTGAGCCCACCTTAATTTCCAGTCTGAATGATTTAAGTTATCCTCATTATCTTCACGTCCTTTTGGCACACCTTTCACAGCTATTAGCTTTCTTTACCACCAATCATTTTTTTTCCATGAGCATTAAATGAAAGAACACATCCCCAACATCCCTTTAGATGTGCATACTCCCTGGGGAGGGGGGAAATCAGGCTTTAGCTGCATAATCTGTCAGGAAAATATTGCAAATGGACTTTCTCGGTACCCCATGCACAGAAACACCAATTTATAACAAAGTACACATTTATTACAAAAATTGTTTGAAAACCACCATACAATGAAATCAAATCAACAAAGCATCCCCTCATTATTTTCTTAATAATAGCATGTACAATCCCACATGGAAGAAAAATATATTTTAAATATATTTTTAAAATATCCTTCCCAAATATATTGACATATATTTGAAATACTATAATTTTGGCCATATTCAATATATATATATATATATATACTAGAAGACAGTATTAGAGTATCCTCCTGCGCTCAATATAGGCACAATCCCTATCTGAAACAGCTGCTGTCACTTAAAACTTAACCATTCAGTAACCAATAATATATATCTTAAACAGTGAAGCGCTAAATTAAATAAATAAATAAATACATATATTAGGTGCCGTCAGTGAATATAAGTGCTATAGTGTAATAATTCCTTGTAAATCACTGGAACATGCCAACCAATGGTGTATATAACTGGAAACAAAACTGAATACTTAATATATCAGTGAGAAATGCTAAATAGATATATAAATAAATATAAACACACCAGTGATGAATAATCTAATACCTCCGATAAAAACTTCTTCTCATTCACAGAAGAATATAAATAAATAAAAAGGTGCTCATTAAGTGAACAAATGATCACAAACTCAAAAAGTGAACAAGTGTATAAAAAAACTTTTCTACGTGCATATACCAAAAATGTATATACATATAACATATATATAAATAAATAAAGTCCATGCAGGTGTAGCTTGTGAAAAAACGTGGTCTTCACTTCTAGTGCGCACACACACACAAATCCTCAAATGGCAGCAGTGCCTGCTCACCTCCCCGCACTGACCCTCAAGGGGCCAAAAGGCTACTTAATCTCCTCTATGGCCAATCTTTCTCCTTCGGTAGCTCAGCAGGGGATCACAGGGTCTCCACTTCTCCTCCACTCATACGTCCTGATCATGTGTGCAGCACCACGGCAACAGCACATCAAACAGAGGTCAAGATGGCAGCTTCCTTGGCCTCCATAGATCCTCAGGAACACTCCTCCTGTGTCTGTGAATGGAAATTCCATTCACAGACACAGGAGGAGTGTTCCTGAGGATCTATGGAGGCCAAGGAAGCTGCCATCTTGACCTCTGTTTGATGTGCTGTTGCCGTGGTGCTGCACACATGATCAGGACGTATGAGTGGAGGAGAAGTGGAGACCCTGTGATCCCCTGCTGAGCTACCGAAGGAGAAAGATTGGCCATAGAGGAGATTAAGTAGCCTTTTGGCCCCTTGAGGGTCAGTGCGGGGAGGTGAGCAGGCACTGCTGCCATTTGAGGATTTGTGTGTGTGTGCGCACTAGAAGTGAAGACCACGTTTTTTCACAAGCTACACCTGCATGGACTTTATTTATTTATATATATGTTATATGTATATACATTTTTGGTATATGCACGTAGAAAAGTTTTTTTATACACTTGTTCACTTTTTGAGTTTGTGATTATTTGTTCACTTAATGAGCACCTTTTTATTTATTTATATTCTTCTGTGAATGAGAAGAAGTTTTTATCGGAGGTATTAGATTATTCATCACTGGTGTGTTTATATTTATTTATATATCTATTTAGCATTTCTCACTGATATATTAAGTATTCAGTTTTGTTTCCAGTTATATACACCATTGGTTGGCATGTTCCAGTGATTTACAAGGAATTATTACACTATAGCACTTATATTCACTGACGGCACCTAATATATGTATTTATTTATTTATTTAATTTAGCGCTTCACTGTTTAAGATATATATATATATATATATACTGCATGTAATAATGTGTTTTATATATATTACAAAATATATGAAAAATATTTTTAAAAATATATATTTTTACATATATTTGTAAATGCATTCCAAAAATGTAGATTAAGTATTTTTAAAGACATATAGTGTATTTGAAAATTTATTGAAAAAAATATTTTTCAGATAATTTGTAATGAAAAAAAAATGCATTTCAACATATATATATATATATATATACTGTATGTTGAAATGCGTAAATTTTTATAACAAAAAATATGAAAAATATTTTTTTAAATACATTTTCAAATACACTATATGTCTTTAAAAATACATTTAATCTACATTTTTGGAATGCATTTCAACATACAGTATATATATATATATATATATATATATATATATATATATATTTAAATATATTTTTAAATATATTGAATACTGCCAAAATTGTAGTATTTCAAATGTATGTCTATATATTTTGGGAAGAATATTTTTAAAAATATAACATATATTTTTCTTCCATGTGGGACAGCATGACTGCAGAAACCTGAGGAGCAATATACACTGTATTGTACACTCTATTATTAAGAGAAACACTCTCTACAATATGAAAGAATGATTTTTTTATGTTATTTTACTGTATGGTGGTTTTAAAAAAAAATATGATTTTTGTAATAAATTTACACTATGTTACTGCTTCTGTTCATGGTGTATGAAGAAAGTCAATTTACAATATTTTCCTGACAGATTCTTAGTGATTAGTCATTGTACACCCCCTTTTTATGAATTTAGGCAAAGCCTGATCTCTCTAATTGTTAGCTGCGTAATCTGCTGATCAGTTGCTTGATTACAAATCAAGCAACTGATCAGCAGATTGTGCAGCCAAAGTCTGCAGTGACCAGTAGACAACAGGGAGGAGCATGGACATCTAAAGGGATGCCAGGATTTATTTTTTCATATAACACATAAGATCTGAGGAACTGTGATACTTATAGAAGCCTTCCAGATCCTCCTACTAATTTAGTAGTAAAAATCAGCAGATAGACCTAGTGATGATGTTACTGGGTTTAATTTTTTTTTTTTCACATAAAAAGATACGATTGAAATATTTTATTGCATATTGTTTGGTGGGGGTAGAGGGAGGGCAGGGTAAGTCTTATATGCATGACACATCAGCTTTAAAAGAGAAGTGTGGGGTTTTTCTTTCCAAGTTATACTTACCTAGGTGGATGCTGCATCTGTCCCCTGTGGTTTTAACGGTGAGAACTCAGAGATCACATGACCGCTGACCACTGAGTTCTCACTGCCGCTGTAAATATTGGTTCTTGAGGACAGGGGCGGACAGAGCCATACAGGGGATCAGGGGGTAATTGCCCCCCCCGCCTTACCGATCACCCTCCCTGTGCACCATACATTTCCCTCTACTGCCCATGGCCCCTATGTACCCTCCTCCCCCCCCCCCCCCCCAGTACTGCCGGATTTCCTCCTCTCCTTCCCACCCGCAACTGCAAGCACACAATAGGATCCTTCCGGATGGAGAGTGGGGGAAGGGTGCAGTAAATGTGTCACATGGTACTGATCACTCACTGTGTTCATTCATAACTGAGCCACAGTAAACTGTGTTTATCTGAGGGGACCCTGTCAGGTTGGCTGTAAGTGACCCCCCGGGGCGGACTGACAGCTCATGGGGCCCTCGGGCAATAGGGGATCATGGGGCCCCGGTGTCCTTGCCCAAACTCAAAAAAGCCTATGAAAAAGGTACCAGGGGCATCTCATGGGGCCCCCTACTGACCCCGGGCCCTCGAGCAGTGCCCGAGTTTCCAAATGGTCAGTCCGCCCCTGCTTGAGGACCAACCTTTTAATTTTCAGAGTGTCTGACTAATTGAGCCATCTACCTGGTTTACTGAAGGAACATGTAGGTTGCAGTTGAGGTCACCTGGACATCCACCAGGACCTAACTTGCCTTCTGGATGACCCGGTTCTGCCTTGCCTGGATATGGATGGGTCCGATTGGTTTGTATGACAGTTCTGTGTTTGCTGCAGTTTCCCTGCAGTAGCTGAATATATTATACTGCTGGGGATTGCCTAGAACCTTGCCTTCACGTTCATTTCCATGGACCCCCAACCGCAGGTCAATTCATGAAAATGGCATTTTTTTTGTGCTAGGATACGAGTGAACTTGTGATTCTATCTATGGTCTACCTCTGTGAAGTCAATGATTAAAGCCTTCCAGATTTTTACACCTTGACTGTAAAACAAATCGGTTGCAATCCCGGTCAGCCAAATGGTTAACCCGGGGTCATGTTTTATAGTATTGATTTCCCTGGAGTACGGCTACTATTACCTTGTTCTCATCCCTCCTCTCTGTTTTCATCCGCAGCTTTATGTATTAAGTCAGGGACAATGCATCTACCGTGGGAAAGTGTCGAATCTCGTCCCCTACCTGCGAGTCCTAGGATTAAACTGCCCAACCTATCACAACCCGGCGGATTTCAGTAAGTGGAGCCAACCTGAGATCTCTTGCAGATTGCAAAACAACCGCTAACATTTTATACAACTGCAGCTTTACGGTGAAGCCTTCTTATTGCTGTTGGATAATCGATCACTCTGTCTATGAAAAAAGATTGATTGGACGTATTTTAATGGTTGATCAATATGAGATTGATTACTCAGAAGGATTGGTATGTTTCTCTAGGAGAAATGCAGATGTGTGAATGTCCAATTCTGTTTAGCCTTTTCCTTGTGAAAGTGTTTGTATACTCAATTTTATTTTAAATAACAAATCTCATTCCTATCTGCTCTGTGCAATGGTACTGCACAGAACAGCCGCAAACCTTCTCTTCTTGGGATGCCCTCAGGCACTCCTGGCTCCTCCTCTTCTTGGTTTGCCACTATAGGAAGTTGCTTGGATCTTGAGCTGCGCTGCATGTATCTATAGACATAAACAGGGAGGCTGGGACCCCCCCCACTGCCTTGTCACAATATTTGACTGACAGCAGCAGGAGCCAATGGCCAGGGAGACCAGATATAGTGAATGCAGGGTCCGGGGAGACCAGATATAGTGAATGCAGGGTCCTGGGAGACCAGATATAGTGAATGCAGGGTTCGGGGAGAGCAGATATAGTGAATTCATGATCCAGGGAGACCAGATATAGTGAATGCAGGGACCAGGGAGACTAGATATAGTGAATGCAGGGTCCGGGGAGACCAGATATAGTGAATGCAGGGTTCGGGGAGAGCAGATATAGTGAATTCATGATCCAGGGAGACCAGATATAGTGAATGCAGGGACCAGGGAGACTAGATATAGTGAATGCAGGGTCCGGGGAGACCAGATATAGTGAATGCAGGGTCCGGGGAGACCAGATATAGTGAATGCAGGGTCCGGGGAGACCGGATATAGTGGATGCAGGGTCCGGGGAGACCGGATATAGTGAATGCAGGGTCCGGGGAGACCGGATATAGTAAATGCAGGGTCCGGGGAGAGCAGATATAATGAATGCAGGGTCCTGGGAGACCGGATATAGTGAATGCAGGGTCCGGGAAAACCGGATATAGTGAATGAAGGGTCCGGGGAGACCGGATATAGTGAATGCAGGGTCCGGGGAGACCGGATATAGTGAATGCAGGGTCCGGGGAGACCGCATATAGTGAATGCAGGGTCCGGGGGAGACCGGATATAGTGAATGCAGGGTCCGGGGAGACCGGATATAGTGAATGCCGGGTCCATGGAGACCAGATATAGTGAATGCAGGGTCCGGGGAGAGCAGATATAGTGAATGCAGGGACCAGGGAGACTATATATAGTGAATGCGGGGTAGAGGGAGACCAGATATAGTGAATGCAGGGTCCTGGGAGACCAGATATAGTGAATGCAGGGTCCGGGGAGACCAGATATAGTGAATGCAGGGTCCGGGGAGAGCGGATATAGTGAATGCAGGGTCCGGGGAGACCAGATATAGTGAATGCAAGGTCTGGGGAGACCAGATATAGTGAATGCAGGGTTCGGAGAGACCAGATATAGTGAATGCAGGGTCTGGGGAGACAAGATATAGTGAATGCAGGGTCCTGGGAGACCAGATATAGTGAATGCAGGGTCCGGGGAGACCAGATATAGTGAATGCAGGGTCCGGGGAGACCAGATATAGTGAATGCATGGTCCGGGGAGACCAGATATAGCGAATGCAGGGTCCGGGGAGACCGGATATAGTGAATGCAGGGTCCAGGGAGACCGGATATAGTGAATGCAGGGTCCGGGGAGAACGGATATAGTGAATGCCGGGTCCATGGAGACCAGATATAGTGAATGCAGGGACCAGGGAGACTATATATAGTGAATGCGGGGTACGGGGAGACCAGATATAGTGAATGCAGGGTCCGGGGAGACCAGATATAGTGAATGCAGGGCCCGGGGGAGACCAGATATAGTGAATGCAGGGACCAGGGAGACTATATATAGTGAATGCGGGGTACGGGGAGACCGGATATAGTGAATGCCGGGTCCATGGAGACCAGATATAGTGAATGCAGGGTCCGGGGAGAGCAGATATAGTGAATGCAGGGACCAGGGAGACTAGATATAGTGAATGCGGGGTACGGGGAGACCAGATATAGTGAATGCAGGGCCCGGGGGAGACCAGATATAGTGAATGCAGGGACCAGGGAGACTATATATAGTGAATGCGGGGTACGGGGAGACCAGATATAGTGAATGCAGGGTCCGGGGAGAGCGGATATAGTGAATGCAGGGTCCGGGGAGACCAGATATAGTGAATGCAGGGTTCGGGGAGAGCAGATATAGTGAATGCAGGGTGCGGGGAGACCAGATATAGTAAATACAGGGCCCGGGGAGACTGGATATAGTGAATGCAGGGTCCAGGAAGACCAGATATAGTAAATGCAGGGTCCAGGAAGACCAGATATAGTGAATGCAGGGTCCAGGGAGACCAGATATAGTGAATGCAGGGTCCGGGGAGACTGGATATAGTGAATGCCGGGTCCATGGAGACCAGATATAGTGAATGCAGGGTCCGGGGAGAGCAGATATAGTGAATGCAGGGACCAGGGAGACCAGATATAGTGAATGCAGGGCCCGGGGGAGACCAGATATAGTGAATGCAGGGACCAGGGAGACTATATATAGTGAATGCGGGGTACGGGGAGACCGGATATAGTGAATGCCGGGTCCATGGAGACCAGATATAGTGAATGCAGCGTCCGGGGAGAGCAGATATAGTGAATGCAGGGACCAGGGAGACTAGATATAGTGAATGCAGGGCCCGGGGGAGACCAGATATAGTGAATGCAGGGACCAGGGAGACTATATATAGTGAATGCGGGGTACGGTTAGACCAGATATAGTGAATGCAGGGTCCGGGGAGACCAGATATAGTGAATGCAGGGTCCGGGGAGACCAGATATAGTGAATGCAGGGTCCGGGGAGAGCGGATATAGTGAATGCAGGGTCCGGGGAGACCAGATATAGTGAATGCAGGGTCCGGGGAGACCAGATATAGTAAATACAGGGCCCGGGGAGACTGGATATAGTGAATGCAGGGTCCAGGAAGACCAGATATAGTAAATGCAGGGTCCAGGAAGACCAGATATAGTGAATGCAGGGTCCAGGGAGACCAGATATAGTGAATGCGGGGTCCGGGGAGACCAGATATAGTGACTGAAGAATCTGAGGAGACCAGTTTGCGTTTGAACCGTTTCTGCAGTGTTTTTGCACATGCGTTTTTGACGCGTTTTGATGCATTTTGCGGGGGTTTTTTTCAACTTGTTGCTGGGCAGATTAAAATGAAAAATGCATCAAAAATGCATCTAAAATGCACTACATGCTTTTCTGCAGCATTTCCATTGAAGTGTATAGAACCAAAAACGCAATGTTTTGCATTTAAAAATGTCCCTGACCCTTTCCAAAAAATGTACGGATGAAAATGCAGAGATTTGAATGTGTCCCATAGGAAATCATGGTAAATGGACTGTACTGTGTTTCTGCAAAACACAATGAAAAACGCATAGGTGTGAACCAAGACTTTAAGGGGGGGGGGGGGGGGGCATACACATCATGAAACATTTTTCACCTTAATGCAAGGAATGTATTAAGGTAAAAATGTTTAGGGTTTACAACCACTTTAAGTCGACTCATATATCTGTGTGCAAATCCATATCAAATTGTACAACGAATTTGTAACGAATGTGCTTAGATGATATGATCAATTAGAGTCCAACCAAATCTATCAGATAAATAAAGAATTACTTATACACAGGGGCGGACTGACCATTTGGAAACTCGGGCACAGTAGGGGGCCCCATGAGATGCCCCTGGTACCTTTTTCATAGGCTTTTTTGAGTTTGGGCAAGGACACAGGGGCCCCATAATCCCCTATTGCCCGGGGGCCCCATGAGATGTCAGTCCGCCCCTGGCTTCAGCAAGTCGTCTTCACCACATCTAGATGCCATAATGCCATGAGTTGATGCCATGTGATTGGCTGCTCAGCAATTTGTGTTACCAAGCAATTGAACAGATGTACCTAATAAAGTGGCCGGTGAGTGTATATGAAGCTGCTTTAATCCATTGCTTTCAGCTTGGAAGGAAAGGGGGAAATCACAGAAAGTTGAAAGAGGTTGATGTATAATATGACTCTTTGCAGATCAAACTGAAAAAAAAACAAAACCAAAAAAAAAACACAAAACATCTGCTAATCATGTGACCTCTGCCTAACAGCCAATGTGCCTATTTCAGGGTGCATGTGACCATATGCCAAGGCATTTGGTCTTGTGAGCTGTCATTATACGGTACTATAGTAGCAGTTTCTACAAGGAAGGGTTTTCAGGATCTCATTCTCTTCTTTAATATTCAGGATGGCCAAGTCGGTCAGATTAGTGGGGGAGCCTCTTATATACAAACAGGTCTGCCTGAAAACTGGTCACAAATCAATACTACCAGTAATGTCAGTTTGGGCCTTGAAACAAGGACAGCTTCTGTAAAAATCAATAACATGTTCTCTTGTAAAGTTTCCTTTCTTAGAAAGGAAAATAAATGCTAACAATGGATCAGGAATGATATCCCAGGAAAGAGGTTTTAACTACTGTATTATATCATGGGGGAAAAGCTTTACCTCTAGTGCCATCTAATGGCCAAATTGAAGAATACAGCTTTTTTTTTTTTTTTTTTTTTTTTTTTTATATATCTATAATTAAGCTACAGTGCCTTGAAAAGGTATTCAACCATGTATCATTTTCCTTCCACTTCACAATTATGCTCCACTTTGTGTTGGTCTATCACATAAAATCCCAATAAAACACATTTAAGTTTTTGGTTATAACATGACAAACTGTGGAACATTTCAAGGGATATGAACAGGGGCGGACTGACAACTTATGGGGCCCCTGAGCAATAGGAAATCTTAGGGTCCCTGTGTCCTTGCAACACTCAAACCACACCCAAAAAATCCTATAAAAGGTATCAGGGGTATCTCATGGGGCCCCCTACTGACCCTGGGCCCTTGGACAGTGCCCGAGTGCCTGAATGGTCAGCCCGCCCCTGGGTGTGAATACTTTTTCACGGCACTGTATATAGTTTAGCAAGCTGTTAGCAAATGGTCACATTTAACTGGACTTGTTCAGTTCAATGTGACTAACTACTACCATCAACTGTAAAAATTACCAAAATGAGAACTGTCAATGACTGGAATCAGGGCTGCTGTTAGAAACCATGGGGTCCCCAGGGGCGGACTGACCATTTGGAAACTTGGGCACTGCCCAAGGGCCCGGGGTCAGTAGGGGGCCCCATGAGATGCCCCTGGTACCTTTTTCATAGGCTTTTTTGAGTTTGGGCAAGGACACAAGGGCCCCAGGATCCCCTATTGCCCAGGGGCCCCATGAGTTGTCAGTCCGCCCCTGGGGGTCCTTTACAGCCAACCTGACAGGGCCCCCTCAGATAAACGCAGTTTACTATGGTTCAGTTATGAATGAACACAGTGAGTGATCAGTACCATGTGACATATTTTCTGCACCCTTCCCCCACTCTCCACCCGGAAGGATCCTATTGTGTGCTTGCAGTTGCGGGTGGGAAGGAGAGGAGTAAATCTGGCAGTACTGGGGGGGGGGGTACATAGGGGCAGTAGAGGGAAATGTATGGTGCACAGGGAGGGTGATCGGTAAGGCGGGGGGGGGCAATTACCCCCGGATCCCCTGTATGGCTCTCTCTGCAGCAGCCAGAAGCCAGTGGGAGAGAGAGGAGAAGAAGCCAGCTTTCAGCTGCTGCAGAAAGAGCCATACAGGGGATCTGTTCCAGTAATTCCCCCCCTCCTCGATGCTGATCAACCCTGCTGGCCTGGGCCCCATACAGGAAGACCGGTGGTGCCCCTTATCCAATGAGTATTTACAGTTTACACAATACAGTAATCCATAGCATTCAATCCCATTTCAAATGCATCCATTCATAATAGGCAGAACGATAATATATGTTTCCTGATTGGCTGGGGTGGAATTATGCAATTGGCACCTTTTTTTCCACTTCCCCACTGTACAGGCTTGTATATATTTTATGGCTTGTATACCTTTTATATTAATATGGCCCTTTCAGTGCTAATGAAGCAATATAATAATGATTATTATGAGCAGGCATTTCTCCTTATTGGTTGAGAAGGAAAACTTTTTACTGCTTGAGCATATAACATAAATATTGAACATTATCAACTTCCCCATTATCAGGAAAGAGGATAAACTAAACCCCATCTGACCTTATGGGCCCAGACAGCTGCATGTCTTTGTGTAGTTAGGACTCTGCCTTGTCAAGCAGATGTGATTTTTTTTACTGTTTTATGTTAAGTACTCTGGGATATATACTATAACATTATGAATAATAATATTTTCTATGCACAGCTGCTACAGATAATGCACTTTGCAGTTTTAGCAAATAAACCCCATTGCCTTATGAGGGTGACAAGAGGTTAACAATAGGAGATCTTAGCACCTCTTATGTATGCACTTATTACTGTCCCCAGTGGAGAAATGTCCCCTCACTTCTTGTCCCAATGATGTCCTGGGTGCCAAGGTGTCACTGGCACAGGAAGTGAGAGGACACAGGCCACAATACATACCTGGAATTAGAAACAAATACAGTTATGTGAAAAAGTAGTCCTTCCTGATTCTTTTTTTTTTTGGCATATTTGTTGGCCTAGTGCATTACCATAAAAAATGTTTAATAAGAAATAAAGTAGGTGTTGTACTCACAAACGACAATACAGCCAAGGCACATCATAAAAGAACAGCTGAGTCAACACCGCGCTGAGTAACAGTCAGCAATAGGGAGTGTAGACATCCAATAGGCTGATGCATTTCAAGCACTTGCTTCTTCCTCAGAGCCAAATACCACCGAAAGAAAACTCAATTTGTGGAGAAAAAAAGTACTTTTAAATTTCATCTTGGTTGCGGCGTTGCATGACAGCACAATTGTCAGTTAAAGTAACGCTGTGCTGTAAAGCAAAAATGGGGTAAAAAAAGGGGGGTAAATCCTCAGGAGGGCAAGTAGCTAAACAGCATTTTTTCCCTTAACCTCCCTGGCGGTATTCCCGAGTGTAGCTCGGGGTAAAGTTTCAGTACCAAAAGCGGTAACCCCGAGCTACACTCGGGCTTACCATGCTGCGTTGCATAGGGATTCCCTACAGCGCTTACCTTGTCCTTCGCTCCCGCGATGCGTCCCCTGCAGCGTCCCCGGCCATCTCCTCCGGCCGATGCCAGCATCCGGCTTCCGTGTTCCGGTCCCTGTGACGTCGGGGCGCTGGAACCGGCGGCAAATTTGAAAATGTTTAAAAAATTACATTTTTTTAAAAACGATTATTTCATAGCAAAACATTCCTGTATCAAAGCATTTTGTCCCGAGTGCTTTGTCCGGCGCCCTGCCTGCATTTTGACTATTCTTTCTGCCTGGAAACTTAGAAAAGTCCAAAAAGCGTCCCTTTAGGTCAAAAGCGGTTTTAGACCGGCTAGAGAACAGCGATAGTAAATCAGAACCACTTGCAGAATTGAGTGATAATGATTCGTGGGGAAATTCCTCATCAGACACTGAAAACGATTTTGCGACTTTGCTCAGCGATGTGCGAACTTGGCGCTATATTTCAAATTTCAGTGTTTTTGGTTTGATTATATTATTGAATTAAATTTATTATTATATTATTATTTTTTATGAGTATGTATTAAATTATAATTTATGATTTCGTGTTTCAAGTTTTATCATACCCGGGATGTTTACTAGACTCTTGTTCGGACAGATTTCAGTGAGATATTCCTAAAAATTACAGCCTACAATAAAAAAAATACATAATTCCATGCAAAAAATGGTACCACTTTCAGCACCAAAAATCTGAAATAATCATACCGCCAGGGAGGGTAATAAACAAAGTCATCATTTAAGAACAGTATTTTGTATTTACTTGGGTTATCTTTGTGTAATATTACCATTTGTTTGATGATCTGAACCGTTTAAGTGTGAAAAAACATGGAAAAAAATCAGGAAGGGGGCAAATACTTTTTTTCACAGCACTGTACTAGTAATAATAACAATTATAATAATATAATAAAATGAATAATAAATAATAGTCTTTATGCTGTTATGTTTCAGTGTTAATGAAATCTGTTTCCCTGTTGCTGATTGTAGTCATGGAAGTGGCATCTGGAGAGTATGGAGACCAGAACCCCCGGTTGGTCCGAGCCGTACAGGAAATGTCTAGTACGGAGCAGAAGAGGGATCATTGTGGGGAGAATGAACCCAACCCATTCATGTGGCACAAACCGGCTGATGAGGTATATGGAAAAACAAACAAACGCGTTATTACACAATGTAGAGCTGCATGAATAATAACAAACATCAGAAGCATATCTGCAGTTTTGACCCTCTGTTCCTAATTCTTACTTAAAAAAAAAAGTGCACGTCTTTCAATTTATTAAGTGTTTTTGCATGGCAGACCACTTATTGTTATCTCACATATATATTCTTATTATTATAGCCAAATTTACCCCCCTAACTCCTCCCACAGTTTTTACACTACATAGACAGTAATATACCGAAACGTGCGGATTGTTCCCGATTGGTGTGCTATTACTTTGTGGAACATTTCGCCAAATGGTTCACGAAATATCGCCGTTTTTGGGGTGAAATTGGTCCCATAGGAATGAATGGCGGAATGTTCAAAACTAGAGTGCAAGCTGACAAAAGCTAGAGTGTGAGCTGAAAAATCAGGACATGATTTGTAAACTGCCATCACTCCCTCATTTTCAAGCCCACCTACACAAATCTTATATCAAACCGTTCAGCTATCCCTGCTGCCACTAAAAATGTTCACGGCTAAGCCATAGTCCTGATAGTTTTCACAATATGACCATTTGTTTGCAACTCACGCCATCCATTGACATTCATTGAAACTCCACTCTAGCCACCTCAAATTTGAAGGGCAATTTCTAAATTGCGACTGTGCCTTCATTTTTAATATTTCAGAGACATACTATGCATCAAAATGTAGGTCTGGGTCTTGTGATTCTCACAATATAAAGCTCCTTGGTGTAGGATTTATAATTGTTAAACTACAACCGTTTGAAGATGGGAACCGCCAGTGAAGTGAGCAAGTTGGAGCAGTTTGTTTTTAACCGCTCTTCTCTGCTCTTGCTGTAGAGTGAGTTGCCATAGGAACCCAGGTGTGTGAGCAGGCAGCAGAGTGACAAAAGCTAGAGTGTGAGTTGTAGACTACTGGTGGAGGCAAGAACACTTCACACAATTTCCACAGAAATTGTAGAATGTAGTTTTATATGTTTTTCAGTGGTCAATGTACAGACCTATGGAACTGAAAATAGAATGCCAGGGGACACCTGCTTTCCATTGACAATAATGTAATGAAAAGAAGATGACATGGTCAAAACTGCAGCATGTTGCAGTTTAAATAAAAAACAGAGCAGAAAATGTTAAGGCGAAAAGTTAATGCTTCTGTGCAGGTGACAATACTATGTATTCTTACACCGTATCGGGCTTTGTGACAATAATGTATATATGTTTTGTAGGACTCCTCACCCACCGAAGGATGTCACAGCTTCTCAGCCAGCTGTCTTACCCAGTTCTGTATCCTGTTCAAGAGAACCTGTCTTAGTATTATGAGGGACTCGGTAAGTTTATGGATCCATATATATATATATATATATATATATACTGTACACACAGTCTTGGCCCAAAATATTGGCACCCCTGCATTTCTGTCAGATAATGCACCACTTGGCCCAGAAAGTGGTTGAAATTACAAATGTTTATTTATTTATTCTGTTTGCATTGGTATGGTTTATTTATACATGTTTTTTTAATGACAAACATTTACTGCAGGCAATTGAGAAGTGGTGTCTGTAAAGTGATAATATAACTTGGCAGTCCCCTATGTGAAAGCAACTAAACGTTGAAAAGTTTAAAGTAGAAAAAAAAATTAATTAAAACTTAAAAAAAAAATATAAAAATATATATATATAAAATATATATATATATATATATATATATATATATATATATATATATATATATATATAAAGCCCCTCGCCCCTACATGCATACATTCTCAACTGCTCTACAACGTATCGCAGCACATGGTAACTCTAAACTGATGACCTATAAGGGCCTACCACTCCCCCCGCCCTATAGCAGAAATACTGCGGCGGCAGGGCTGCACAAAATCACATATATATATATATATATATATATATATATATATATATGATTTTCATTTCCGGGTAGGGAGCCCACCATTGGTGGTCAGGGATGTCAATCACCGGGTCCCAGACGAAGATTCCCTGCCAGAACCCGGCGATCGTTGGGGAAAGCTGACAGGGGAGAGACCTGTGTGTAAACAACACATGCCTCTCTGCCGACAAGGATATGCTGCTTTGTATCTCTCTGCACAGCATGTCTCCCTAGTAAAACACACACAGCACACAGTTAACCCTTTGATCGCCCCAGGTGTTAACCCCTTCCTGCCCAGTGTCTTTAGTACAGTGTCAGTGCTTTTTATTAGCATTGATCACTGTATTAGTGTCACTGGAGATGTCAGTGACACCAAGTATCAGAATGCCCACCTCAGTCCCACTATAGGTCGTTGATCGCCACCATTACTAGTATAAAAAAAAATTAAATAAAAATTCCCGTGTATATACACCGCCATTTGTAGACGCTATAACGGTCACATAAACCAATTAATTTACACCTATTGGGATTTTTTCTTAGTAAATACATGGAGCAGAATACATTTTGGCCTAAATTTATGATGACGTTAGATTTTTAAAAAAATGTTATTGGATATGTTTTATAGCAAAAAGTCAAAAATATAGTTTTTTTCAAAATTGTCAATCTTCTTTTAGTTATAGTGCAAAAAATAAAAAACACTCAGGTGACCAAATACCACCAAAAGAAAGCTCTATTTGTGGGGAAAGAAGGACATAAATTGCACGACCAATGCGCAATTGTCAGTTAAAGTAATGCAGCGATGTATGGCAGAAAATGGCCTGGTCAGGAGGGGGGTGGGGTAAATTCTCCAGAGGGCACCCATGGAAAATTTTGTTGTACCCAAGTTTTTTGCTGTTTTCCAGGCATGTGCAATTTGTACAGATTGAAATGTTGAGTATTTATTTACTCAGCACAGCCTCATCTTGCATATTTCAGCAAAAATGAAATAGGCCATATATGACACTTGTTTTCCTAAAATTAATTTAAGTATTTTATTTTGTTAACTGAAAATACATTGGGGGAGATTTCCTAAGGCAGGCCATAGACATGGCGTTTATCAGCCAAATTTTCAGCCGATAAATGAAAAATCAGTCGGCCCCGTTGCCGATGCTGCCACCAATGTGGATTTTCCAGCACGACCAATAAAAATAAATGAGGAGATCCGCGAAAAACGGCCGATGGGCTGGCCCCACTAACAGCGTGATTATCGGCTGATTTTTCGTGCGGACGAAAATTCGGCCGATAAACGACCTGTCTATGGCCTGCATAAAACTGGCACACACAGAATCTGGTTCAGCTGTGCTCAGTAACAATCACCTTCTAACTTCAGCTTGCTCAATCAAGCCTTGACAATAACACCCCGGTCACATCGATCCAACTTTGAAATTGTGCGACTTCCAGTGAAGTCGCACGATCTCAAAGTCGGATGCAGGGGCGGAATGACCATTTGGAAACTCGGGCACTGCCCGAGGGCCCGGGGTCAGTAGGGGGTCCCATGAGATGCTCCTGGTACCTTTTTCATAGGCTTTTTTGAGTTTGGGCAAGGACACAGGGGCCCCATGATCCCCTATTGCCCGGAGGCCCCATGAGTTGTCAGTCCGCGACTGGTCGGATGTCATTCTGACTTGAGGTGCAGCTTGCAAGACACAGATGTCTATGCAAGTCGCACCTGAAGTAGTGCATGCTCTACTTTACCCTAGGTTCACCTATGTGTGTGTGGTGCCGCTGCGAATCCGCACAAAAATCTGTGCAGCCGCACCACACGCACAGAGAATTGCGGACCCGCGGGCGGGTGCCATTAGTTCTTAAGGCACGCCGCCCGCACTAGAAAACGCAACCATACCGAGGTTCCCGTGCGGGTTGAGTTTTCCAAAGAAGTGCAGGGACTTCCCTGCGTGTCACGGGCACGGGCACGGGCACGGGAGTCCATTCAAATGAATGTGCTCTCGTACCCGTGCAAAACACGGCACGCATGGCCACATATATGTGAACCGGAGGTCAAAATTGGTTCGGCTCCAACCAAGTTGGAATCACACTGATATGACCCCTTTAACCACTTGTCTACCGGGCACTTATACCCCCTTCTTTACCAGGCCAATTTCCAGCTTTCAGCGCTGTCGCACTTTGAATGACAATTGCGCGGTCATGCAAGATTATACGCATATGACATTTTTATCACTTTTTTCTCACAAATAGAGCTTTCTTTTGGTGGTATTTAATCGCCGTTGGGCACTTTACTTTTTGCGATATAAACAAAAAAGTTTCTTTGTTTCTATTATAAAATTTTTCAAACAGGTAATTTTTCTCCTTCACTGATGTGCGTTGATGAGGCAGCACTGATGGGCACTAATGGGCACTGATAGGCAGCACTGATAGGCAGCACTAATGAGGTGTCACATACAGGCGGCATTGATAGGTGGCACTGATAGCACTGATAGGTGGCACTGATAGACCGCACTGATAGGTGGCACTGATTGGCATCACTGCTGGGCACTGACTGGCGGCACTGCTAGGCATTGCCTGGCACAACTGCTGGGCACTGACTGGCACAACCACTGGGCACTGACTGGCAGCACTGCTGGACTTCACCGATGGGCACTGGTGGGTGGCACTGGTGGGCACAGGTGGGTGGCACTGGTGGGCACGTGTGGGTGGCACTGGTGGGCACATGTGGGTGGGCACAGGTGGGTGGCACTGCTGGGCACAGGTAGGTGGCACTTCTGAGCACAGGTGTGTGGCACTGCTGGGTGGCACAGGTTGGTTGCACTGCTAGGCACAGGTGGGTGGCACTGCTGGGTACAGGTGGGCGAAACTGGTGGGTGGCACTGCTGGGCACCGATCATCAGGGCACTGATCATCAGTGCCCTGATGATCGGTGCCGATCCCTGATCTGACAACTGCCAGTTCTCGGCAGCACTTTCCTCACGCTTTGATAACGTGAAGAAAGTGCAGCCGAGAACCGGCAATTGCATTTCCCGGTGATCAAATGTGTCATTGGACATGGCTGATCACGTGGTAAAAGGCCACTGTGATTGGCCTTTTACCACATCACGTGATCAGCTGTGTCCATAGGACACAGCTATCATGGAGATCACCAGGTGTGCGCCCCCGGGGGTGCGCAGGAGAGCGCATTCTGAGAGGACGTCATATGACGCCCACCCAGAACTGGCCGGCCCCCGTGTAGCCGTCATTGGGCTATCTGCGGTCAGCAGGTGGTTAATTGGGGACAATAGGGTGCCACTTGCCATGCAATTTTCAACTCGCATAGCGTTGCAAATCTCATGGCAAGTTGCACTCGGTGTGACTATGCACCTAAACCTGGAAGCTGATTGGTTTCTATGCACAGCTGCGTCAGATTCTGTGAGCACCAGTTTTTGTAAATCCCTTCCCATGTGTTTAATAAACCGTTGTGCTACTCTCAAGTGACATAAAAAATCCTATTATTTAGGGTCCTTTCACACGGGCGTTTTTTTTCTTCAATTTTTTTTTCTTCAAAGAAAAAATGAATGAGTTTACATCCGTTTTTTTCATCTGTTTACATCCGTTTTTTCATCTGTTTACATCTGTTTTTTCATGTTTTTCATCCGTTTTTTCATCTGTTTACATCCATTTTTCATCCATTTACATCTGTTTTTTCATCTGTTTGCATCCGTTTTTTCATGTTTTTCATCCGTTTACAGCCGTTTTTCATTTGTTTTTTTCATCTGTTTTTCATCCGTTTACATTGGTTTACATCTGTTTTTTAATCTGTTTTTTCATCTGTTTACATCCGTTTTTCATCTGTTTTTCATCCGTTTTTTCATCTATTTGCATCCGTTTTTTCATCTGCTTTTCATATGTTTACATTTGTTTTTTCATTTGTTTTTTCATCTGTTTTTCATATGTTTTGATACATTTTTTCATCTGTTTTTCATCCGTTTTTTCATGTTTACATCCATTTTTTCACCCATTTACATCTGTTTTTTCATCTGTTTACATTCGTTTTTTCATCCATTTACATCTGTTTTTTCATCTGTTTACATCCGTTTTTTCATCTGTTTTTCATCCGTTTACATTGTTTTTTTTCTTCAATTTTTTTTTCTTCAAAGAAAAAATGAATGAGTTTACATCCGTTTTTCATCTGTTTACATCCATTTTTTCATCTGTTTACATCTGTTTTTTCATCTGTTTGCATCCGTTTTTTCATCTGCTTTTCATCCGTTTACATTCGTTTTTTTCATTTGTTTTTTCATCTGTTTTTCATCCGTTTTTTCATGTTTACATCTGTTTTTTTCATCTGTTTACATTCGTTTTTTCATCCATTTACATCTGTTTTTTCATCCATTTGCATCTGTTTTTTCATCTGTTTACATCCGTTTTTTTATCTGTTTTTCATACGTTTACATTGGTTTACATCCGTTTTTCATCTATTTAGATCTGTTTAGATCCATTTTTCATCAGTTCTCATCTGTTTACATCCATTTTTGGTTGTTTACATCCATTGACAACCATTTTTCGTCTGTTCCGGGTTTTTTTGCGGAAGAAACATAGGGTTTTCTTCACTTAAAAAAACGGATCTTAACGGATGTGGACATTAACAGATGTAAAAAGATGTTCATCCGTTTACATCCGAAAGTCCATAGAAATACATGGAGGTCTGTTTTTCATCCATAAACGGACAGATGAAAAACAGACATATGGAACACCCATGTGAAAGGGGCCTAAGGGTTGCTACCTTCAGAAAATATACACTCACTTTATTAGGTACACCTGTTCAATTGCTTGTTAATCAGCCAATCACTTGGCAGCAACTCAATGCATTTATGTATCCAGACGTGGTGAAGATGACTTGCTGAAGTTAAAACCGAGCATCAGAATGGGAAAGAAAGGGGATTTAACTGACTTTGAATGTGGCATGGTTGTTGGTGCTGATCCACTGCAATTTTCAGGCACAACCATCTCTAGGGTTTGCAGAGAATGGTCCAAAAAAGAGAAAATATCCAGTGAGTGGTAGTTGTGCGGAGGAAATGCCTTGCTGGTGTCAGAGGTCAGAGGAGAATGGAGAGGAGAGGCAGACTGGTTCCAGATGATAGAAAGGCAACAGAAACTCAAATAACCACTCGTTACAACCCAGGTATGCAGAATACCATCTCTGAACGCACAATACGTTGAACCTTGAAGCAGATGGGCTACAGCAGCAGAAGGTTCAGCTAAGAACAGGAAACAGAGGCTACTGTTCACACCGGCTCACCACAACTGGACAATAGAAGATTGGAAAAACATTGCTTAGTCTGATGAGTCTGGATTTCAGCTACGACATTCAGGGTCAGAATTTGGCCTAAACACCATGAAAGCATGGATCCATCCTGCCTTGTACAGGGGCGGACTGACAACACATGGGGCCCCCGGGCAATAGGGGATCATGGGGCCCCTGTGTCCTTGCCCAAACTCAAAAAATCCTATGAAAAAGGTACCAGGGGCATCTCATGGGCTCCCCTACTGACCCCGGGCCCTCGGGCAGTGCCTGAGTTTCCAAATGGTCAGTCCACCCCTGGCCTTGTATCAACAATTCAGGCTGGTGGTGGTGCTGGTGGTGGTGGTGTCATGGTATGGGGGAGATTTTCTTGGCACTAACAAGGTGGACCTCATAAAGTGGGCAGTGAATGTATAATGTGTGGGAGGTTGAAGTCATCTTTAGGCCCAAAATGTGCACTTTAACATGTTAGTTTTCCAGATGTCCTGCATTGAGAACATCATTGTTCCGTCATTGATACTAATGACTCCTGACTTTCTCTGCCTTTCTAGGTGCTGACCCACCTCCGTATCACATCACACATAGGGATTGGCCTCCTCATAGGATTACTGTATCTTGGAATTGGAAATGAGGCCAAAAAAGTCCTGAGCAACTCGGGATTTCTCTTCTTCTCCATGCTCTTCCTGATGTTTGCCGCCCTCATGCCAACAGTCCTCACCTGTGAGTACCACCTATGATCTTTTCTTATTGATCAGTGTTCATTGACTGTGATCAACTTGTGAGAACCAGTGCAAACACAGTCCTGGATACACATGATCTTGTGTGGGGAAAATGCAGAAGAATGCCATTCTGGAGATGAGTGGGAGACACCCCTATTTGGGCGACAAGCTTCATGTGATGCAGAGCTCTTTGGGATTATTATTATTATACAGGATTTATATGGCGCCAACAGTTTGCTCAGCACTTTACATTATAATGGGAGACAATACAGCAACAATACAGTTCAATACAAGAGGGATAGGGGGGCCTGATCCTTGTAGCTTACAATCTAAGAGGGAGGGGCTAGTGGTACAAATGTAGTAACTGTGGGGGATGGACTGGTTGGAAGAGTAGAAGATTCCATTATTAGCTGAGGGCAGGATAGGCTTCCCTGAAGAGAGACATTTTCAGAGATCGCCTAAAAGTGAGCAGAGTAGGCGATAGTCTGATAAATTGGGGTAGAGAATTCCAGAGGATGGGAGAAGCTCTGGAGAAGTCCTGGAGACGAGCATGGGAGGAGGAGACAAGGGAGCTAGAGAGTAGGAGGTCTTGCGAAGAGCGGAGAGTACAGTTTGGGTGATATTTGGAGACAAGATCGGTGATGTAATTTGGGGCAGAGTTATAAATGGCTTTATATGTGATTGTTAATGTTTTGAATTATATCCGTTGGGCAATGGGAAGCCAGTGGAGGGATTGGCAGAGAGGGGTAGAGGACACTGAGTGGAGGCCAGTGGAGGGATTGGCAGAGAGGGGTGGAGGACACTGAGTGGAGGCCAGTGGAGGGATTGGCAGAGAGGGGTGGAGGACACTGAGTGGAGGCCAGTGGAGGGATTGGCAGAGAGGGGTGGAGGACACTGAGTGGAGGTCAGTGGAGGGATTGGCAGAGAGGGGTGGAGGACACTGAGTGGAGGCCAGTGGAGGGATTGGCAGAGAGGGGTGGCAGATACAGAGCGGTTAGTAAGGTGGATGAGTCTGGCAGCAGCATTCATGATAGAGATAGACTGAGGAGATAGCCTGCGATGAGGTCGGCCAATGAGGAGGGAGTTACAATAGTCAAGGCGAGATATAACCAGGGAGTGAATAAGTTGCTTAGTAGTTTCCAAGGTTAGGAACGGACGTATCTTGGAGATGTTGCGGAGGTGAAGTCTACATGATTTGGGCAGTGATTGGATCTGGGGCTGGAAGGACAGATGGGAGTCTAGGATTACACCTAGGACCCTGGCATGAGGGGAGAGACTGATAGTTGTGGTATTGATCTTGGATTGTGTGCAGACTCGGAGCGATTCTACCTGAGATCTCAAATGACATTGATGTGAATGAGGCCTAAAGCCGGCCATACACGGGTTGAATTCCGAAATAATTTTCTTTTGAAAATCCTTTCTAAGAATTTTCGTTCTAATTTCGCACCATTAGTGGGTCATGGAAACGGACTTGGATCGACCATTGAATCTGAGTGATCGGGCATGTTTGAAATATTTTAAAGAAACAAACTAATTTTTGAATCAGTGATGGGAGAATCGTGCGAGGAATATAAACGATAAAGAAACGAGCATGAGCTGTGACCTGGAAAGAAAATTCTTGGACACGAAAAATTTTTTCTGTAGCAACATGACGTGAAATTGAAGGCTTGGTTGGTTGAATTTCGAGATCAATGGTGGCGCCATCGGATTACAAAGTGCATGAAATTTCTGATCTTCTAAAGAAAATTTGTTTGGAATTCGACCCTTGTATGGTCTGCATAAGGCTTCCTAGATTATTGAGCAGGGCCCTCTGGTTCCTCCTGCATTGAATTGTATTACAGTAACTGTACTGTTTGCCCTCATGTTGTAAAGTGCTGCGCACAGGGCCGTGTATGAGGTGGTACAACCAGTCCTCCTGTACGGGGCTCTGGCCAGCAGGGGGTCCCAGACAGCTGGGCGAATCAGATGCGGGCAGAGAGGGTGATCAGCTCAACAGGGGGGCAATTACTGGAACCGATCCCCTGTATGGCTCTCTCTGCCGCTTTCAGCTGCTGCACAGAGCCATGCATAGGATCATATGTGTACCCATCACCCTCCCTGTGCACCATTCGTTTCCTTCTGCTACCCAGGCTCCCCTGTGTGCCCCCCACAGTGCTGCCAGCCTCCCTCCTCTCCTTCTCACCAGCAGCTTCAAGCGCAAAATAGGATCTTTCAGGATGGAAAGTGGGGGACGTTTCTGGAAAATATGTCACATTTTACCAGCCCCTTTCTTTTCTGAATCAACACAATGAGTGATCAGTACCAATCACTGTGTTGTTCATTCATAACTGAAGCACTGACAGCCCTTTGTTTTTGAGGACTGTCAGGTTGGCTGTATGGGGCCTCATAGTTTCTAAGAGCAAACTGTTGGCACTATATAAATCCTGTAAAATAATAGTAATAATAATAAAGCTTCATTAAAGATGTGTTTGGGGGGGCTACAATAATGTGCATTTCTGCGCCCACCCAAGCTCCGATCATAATGCTTTGCACCCACGGCAAAGTTTACCCGAATGCTACACACTCAAGTAAATGGGGAAGAGCTGCAAAAGCCCCACAACCGGATTTGTCTGCAAAAATGGGATTAAAAGAGGTGGTGAGGAGGCATCACATTGCTTCCTCACTGCCTGTCAGTAGTTTCTGAAGTGCGATCCAGGCACAGATCGGGCTTCAGAGGAAAGGAAGACTTAGATGCATGTCTAAATCTACCCTTAAGGGGTCTGTTTATAAAAAATAATTACATAGCCGCTCGCCCAGTGAATGATCATGTACATTCATATTCTGCTCCAACTGGACAATAATAGATGTTTCAGCTATTTTCTGTAGTAAGCGAATGTTCTTTTATTATGGGGAGTAGTGATATACAAATTGATGCTAATAGAGTGTTACTAAACCCACAACAGTACAATCAGTCTGTAGATGCAGTAAAGCATGCTGGTTATACTCACTGTGGAGCCTAAGGGGTTAATCTTCTACATTGTGTAAAAATGCTGTTTGTTCCTGTTTTATCTGATCCTCCCCTTCTTCTACTGTCCCCAATCCATCTGCTGATAATACAGAGCTCTAGGAGTCACTCTGCACATGCTCTGTTTTTTTTTTTTCTTGGGAGAGTGCATGTGATCAGCACAGTGTCAATCAGCACTCTCCCGACAGAGGTCAGGGGTCCTGCAGCCTCCTACAGGAGAATGAAAACTCCTCCTACAAGCTGTAACCAGTGCTCTGCTGAACACTGATAGAAGTCACAAGACTGCTCTAACTGCTGATGAGAAAAGGTGTTTAGCAGTTTATATTTACTAAAATAATTGCATTTCCATGTTCTGTGTATTGTGGGAGACCAGATATAGTGAATGCAGGGTCCGGGGAGAGCGGATATAGTGAATGCAGGGTCCAGGGAGAGCAGATATAGTGAATGCAGGGTCCGGGGAGATCAGATATAGTGAATGCAGGGTCCGGGTAGACCAGATATAGTGAATGCAGGGTCCGGGGAGACCGGATATAGTGAATGCAGGGTCCGGGGAGACCAGATATAGTGAATGCAGGGTCCGGGGAGAGCGGATATAGTGAATGCAGGGTCCAGGGAGAGCAGATATAGTGAATGCAGGGTCCGGGGAGACCAGATATAGTAAATGCAGGGTCCAGGGAGAGCAGATATAGTGAATGCAGGGTCCGGGTAGACCAGATATAGTAAATGCAGGGTCCGGGGAGACCGGATATAGTGAATGCGGGGTCCTGGGAGACCAGATATAGTGAATGCAGGGTCCGGGGAGACCAGATATAGTGAATGCGGGGTCCTGGGAGACCAGATATAGTGAATGCAGAGTCGGGGTAGACCAGATATAGTGAATGCAGGGTCTGGGGAGACCAGATATAGTGAATGCAGGGTCCGGGGAGACCGGATATAGTGAATGCGGGGTCCGGGGAGACCGGATATAGTGAATGCAGGGTCCGGGGAGACCAGATATAGTGAATGCAGGGTCCGGGGAGACCGGATATAGTGAATTCAGGGTCCGGGGAGACCAGATATAGTGAATGCAGGGTCCGGGGAGACCAGATATAGTGAATGCAGGGTCCGGGTAGACCAGATATAGTGAATGCAGGGTCCGGGGAGACCAGATATAGTGAATGCAGGGTCCTGGGAGACCGGATATAGTGAATGCAGGGTCCGGGTAGACCAGATATAGTGAATGCAGGGTCCGGGGAGACCAGATATAGTGAATGCAGGGTCCGAGGAGACCGGATATAGTGAATGCAGGGTCCGGGGTTTAGTAACACTTTAATTAATTGAGTAAATACATACTTGTCATCTTTGTACAGTGTAGCAATTCTTAAAGAGCACTAGAGGGAATCAGCAAATAAATGTAACCATTGGTTGAATAGACAAGGGGAGATCCTGTTATTCATCCACCCTTCCCCTCTCCTGATCCATGCACAGAATGTAAGGCTGCATGCCTGTATTAGGGACTGGTATGGACTTTTAAGAGTGAACTCCACTTTTTTTTGTTTTTTTTTTCTTTTTTGCACGGGGAACCCTTTTTAATATCCTTGTTAGACCATAATCAAAGATATAAGTCTAGTGTTGTATTGGGGGGGGGGGGGCATTTTTGGAGCACCTGTAGAATGTGTAGAAAGTACTGCAGCCAAATTGACATTTTATGAAAGAAAATAATAGTGTTATTTGCAGTGAGTAACTTTTTGCTGCTGTCTTTTTTATCTCAATAGCATTATTCTTAATGAGGGTCTGTCATGGCTTTTAAGGGGGACCCCACATACAGACAAAATAAAACAAAATGGCATGAGACACCCCCCTTCTTTGCTTCCCTCCCAAGTTCCATACCAGACCCTAAGGTTAGCATTGGTTGAATAGATAAGGTGAGATCCCATCATTCATTTGCCCCCCACCCTCATCCATTCACATAATACCTTGCATCCTGTTAAAATGATACAAGGCTTTATGTGATTGGACCATTGGGGAGAAAATGCAGGGTGAGTAATTGGATCTCAGCAGTGTGGCAGCCACTGCCTTTCACTCTCGCAGCACTGGAAGATCACCATTCTTTATCGTATCCGACATCAATGAAGGGAGGATTTGTACAGTAAACAGCATTCAGCTGGACATAGGAGGTCTATTATTTGACTGCACCCCACAAACAAATGATTATAGTGCAGCTTTAATCTCTTCTAGACCATATGACGCCTATATGTGGTGGCAGCAGGGGCGGACTGACCATTCAAGCACTGCCCGAGGGCCCGGGGTCAGTAGGGGGCCCCAAGAAATGCCCCTGGTACCTTTTTATAGGCTTTTTTGAGTGTGCTTTGAGTGTGGGCAAGGACACAGGGGCCCCATAATCCCCTATTGCCCGGGGGCCCCATGAGTTGTCAGTTCGCCCCTGGGTGACAAGGTAAGTAGGCTTGAACGCCTCACTGTCTCATATATGTGTCCATGGTGGTCTGAGTTTGTGAGCCGAGAGTGAGCTTACTGCAAGTTCCCAAGACAATGACCAAACTGCCTCCAACAGCTGTCGGTCAGAGGCTTCTGATCTGGGGTCAGCAGGTCATGTGACCATTGTGAGAGCCAATCACCACAGTCATGTGATCATGAAACCGCTCCACCTCTACACTGAAGCCCACTTAAAGGGCCAGGCATCCAACAAAAAAACACTTAGGGACTAGTATTTTTATTATGATTACTATTATTATTCTTTTTTTTTTTATTATTATTATTTTATGACAATCGTTCTTTTTTTATTGTTTCTAATAGTTCCACTTGAAATGGGAGTGTTTCTCAGAGAACATCTCAACTATTGGTATAGCCTGAAGGCGTACTACTTAGCCAAAACGATGGCCGACGTCCCCTTCCAGGTAAAGCAACACGAGGCCTGATAATGCGAAGTGAAAACGTGAAAGGAGAACAGTCCTTGTAGTTAAATGCAGCCAATTATAATGTCTGTTCTAAGGGTCTTGTGCAGTGTGGGGAATTGAAAGGAAGGATCTGGTTGGTTAATGTGGGCAACATGCAAAGTTCTTTTTTCACCTTCAGTCTTCAGTCTCAGATGTTTTTAGTAAAAGCCTATTTCTAATCCAGAATCCCCTGCCAGGAACTATGCAAGGCCATGACCATTTACTTTCCTCCACTACAGGCAAAACTGCACAGCTTGGTCAGGGATGTGATTGGGTAGTGAAGTAGCAGCACCTCATCAATAAGATCCTCTCTGTGCTCTCTTCTCTAATGAGCAAACTCCATCTGTACGATTAACAGCACTATGCAGTGTACTCAAAGCTGATTGGTTTGACGTGTTGCCTTGCCCGCATGATAAAGTGTAAGTACCCCTCTGTGTAGTAGTGTTCTGAGGTGAAGCCAGCATAATGATGCCACCAGAGGCTGTGTCAGTTGTTTACAGAGCTCAAAAGCTCAAGATGAGTACACAGCCAAATGAGTACAAGCATGAACTCTTCTCCACCAGTCCGCCTTCGCTGCCAGGTCTGTTGGATTGGCTCAGACATTTCTCTTAGAAAGAAGCAAAAGGGCAAATGTCGTTTGGTGGGGTCTTTGCATAGTTAACCCATAGTGCTCTGGGAATCCTGTTCCTTGGATTCACTTTCTATTATAAAGTTTATTTATAAAACATTAATATTATATAAATAGTGAAAAAAGCATTGGTTTGAAAAGATATGTGTAGTAGTAATATGAGGCTGGGCCAGTATGATGATGCCACCAGGGAGTGCATTAGCTGTTTACAGAGCTCAAAAGCTCAAGATGAGCACACAGCCGAATGAGTACAAGCATGAACTCTTCTCCTTCAGTCCGCCTTCCCTGCCAGGTCTGTTGGATTCTATAGAAAATGAAAAAAGTGAGCGCTGATCCTAGAAAGTAATAAATCTGAAAATTGTCCACTGTAAGTCCAGTTCATATAAACGTGCCAGGTGACAAATGGAAATCCACAATGGTGATCCGTGAGGAAGTAGCAGAAATGCGCACTCACCAGAAAGCGGATATATATAAGCAGTATATATCAAAAGCTCATGGATCCTCGGTCAAGAAGAAACAGGTCTGGTCACTGTGGATTGGCCTTTCCTTTCCTCAAGGGTGCAGAGCAAAATTCTTCCTCCTCTTAGGTGGATGCTTGAATTCCTAATAAGGACTCTGCAAAGAGGTACTCCTCCTTGCTGTTCTTTCACATGTTTGTTTCTCTGTGCTCACCTAGGTTTCTTCTTGACCGAGGATCCATGAGCTTTTGATATATACTGCTTATATATATCCGCCTTCTGGTGAGTGCGCATTTCTGCTACTTCCTCACGGATCACCATTGTGGATCTCCATTTGTCACCTGGCACGTTTATATGAACTGGACTTACAGTGGACAATTTTCAGATTTATTACTTAGCGCTGCACTTTTATTTATATTAGGTCTGTTGGATTGGCTCAGACATATCTCTGGCATCTGGTGGGCTCTTTGCCTAATTAACCCATAGTGCTCTGGGAATCCTGTGCCTTGGGTACACTTTTTATTATAAGTGTATTTATAAAACATTAATATTATATAAATAGTGAAAAAAACATTGGTTTAAAAAGATATGTGTAGTAGTAATATGAGGCCGAGCCAGTATGATGATGCAACCAGGGAGTGCGTCAGCTGTTTACAGAGCTCAAAAGCTCCAGAAGTGCACACAGCCAAATGAGACAAGCATAGACTCCTCTCTTTCAATCCACTTTCCTTGCCAGCTTGGTCAGCATGCCTCAGGCATTTCTCTAAGAGAGAAGCAAACAGGCAAATGACTCTCTCATCTTTTTAAGTGGGAGAACTTGCACAATTGGTGGCTGACTAAATACTCTTTTGCCCCACTGTATGTATATATATATATATATATATATATATATATATATATATATATATATATATATATACACACAGTTGTGTTCAAAATAATAGCAGTCAGACATCACTAACCGGATCAATCACTGTTTTTGGTAGAAATGATATTTCTACATGGCAAATAATTTACTAGCAGGTGTAGTAGAGTCATAGAAATCCAACAGACCCAACAGTCATGACATGCATGCTGCTGATTCTGTGTAATTGAATCACTAATTGAAAGGGGCATGTTCAAAATAATAGCAGTGTGGAGTTCTATTAGTGAGGTCATTCATTCTTTGAAAAACAGGTGGCAATTATTGCCCTTATTTAAGGAAGGAAGGCAGCAAATGTTGTACATGCTGGTTACAGTGCATTTCTCTCTGAAATTCTGAGGAAAATGGGTCGTTCCAGACATTGTTCAGAAGAACAGCGTACCTGGATTAAAAAGTTGATTGGAGAGGGGAAAACATATAAAGAAGTGCAGAAAATGATAGGCTGCTCAGCTAAAATGATCGCAAATGCTTTAAAATGGCAACCAAAACCTGAAAGACGTGGAAGAAAGCGAAAAACTACCATTCGAATGGATAGAAGAATAGCCAAAATGACAAGGGCTCAGCCAACAATCAGCTCCAGGAAGATGAAAGAAGGTGTGACGTTCCCTGTGAGGACTGTTACAATTAGAAGACGCCTATGTGAAGCCAAGCTATCTGCAAGAAGCCCCCGCAAAGTCCCACTGTTGGAAAAAAGACATGTGCTGAAGAGGTTACAATTTGCCAAAGAGCACATTGACCGGCCTAAAGAGAAATGACGCAACATTTTGTGGACTGATGAAAGTAAGATTGTTCTTTTTGGGTCTAGTGGGCGGAGACAGTTTGTCAGACGACCCCCAAACACTGAATTCAAGCCACAGTACACTGTGAAGACAGTGAAGCATGGTGGTGCAAGCATCATGATATGGGGATGTTTCTCATACTACGGTGTTGGGCCTATTTATCGCATACCAGGGATCATGGATCAGTTTGAATACATCAGAATACTTGAAGAGGTCATGCTGCCTTATGCTGAAGAGGAAATACCCTTGAAATGGGTGTTCCAACAAGACAACGACCCCTAACACACCAGTAAACGTGCAACATCTTGGTTCCAGACCAACAAGATTGACGTTATGGAGTGGCCAGCCCAATCCCCGGATCATGGGAACTTGTACCCGGAGCTCAGAGGAAGAGAGTTTAATGGTTGTGGTTGCCAGCCCCAGATTGAAAGCGTATTTCGAATATTGTATACAACTCTAGATTTCGGCTAAGTTTTTAACCAATCGTGCAAGTTTTATTTTCTTACAATGCATGGGGTCAACTCAATATCTTATTATAGAAGAATAGCAGGTACTGTATTTTACAAGAGTCTGAGTAAGGATTACGTTTAGATCCTGGTCTCCTAGGGGGTAAATCCAAGCAGCAGCCCACAAGCAGTCCATTAGGCATTTAACCGATTGTCAATTTCGATTTGCATTGCTGATATTGCTGCAGCTCATAGAAAACCAGCAAACAGATGTATCCTAATACTGTGTGAGCTCAGTGTTGCACATACTAATGATGTCACGCTTTTCTATTTCCTTTGTAGATCATGTTCCCTGTAGCGTACTGCAGTATTGTGTACTGGATGACGTCACAGCCTTCAGATGCGGTGCGGTTTGTTTTGTTTTCCGCCCTTGGTACAATGACGTCGCTGGTGGCGCAGTCTTTAGGCCTCCTCATAGGTGCCGCATCCACTTCATTGCAGGTAAGTTCATTTTACCTAAAGTGCATGTATAGCCAAAACTTTTATTTTTTCAATTTTGAATAGAGTTGGGAAGGGTGACGGCCCATGCCCACTTAGACAGTGCTCAGAGGTAGGTAGGGGTTGGAACCATTAGACAGTGCTCAGAGGTGGGTAGGGGTTGGAACCATTAGACAGCGCTCAGAGGTAGGTAGGGGTGGAACCATTAGACAGTGCTCAGAGGTGGGTAGGGGGTGGAACCATTAGACAGTGCTCAGAGGTAGGTAGGGGGTGGAACCATTAGACAGTGCTCAGAGGTGAGTAGGGGGAATGGAACCATTAGACAGTGCTCAGAGGTGAGTAGGGGGAATGGAACCATTAGGCAGTCCTCAGAGGTGGGTAGGGGGTGGAACCATTAGACAGTGCTCAGAGGTGGGTAGGGGGTGGAACCATTAGACAGTGCTCAGAGGTGGGTAGGGGGTGGAACCATTAGACAGTGCTCAGAGGTGGGTAGGGGGGTGGAACCATTAGACAGTGCTCAGAGGTGAGTAGGGGGAATGGAACCATTAGACAGTGCTCAGAGGTGAGTAGGGGGAATGGAACCATTAGACAGTGCTCAGAGGTGAGTAGGGGGGTGGAACCATTAGACAGTGCTCAGAGGTGGGTAGGGGGTGGAACCATTAGACAGTGCTCAGAGGTGGGAAGGGGGAGGAGACAAGAAATGACTCAGAAGCGGGGAGTTCCTGCACCTATTCTCTGAGAAAAAGAGCCATCCGAGTCACACAAGTGTGAATGAAGCCTACCTTCCCTACTTACAAATGAGGTCCGGTGCAGGAGTGCATTCATAAGTCCAAGTTGTTCGTAAGTCCAACAAAGATCAGCGTTTGCAGACAATGGCTGCGAGCATTGATCAGTATGTCCTGGTGAGGGAAGTCCCCCTGTGAGAACACAAAGGCACAAGGGGTGAGATCACAGCACCAACATTGCTTGTGTTGGTACGGTGATTTATCAACTTTTTTTTCTGTTCAGCCCACTGGGTTGAACAAAAGAAACATTGAGTGTTTGTACCCCACTTTACATGACTGGACATGCAAACCCATGTTCACACCTTTTGTATGTAGGAGACTTACTGTATGCTTGTTTCCTATGATCGTTAGCACCATCTAGTGGCCATAGTGTTATCTTTCCTGAAATACCTCAATCAGGAAAATACTGCATTATGGATACTAGATGGAGCTGATGATTATAGGAAATAAACATATGAGGAAAATACGGGTATTATTCATGACAGCTGTGCGAATATCACAAGCATTGTTATAAATAGACCTCTTAAATATTATTAGGCAAGATTTTGCTCCTTGTATATAATAAGAAACACAGCAGATGCTCGCCTTTCTCATCAAGTCTGTTCACATAGCTGATAATCATGTTACATTTCAAATGTTGTTGCAAAGGGTCTGAGCACTTATGCCAATTGATATTTCAGTTTTTTCATTTCTAATAAATTCACAGACATTTCTAAAATTCTGTTTTCACTTTGTCATTATGGGATGCCAAGTGTAGCTTAATGAGGAAAAAAATTATTTTAAGCAGTTGTAGTATCAGGCTGCAGCATAAAAAAATTGTAAAAAGTGAAAGGGGTATGAATACTTTCTGAATGCACTGTATATCTATATACACATATAAAACAGCAATTAAAAAACAAACATTTTTAAATAAAATTTGTATTAACGTTTTCTTTTGAGAATTGTTATTTTCTCAAACTGTACAGTATATTTTTTGTTAACTGTACAGTATACACAGTGTGTGTGTATGTATATATATATATATATTTATTACAGGTACTTATATAACGCCATCAATTTACGCAGCACTTTACACATATATTATATATTCACATCAGTCCCTAACCCTCAAGGGGCATACAATCTAAGGTCCCTAACTCACATTCATACATACACATACTAGGGACAATTTAGACAGGAGCCAATTAACCTACCAGCATGTCTTTGAAAACTGGAGTACCCGGAGGAAACCCACGCAGGCACAGGAAGAACATGCAAACTCCAGGCAGGTGGTGCCGTGGTTGGGATTCGAACCAACGACCCTAGTGTTGCCAGGCGGAAGTGCTAACCATTTAGCGACTGTGCTGCCCATGTGTGTATATATATATATATATATATATATATATATGTAATTAATATACAGGATTTATATAGCGCCAACCAGGGGCGGATTGACAACTCATGGGGCCCCCGGGCAATAGGGGATCATAGGGCCCCTGTGTCCTTGCCCAAACTCAAAAAAGCCTATGAACAAGGTACCAGGGGCATCTCATGGGGCACCCTACTGACCCCGGGCCATCGGGCAGTGCCCGAGTTTCCAAATGGTCAGTCCGCCCCTGGGGCCAACAGTTTGTACAGCACTTTATATACTATGTACACTCATCGGCCATCTTGCATGCACTACTTTAGAAATCAGTGCAGCTCAGAGCAAGTCAGAATCGCACCAATATGACTGCTTTAATTGGGGACAATAGGTTGCGACTTGCCATGCGATTTGCAGCTCGCATGGCATGGCAAGTCTCATGGCAGGTTGCACCCAGTGTGGTCGGGCACTTAAACCTGGAAGCTGACTGGTTTCTATGCACAGCTGCATCAGATTCTGTGTGCACCAGTTTTTGTAAATGTCTTCCCATTCGTTTGATAAACCGTTGTGCTACTCTCAAGTGACATAAAAAATCCTATTCTTATGGGTCTCTGCTTTCAGGAAATATACACTCACCGGCCTCTTTATTCGGTACATCTGTTCAATTGCTTGGTAGCACAAATTGCTAAACAAGCAAATCACATGGCAGCAACTCAATGCATTTAGGCATCTAGACGTGGTGAAGATGACTCGCTGGTGAAGATGAGTTTTAAAAACTGCCGATCTATTGGGATTTTCACGCACAACAAACTTTAGGGATTACAAAGAATGGTCCGAAAAAGAGAAAATATCCAGTGAGTGGCAGTTGTGTGGATGAAAATGCCTTGTTGATGTCAGAGGTCAGAGGAGAATGGACAGACTGGTTCGAGATGATAGAAAGACAACAGGAACTCAAATAACCACTCGTGACAACTAAGGTATGCAGAATACCATCTCTGAATGCACAATATGTCCAACCTGAAGCAGATGGGCTGCAGCAGCAGAAGATCATACCGGGTGCCACTTCTGTCAGCTAAGAACAGGAAATGGAAGTTGCAGTTCGCACACATTCACCAAAGTTGGACAGAGAAGATTGGAAAAACATTGCCTTGTCTGATGAGTCTCGATTTCCCTAGAGATGGTTGTGCATGAAAATCTCAGTTGATCAGCAGTCTTTGAACTACTCAGCCTGTCTGGCATCAACAGCCATGCCACATTCAAAGTCACTTAAACCCCCTTTCTTCCCCATTCTGATACTCAGTTTGAACTTCAGCAAGTCGTCTTCACCACATCTGGATACCTAAATGCATTGAGTTGCTGCCATGTGATTGGTTGATTAGCAATTTGTGTTGCTGGTGAGTGTATATATGTTTGTGTGCGTGTGTTGCAGAAATGGGATGCATAAACCAGTTTCTATAACAGGTTCAGAGTGTTTCCTAAGATGTTGGGATGACACTGAAGCATGAAAAATTAATATAAGTTTTTACCTAATCTTTTGTCCTTCAGGTGGCGACATTTGTGGGTCCGGTAACTGCCATCCCGGTTCTCCTCTTTTCGGGATTCTTTGTCAGCTTTGACACTATTCCTGCCTATCTTCAGTGGATGTCTTACATGTCCTATGTCAGGTACAGTATTAGTCTTATGCTGGTCTTCTCCATGGTGGACGTGTTTTTTGTTACTCGGTTGTTGAATGGATTTGTCATCAAGAAACAAAGCCTAGGGCACCATGCTCCCAATATCAATGTACTAAATTCACTGTTGGTGCACCCATTGTTAATATGTAGCTATAGCTTAAATTTTTTTTTTGGATAGTGTAGGAATAATTTGAACCCCTATCAAGTTTTTATGGCTTTCTGTGTCATCACTAGGTAGATTTTCCCTCTCTATATTTGTACTGGTCAGCATTTCCACCAAGAAAGAAAGTGAAGGAAATTTTAAATGTTAGAGTTGTCCCCAGAACAAGAACTGAGGGCTAATCTACCAACACTTGCTCCTTCAACAGTCATCTAAGAGGGAAATCTTGCTTACTTTGCAGAGATTTCTTCTCACTTCTTCCTTTTATGTCCACAAGACAGGGAGTTAAGAGGGATCTTCCCAACAGGACAAAGTTTAGGCTATTTATACAGTTTACTGATTTTTTTCTAGTGTTTAAACCAGGGGGCGGACCGACCATTTGGAAACTCGGGCACTGCTTGAGGGCCCGGGTCAGTAGGGGGCCCCATGAGATGCCCCTGGTACCTTTTTCATAGGCTTTTTTGAGTTTGGGCAAGGACACAGGGGCCCCATGATCCCCTATTGCCCGGGGGCCCCATGAGTTGTCAGTCCGCCCCTGGTTTAAACCTACCAGCCCCATGTAGAAGTCCACTCTAGAGTGTGACATTGAAATGACGGAAACCAAAGAGACTTGTTTTTCTCCACTGCTGATTTTTCAGCAGTGGTTGCACAGATTTAAAAATCCAACATGAAAACCACAATGGGGGGGATTTACTAAAACAGGTGCACACAGAATCTGGTGCAGCTGTGTATAGTAACCAATCAGCTTCTAACTTCAGCTTGTTTTAAGGTTTGACAATAAAACCTAGAAGCTGATTGGTTACTTTCCACAGCTGCACCAGATTTTGTGTGCACCAGTTTTAGTAAATCCCTTCCAATGCTTCAGATGGTTGAGCAGAACTGTGACTGCTTTATAAGTGACAAGATTTCCTCTAAATCCCCCTAAAAATAAGTTTGATCATCTCTGATGAAGGAGGAATCGGGTAATCCATCCCTTTCATTCCACAGATATCAAATAACTGCCTTCCACTCAACTTCTGCCAGCTAGGCATCAATCTAAGGTCCCTATTTATAACTGAGAGCTGACACTGCAGGACATTACAGTGGGTACTACACAGTGTGTTTGCATTTTATGAGTCATTTTATACAATGCAGAGCTCAGTGAGAAGCCTACTATGTCCTTCAGAATGTTCTCTGATTTGGGGTCAAGATGCAAACTAATCGGAGAGCACATTTTTGCTTTATCACGGTGATGGAGTATTTTTGAAAAAACAGTGGTATAGCTGCAGTTAGGCAACACCACTGCTTTATAGTTGGTCCTCTTAGTGTCCCTCAGAAAAAAAAGTTGAGTCCCATTGTTGTTGTAAGGTTCTGTTTCGCTGAATTCCTACTCTATTTCCAGATATGGATTTGAAGGGGTGATATTATCCATTTATGGCCTCGACAGAGAGGATCTGCACTGCGACAAGGATGAAACATGCCATTTCCAGAAGTCAGAAGCCATTCTGAAGGAACTTGATGTGGAGAACGCCAAACTCTACCTAGACTTCATCATCCTTGGAGTCTTCTTTGTCACACTGCGTCTCATAGCCTACTTTGTACTCCGTTACAAAATCCGGGCAGAGAGATAAAAACCCGGGAGGGCAGTAAAGAAAACTGAGTCTAAATATAACCAAGGAAAATGCAGAGGGAACGATTTGTCCTACTACACCGGTCAAACGATGGCTGATTGTGGAGATGCCACCAAGACCTAACTGTCCATCCTTATTGGGTTAGATATTTTGTTGGGTAAGCTTCACTAAGCCTGCAGAGATTTTTCTTGGGCCTTTTTCTAAAGACACTTTCTAGATTTAACTAGGAAGAAACAAGAGGGAATTGTAGAATTTGGACTCTAGCCATTTCTTGAAGACTTCAGACTTGGAAAATGACCTTGACTACAAAGTCCTAAAATACTCTTGCAGCTAAAGACTGTGCTAAGGGGTTATGCTATAATCTGGAGGCTCGTTCCCGTGGATGTCTATAGTATTCCATCAATGTGTAAGTTTTACTTACGTGCAAGACGTCTTCTGCATCTCTTGTCGAGTTTGCAATTCGCCATCTTGACAAAGCCGCCCTTATTAACTAAGCTATGATTTTGTGTTTGTTTCGACAGAGCTGGTCTCGCGTTTAGGAGAAGTAACTGTACTAACCTCAAATTTATTTCTTATTCCCAAAATTTTGTTGGAAAGCCCCATTTGCAAAGTTTTGGCTTAGCTTAGCTGGGTTGATTTTTACCAAAATTGTAGACAATGGGTAATGACAAAAGAAGTGCAAAAACTGTGGCCAATGAGTAATGGCCACGTTAATAAGTAAGGGATGTTTCCTGAAGGTGAAGAATGTAAAAATTTGTTTGGAAAAACCAGACCACCAAAGTATATATGTCAGTTGTCTGTCACTTAACTTCCACCACTGAATTCATATGGAGGTGGGTTTCTGTTCATTATATTTTGATACCACAGGAAGGTTTTCAATGGGCTGTGTTGTTTAAAAGCAGTACTAAATCAAGCATCCTAATATTATGCCACTCAGTATTCAAAGAATCGTGGGTTAAAAGTATGCCCAATCTCCCACCCTTCACATCACTGATCTTCCCTGTATGCCCCATCCCATGGTTGCACTCATAAGCCATATGGTCAAAGCTCTACTGAAAGAATCTGAACCACCTTTCAGCTATGGAGAAGCTTATGCCTCACCACCTAATACTCCTCCCATGTGATGGAACTGGTACTTGATGACTGGCTCAGAGCTGTCACATGGGCAAATAAAATTAGTCTTGTATTAAAATGTTAGCAAAATGTTATGTTAAGGGACTAAATTACCTTTCCTTGAGAAAATACTGTTCCAAGTTCCTTTCAGTGATGGCCACATTGGCTGCATCTTTGCTGAAGGGGATAGTCGAGCTCCAGACTTGCTTTGAGGGCTTCATGCCTTTTTTTAAGTACTCAAGAAAAGATGGAGCAGCATGTTCTCCAGGAAAGGTGAATATTTTAGTTTTATTTTGCTCTCTGCAGCAAGGCTGTTAACAGAGTTCAAGAGCAGCCATTCAGAAATCTACTAACACCACTGGCTGCAGTAAACAATAACATAACTGGCTGCACATCCCCATTCCTTTTGGCACTGCTTTCATGAATAGTTTGCTAGTACCCTGCGACAGAATCCAGTAACCCAAGTTAACCAATCAAAAGGCAGCATATGCTATTTAGTATTAAAAAAGAGTTGACTTTTGGTTGCTCACTATTAGTGGCTGCACACCATTGCTATAGTCATTGGGTTATTGACTATGTCCAAGAATGGAAAAAAAGGCCAGTATATAACATTATCTCATCAATTCTATAAGAAATATTGAAGGTGCTTTGTATTTTTTGGCTTGGTTGTGTTACCCGCCCCTGGGAACCCCACAACTATTTTGGTTGCACTTTATAATTGTGATTGAGTAGTGTCTTTATTCCCTAGGAGGAAGACTAGTTTCCTTCAGTGCACTATATATTTTGAGGCTAAAGTACGTTGTAGATGTAAACCCAATGGCTAAAATCTCAAATAACTTCAGCAGTCCTTTCCAAAATTTTTAAATTCACAGAATTTCATTAAAATAATACCTGGTGATCCTGACATGAAGTTCCTTCCTGATATGGGGTGACAACACCCAGTCACTGGCTCCCTAATTCTCCCCTGCATTGTCACCCTGTAGAGCAGTCTTTCTCAACCTTGTTACTTCAGAGAAACCCATGGGAACCCCACTAAAACCAATTCTTTTAGGAGTCAGTGGAAAAAATGTCCCTTATATTTGTTTTCCAGGGAGAAGAATGCTCCACTCACAGTGGAGGTCACAATGCCACCCTTACAGACAGCTAAAGGGATCATTGGTGTCAAGCAACTGGCTACACCAAGTGGTGTTGGCCCCGAAACCATGTAGGCACCATCAAAAAGGAGGTCAATCAGCCACAGCTTGAGGAACCCCTAGAAACCCCATATTTTATTTTAACATAAAGTGTTTTTTTATGATACACAGTACTTGAGCTAAATGTATCATCCATTTAGGGTTTACATCTACTTAACTTGATACTACCGGTCCATCATCAAAGCTTGCGAATGTAGAGTTATTTTAGCCCGATTGTTTTCTCTGTACAAATCACATCCATTGACACAAACTACCTCAACTAGCTGTCCAAATCCGGGACACTCTGGGCCTCATGCTTACAGATATCTGAAAGTACTGTCTGTGTAGTACATAACGATCAAGCCAGTTTAGAAACAGAGAGAGCGAAGCTGGTTGGTTGTTTTAGGTAACATGAGTCTTCTTTAAAGTCAAGAGGTTCAGCATTTAGTGAAAGTACTTGCTTGCAGTACATTAGGCGAAGCCGTACCATAGTAGAATGTATCTAGAATGCTTCTTGCATGTACAGTAAGCATGCACACTAACGCCATCACTGTTGCTCCCCCTGTTGGAACAAGCATGTATTGCATCGCAACAGCGCCTTTGATGGTTATTGCTCTATTCCAGCCATGTCTACAGCAGTGAACTTTTAGTAAGATTTGGATTTGTTTCTATTTTTGGTATTATTTATGCAGTTGATTGTAAGAGAGGCGTAGAATGCAATAGATAGAAATCCTTTATTGTTCTCTTACTTGAGAAAAAGATTGGAGCGATCCTAATATATATATATCTATATATATTTTTTTGTTTTGCATTTATGGAGATGTTTATTAACGTTTTGTATAGAGAAATAAATTTTTATGGAAAGTCTCATTTTCATTTCATTGCCATGCATCGTTTGACCACAGACTCTCACCTCCATTTCACTCAGAAGCAGATTTCTTTATTGGACTACTATAGACATGTTCATTAAATCAAGCCAATGGGCAGTGAGAAATGGAACAAGTCATGGCAGCCAATCCGAGTTCAGTTCTGACCTGACGGCTTAATCTGATTTGTGCTTGTGATTTACTACACTTTCTTATTTTTGTTTGCACTTTATGGATATTAATCCTAGTTATTGGCTCTATTTTTGAAAAGACTGTCTGTAGCTAAAACCAGCCAATCAGATTAAATGTGTCATTCCAGTAATCTAACTGCCATTTTTCTAATAGGACGTGACAATGGGAAGAATATGCTGATTTTCACATACCCCATAGGGCTAAGAGTTTGATAACATGTGACTATAATACAGGTACTTGTATTAGCTTGTTGAGCATTCCATGCCAAAACCATGGCCATTGACGAAGAGTTGACATCTCTTTGTGTCTATAATAGCGTCCATTCTTCTGAGAAAGCTTCCCACAAGATGTTGGAGTATCTGTGGGAATAGGTGCCCATTGAGCCATAAAGTACAGATGTTGAATGAGAAGACCTGGCTCACAATTGGCCTTCTGATTCATTCCAAAGATGGTTGAGGTCAGTGCTCTGTGTAGGCAAGCTCATCAAACTATGTCTTTATGGAGCTGGCTTTGTACACAGGGGCATAGTCATGTTGAAACAGAAAAAGACCTTCCCTAAACTGTTGCCCCAAAGTTGGAAGCACACAAATAAAAAAATATATATGCCTTTGTATGATGTAGCATCACTGAAAACATCAAGTCAACGATTTAAAAAGGTGTCCACATAGGAAGCACAGTGGTTTAGTGGTTCTCACTGATGCCTTGCAACAGTTCTTGGATTAAATCTGAGCCAGGACTAGGGGCGGATTGACCATTTGGAAACTAGGGTACTGCCCGAGGGCCTGGGTCAGTAGGGGGCCCCATGAGATGCCCTTGGTACTTTTTTCATAGGCTTTTTTGAGTTTGGGCAAGGACACAGGGGCCCCATGATCCCCTATTACCCGGGGGCCCCATGAGTTGTCAGTCCGCCCCTGGCCAGGACACTACCTGCATGGAGTTTGCATGTCCCCCTTGTGCTTGAATGGGTTTGTTCCCACATTCCAAACACATGCTGGCAGCTTAATTGCTTCATGTCTAAATTGGCCCTGGTACATGTGTAAAAAAAATGGCCATGCGCATATTTCATCACATGCATGCTGATCCCAAGCCTGTGCAAATTGGGAGGGTCGAGGAAAAGACCAATCTCATTTACAAAAGAAAAAAAACAAGAAAATTCTGTGGAAAGGGCTTTCAAGCTTTCAAGAGTATCAGACATGATACCCAAAGAACTGGCCCATAGAGTCAGATACGACTGAATGCATATCACACATACAGTACATTTAGCCATATAGGTTATTCCTGGCACAGGTAAACAATTATTCGAGGACGTACACAATCTGCAGGTCCACAGTACCAAGAAATGAATATAAAGTAACAAGAAAGTGCTAATCCTGAGGGAAAAGACTTGTGCAATTATATCCAAGATAAAAAGGCTACAAGGGACTCCAGTATACATTTTATGTCTCATCCAAAGAACCAGATCTCTTTGCTTGCTTGTAAAAACCAAAACAAGTTATAAATTTGACAACAGGATTTCAAGGGCCAGGTGGATTTTAAAGCAGAAGTTCAGGTATGACAATTTTTACACAGTTACACTGGTCTAGTTTGGATCAATGTAAGTATGTATGTGCCATACTTGGGGGATACCTAGGAAAGTTGGAAATTATTGAGGTACACACCATTACCCCAAAATGGTTCACTATTAACTTTTGATAGACTTTTTGATTGTGACAAACTTAAATTATATGTAGAATGTTCCCTATGGCTTGATGCTGTCTTCCTTTCATTCCATATAAGCTGACTTCCCTAGAACAAATAAAAATGGCCACCTGCCCAAGTCTATAACTGGCTTATGAAGCAAGGACACAAACAGGCATCACATAGTGAATAAAGGGGAGAGAACAATGTTCTTGGACGACTTGCCAGCCAGCTTGCTAACAACCGAATTAACCTGTCTAACAGTATGTGTTTATAACAAGGGTTTAGTTAGCACACATTTGCAAATACATACGTAAGCCACAGAGCCACGTCATGGCACCCTGATAATCTGTGGTCCTAACTCTACAATTTGAGAGTCCCCATTATAGAGGCACATGCATTTAATGGATAGACCAAGGCAGGTGAACCTGAGGGAGCCACCCCTCTTAAAGGCAAAGGAGTGCACAGGACCCCAGCATGTAGCACAATGGCAGCCAGGGTCCTAGTGCACCCGCGTACATTCCATATAAGCTGACTTCCCTAGAGACCTGGATGGAACTCCAACTGGTTCTTCCCCAGAGACTCTGTTGGAGTTTCATCAGGCGTTAGACAGCTCCTACACTTTACTCTTCATCTTATATATTAGGAACCTCCACTAACATTGGAGCTCCACTACCCCAAACCCAAAACAAACTAGCGGTAGATCCGATGGTAGATCTGACTTGAATAGACCCTCACACCTCGAGTCTCATCAGGAAGACTAAAGCCATTGTACAGGGGACAATAGAAGGTTCCTACATTCAAATTGGCTTTTTATTGTTCCATTTTTTTTTGGAAGGAATTAAGGAAGTCCTTAGTGACAGCGAAAGAGTTGACAACCATAGCATACACCCAGGAGTGGCTTGTTTTTCTAAGATACAGCCACCTTGAAAATAAGCAAACACCACTGGACAATTTTAAATTTGGAGTGAACAATAACAAAGTAACAGCTTACTAATCTCAAACACATGGCAGAATCCCGGATGGGAAAAATCAATATTTGCCCTTTTAATCACATCTTCCCAAGGAAGTGTTATATATGTACTCTGGCGTCTACTCTTTCAAGGGTTTATGAATGGCTAAATACAGACTTTAACTCCTGATCTGACAGCAAGGGGCATATTTATTACTCCTGATCTGACAGCAAGGGGCATATCGATAACTCTTGATCTGACACTAAGGGGCATATCGATGACTCCTGATCTGACACCGAGGAGCATATTGATAACTCCTGATCTGACACTAAGGGGCATATTTATTACTCCTGATCTGACACTAAGGGGCATAGTTATAACTCCTGATCTGACACCGAGGAGCATATTTATAACTCCTGATCTGACACTAAGGGGCATATTGATAACTCCTAATCTGACACTAAGGGACATATTTATAACTCCTGATCTGACAGCGAGGAGCATATTTATAACTCCTGATCTGACACCAAGGTGCAGATTGATAATTCCTGATCTTACATTGAGGGACATATTGATAACTCCTGATCTGACAAAAAAATGGCATATTGATAACTCCTGATCTGACACCAAGGGGCATATTTATAACTCCTGATTTGACAGAGAGGAGCATATTGATAACTCCTGATTTGACTCCAAGGGGCAGATTGATCATTCCTGATCTTACGCTGAGGGGCATATTGATAACTCCTGATCTGATACAGAGGGACATATTTATAATTCTTGATCAGATAAGGGGCAGATTGATCATTCCTGATCTTACATTGAGGAACATATTGATAACTCCTGATCTGACACCAAGGGGCATATTGATAACTCCTGATTTGGCAGAGAGGAGCATATTGATAACTCCTGATTTGACAGAGAGGAGCATATTGATAATTATTGATTTGACTCCAAGGGGCAGATTGATCATTCCTGATCTTACACTGAGAGACATATTGATAACTCCTGATCTGATGCAGAGGGACATATTTATAACTCTTGATCAGATAAGGGGCATATTGATCTATCCTGATCTGATACTAAGGGGCATATTGATAACTGCTGATCTGACACCAAAGGGCATATTGATAACTCCTGATCTGACATTCAAGAGCATATTGATAACTCCTGATTTGACACCAAGGGGCATATTGATAAAGCAGTAAATGTGACGTTCACAAAACTTTGACTGGTAGCGAATCAATCACTGGCAGGGAAAAAACATATATAATAACTTGCTGTTTCTGCTGTAGACACCAGAGTTACCTGTTGTATATAATATCTTCTGCTTCATTCTGCTCAGAGGTATTATCAATTAACATTCTACCATCTCACTCATCTTTGATGAAGGGATTTTTTTTGGCCCCCAAAACGTGTTGCTGATTCTCCTCGGCTTGTTGTATACAGTTTAACAATAAAGACTTTAGACTCTTAAGGATTTTTCATTGGGTACTCTTTTTGACCCATTATACTTGGAGTTCTTGTTTCGGGTGAACATCCTTTCCTGGGGAGGTCCCTGTTTTTGAGCTGCCGAACACAAGCCAGTTGGGCTCCAGTATTGATTTTGTCTGCATTTTGATACATTGTGAAAATTTTTGTCCATCGCCTCTCTAGACCTACATCTTGGTTTGATGCACCATGAAGATTCACATGGAGTGAACTTTTGGTGAATGTCGGGTTCACTGCTTTATAAACATGCCCCTAAGTGTCCCTATAATCCTAAAAATGGCTATAGAACCGTATCAGAAAAGCTCGTTTTATCTTGTGTTACCACAACGCGTCAGTATGAACAGGTTCTAAACTGGGACTTGTAATGTGGAAATCTCTCCACCAGAGTTATAGATGAATGCCATGCAAATAAGAAAAATGCAGTTACATATTTTCTTAAAAATAATTCAATGTATTTTTGCTAAGTTACCGGAATCTTTCTTGATATCACCACTCTAGGAGAGGGAGGGCATCACTAGGAGGCAATCAGGCTTTTGTACATGCACACCTGCTAACCACATGATATAGCAGAGTCAACTGTTGCTTCTTCTGCATTGTCCAATCATACTAGTAGATGCCTGGTTGCAGTGGCCTAAGGATAGAACTAGTTTTAATATATGGACAGAGGTATTTCTCCTTTAAGGAGTTTACCTTGTGGTGAAAGTAACCTGGTCCTAGGCTGATGCCTCTCTGATCACAGTGGATGAACCATTCATCAGAAGATTTATTCTTGAGTGCAGGGTTATGAACGCCTGGTATGAACGATGACCTAGTGTAGTGATTCATTAAAAAGTATTTATTGGTAAAGAACATCAAAACACAACCAACATGTTTCAGGGGAAATGCCTCCCTTCTTCAGGGCTAGCATATTGTTACATACCTGATAAGAGACTAAGATGACAAGGTTGGCCTCACTTGTATCTCCAGCCCAGGACCCACTGAAGGTGGAACAGATGGTGCCAAGGGACAGGAGGAACACAAGGACTGGCAGGTGTTGCTGGTAGAACGTGCAGAAGGAGATGCAGGCTTGGGGGACATCAGGTCAGGAGATGCAACTGTTCAGGATGAGGCAGCTGAAGTTAAAGGAGCACACCGCGTACACCGCAGGTTCAGGGCATGAAGCTTGTCAGACTGAAGACAGGAACACGCTGTGATGATTAAGGCTAATAAGGGTGACAGCCACAGCAGGAACTCAGGGATAACATGGAGCCAAATCAGTGACAGAAGAAAAGTCATAGGTCTAGCCGAGGTCAGCAGAGGGCAGGCAATGCAGTACAGAGACATAGGCAGAAGTGTGGTCAAGGGTACAGCCAAGGTCAGGAAGAGTTACGCAGAAGAGCTATCAGGATCCGAAATCATGTCGGTACCAAGCCAAGTCAGCAACAGAGGTCAGACACAGGATAAAAGCAAGACGCAGGAACAGCTGAAGACCAGCCAGCACAGAACATAAGCAAGAGCACCCTGGCGTGTGATTTCCTCTATTCTGTGGGAAACACCACACGCATGCACATATCTGCACACCATACATCTCAGAGGGAATCCCTGATGCATATAGGAGACAAATAAATAAAATATGGTAGTTCAAATCAATTAGAAATGATCATTTGTTTTAGATGGAACCAGGGCTTTTTCTCAGAGAATAGGTGCAGGAGTCCCCCGTGTCTCCACCCTTTACTCTCCTCTGAAGACGGTTCCTTGGTTCCACCCTCTACCCACCTCCCAGCCCCTTTCATACAATACAGAGCCAAGTATCATTTTGTGGTGCTGAGTAATTTGTATGGAATTTGTTAATGATAACAAGAAAGGCAGCAAAGTAGATCCCCTGTTGCCAGCAACAGCAGACTATAGATCTATCCCAGTAACAATAGGCTCCCAACAGCCAGCATCAATAGACCCTTAAGCAGCCAGCAACGATTCCCCCCCCTAACAGTAATTCCCTTTCAGTAAGGATTGACCCCCCCAGCAACATAAGACCCATCCCCAGCAACATTAGATCCCCCACCAGCAACAATAGATCCCCAACACAAAAAAAAGATCCCATCTAGCAACAATAGAGCCCCCAGCATCCAATATCAGTAGACCCTCCAACACACCTTGCCAATACATACCTTCTTTCCTGGATGTGCCAGAACTGCGTTCCCCCTGAAAAAAAGCCCTGGAGAGAACTTATATAATGGTACAAATCAACACACGATGGTAGAGGTGATTGTAGCCGTATTAGTGCACAACAGTCGAGTGCTGCTCGTGATACTTTTTTTGTCTGAACTAACATCCACATTTTCAGGACAAGATTTCAGGAGGTACCTTCTTCTTTGAGGTCCATATGATGGTATATAGTGGGTTCTACTGTATAGTGGGTATATTTTGGGTTCTAGATTGTTTTCCTACAAGTAGAAAATTAGTTTTGCTTCCTTTGTCCCTAATAGAGGATTTCCCTTCATTCCATGTTTTGTCTGTCAACTATCAACTAGAGAGGAGGTGGGAAGATGTTCCCTCACTTCTTATCTTCTCAACCAAAAAAGACAAAAAGTAAGGACACATTTCCAAAACGGGGATTAAACAGAAATCAAAGGTCAGCAGAGGTTCTACCCCAACACACTCTATACAAATCTCATAAAAACGTTGAGCTAGAGTTGGACTTTACCATCTCAGCTTTTCATGGTGGATTCAGGAGTTAGTCGTGCCTTGTGGCTGGTAATTCTCGGTTTGACACCTTTGGCTGTAACGGGTTACCTGTAATGTAGACTCAGCAGTTGTGACACAAGTGTTGACTTGTTATCAGTTAGTTGCTGAAATCCAAGTTAAACAATTATAATCCAGGAGACTCAAAATCTGGCATTGCCTTATCTGAAGTTTGCTTCCTTGACTTTGCACTGAGGGGGTGTGATGCTGCGTCATGAAGTTACACGGAACTTGACCAACTTGGACCAATGCTCCAACAAAGTTGAACTCCAGTCTTCCCTTCAGTCTCGTACAGTTGGACAGGCTCCTCTCCTGGACTGAAATTGCTTGCTATGATTTCACTGAATACTGTGAGCTTCTCACAGTGTGCATCAGAAGCTGCAGCAAGTCAGATAGAGCTCTGCACCAATTCCTGGCTGGTTGATCATCATTCAGCGCCTGTACATGGCCCATTCCTTTCATTCATTGAGATTCAGTTTGTTTCAATCATGGAGTCTAACCTCCCTTGTGGGCATTATCAAGGACAGTCTGTGTGCATATGAACATGGACTCCTCCAAACTGAACCCCACCCATGTAGGCATTTTCATATTTGCATAACTCCTCCCAACAGCCAGTCCACTGATTGCATCAGGGCTGAGGACTATTGAAAGGAGTACTGAGGCAGGGTGCCACACCCTGCTGCCCCAACCCCATGATCTGAATGCATTGCCTAGAGAAGCACAGTGACCCATTGATGACATGTTATATTCCTCTACCGATATTAGTTATGTATATATACAGCTGCTGCTGTAGCTGCTTACAGTTCTTATCTATGTAGCTGCAAATCACTGGTGATCATCAGCAGCTGTACTGGATACTATGAGCAGCTGCTGATGTTGGCCAATCTATAGCTAGCACCAAACGCCCAAACGCTGTAGGGCCAATGCGTCACTACTCCATGGACCATGCATTTTTTTTTTTGAAGATGATTTGTTGGCTAGCATAAGGCACCTTTCACACGGGGCGGACCCGTCAGTGGATCCGCTTGCTCAGTGGGGGATCTCTCTGCTGATCCCAGCTGAGAAAGTGGATGACAGGTCCATGTCCGCTCCTCTGCTGCAGAGCAGACACAGCCCGCTGTCCTCTATGGGCGGTCGGATGGAAACAGACCGCCTGTCCGTTTCCATCCGACTGCCTACCCATCCGATTCAATGGGGAATGGATCCCCATTCGTCTTTTTTTGGCAGATCGGATTAAATGTCGGCGGATTGACCACTGCCCGAGGGCCCGAGGTCAGTAGGGGGCCCCATGAGATGCCCCTGGTACCTTTCATAGGCTTTTTTGGGTGTGGTTTGAGTGTGGGCAAGGACACAGGGGCCCCATGATTTCCTATTGCCCCATGAGTTGTCCGTCTGCCCCTGGACATTTACGCCTGCCACTCTATAGAGGAGAATAGAGGTTCCGATCGGGTTCGCCTGAAAAACGGGCAGGCGGACCCGCTCGGAATGTCCGTGTGAAAGGGGCCTAACAAATGTTATAAAACATGAACACGCTTTTTCAGGCGACCCGATCGGAACCTCCATTTCCCTCTATGGAGCGGCGGGTGTAAATAGATATGTGTCTGTGTACACCCGCCGACATCCGATCTGCCAAAAAGAGACGGATGGGGATCCATTCCCCTTTCGTCCATTGGATCGAATGGTATGGCAGTCAGTTTCCATCCGACCGCCCATAGAGGACAGCAGGCTGTGTCTTTGTCCGCTCTGCAGCAGCGGAGCGGACACAGACCTGTCAGAGAGATCCCTCGTTCAGCAAGCTGATCCTGATGATGAGCAAGCTGACCGGCTGATGGGTCCTCCACGTGTGAAAGGGGCCAATGACAAGATTTCTCTTTAAAGTAGACTTTGCTGCTTACATGGTTGATTTTATAGTATAATGTGGTCGACCTGCTGTGAGAATATGCCATTGACTTTATTATAAGAAGGTCTATGAGCAGGGGCAGACTGACAACTCATGGGGCCCCTGGGCAATAGGGGATCATGGGGCCCCTGTGTCCTTGCCCAAACTCAAAAACGCCTATGAAAAAGGTACCAGGGGCCAGGGGCGGACTGGTAACTCATGGGGCCCCCGGGCATTAGGAGATCATGGGGCCCCTGTGTCCTCACCCACACTCAAACCACACCCAAAAAAAGCCTATGAAAGGTACCAGGTGCATCTCATGGGGCCCCCTACTGACCCTGGGTCCTCGGGCAGTGCCCGAGTGCTGGAATGGTCAGTCCGCTCCTGCCAGGGGCATCTCATGGGGCCCCCTACTGACCCCATGCCCTCGGGCAGTGCCCAAGTTTCCAAATGGTCAGTCCGCCCCTGCCAGAGGCATCTCATGGGGCCCCCTACTGACCCCATGCACTGGGGCAGTGCCTGAGTTTCCAAATGGTCAGTCCGCCCCTGCCAGAGGCATCTCATGGGGCCCCCTACTGACCCCATGCACTCGGGCAGTGCCTGAGTTTCCAAATGGTCAGTCCGCCCCTGCCTATGAGTGAACATCTTAAAATGAGAATGTTTGAAGCCAAAGGCAACAAATCAGCTTCGACCTTTTATTTCCCAGTCTGCTCCTAAAATCATGAAAATGAAGATTCTGATTGGTTAATATGTGCAACATAGACAATTTCCTTCCAGTCCAGCAAGATGAAACTAATGAGATGCTACTACATATTTATCTTCCTTGTAGCTACTCACTGCCGTGCTACTTTCATCCAGACAATTATGTGCTGTCCAAGGCTAGCTGTAAGGTGAGACAGGGTGCCCCTCCCCCTCCCTCCACTGCTGTCCGACAACACAGCTATAAAGGAGATAGTTGCTTTGACAAAAAGCTGTTTTGTTTGTCTCCAAGCATTAGTAGTTAGTTCCACATCATTACAGTATACAATGTGCACTGTCCTCTATTTCTTCCCATCGGATTCATCAGTTGCTTTCTGGTCCTCTGGATGCTACATTACATGATTGTTTAGCCATTTAATAAACAAGTAGGTTTCTCGGGGGTGGGGCCTATTTCCTGGTATATAAGAAGTTGGTCTCTCAAGCTTGGCCTGTGGGGGCCCAAATGTGCCTGGGTAAAGTTATAAAATGTACAGTGACTAAGTTGTTCAAAAGATTTTCTAGCTGCAACGTAAAGATAGATTTAAATCAGTGGTTCTCAACCTTCCTAATGCCGTGACCCTTTAATACAGTTCCTCATGTTGTGGTGACCCCCAACCATAAAATTATTTACCCAGTAATTATAATTCATGAGTGTCGTTTTACCTCCAATACTGCTGCTTTCAACACAGTAGCTGCTTTCAACACAGTAGCTGCTTTCAACACAGTAGCTGCTTTCAACACAGTAGCTGCTTTTAACAGAGTAGCTGCTTTCAACACAGCAGCTGCTTTCTACACAGTAGCTGCTCTTTACACATCGGAAATATGTGTTTTCTGATGGTCTTAGGGGACCCCTGTGAAAGGGTCGTTCGACCCCCAAAAGGGTCGCGACCCACAGGTTCAGAACCACTGATTTAAAGGAAGAGAACTATTTTCCCCAGCCTGTAGAATATTTTTGGGTAAAGGAATATAACGAGCATGTATTTAGAACCGTATTATCAAATACCTATGGAAAAATGTTATTTTTTTAAATACTGCAAAATTGATAATGTCTAAAATTCTATATTGTGTTTGTATAGCTGTGTGGGGGAGGGAAGGGGGGTTATTTTTAATATCTATGTTTATTAGATATTTAGTGGACCTATCAGTACTAGAAAGTTAAAGAAGAATTCCAGCCAACAGGAAAAAACTTAGATTTCCACTGCCTGCCTGTAAGATCTTTCCTTCATCTGTACACAATCTGTGTTGCACCGTGTAGCAGTTTTATCAATAGGCAAGACTCCCTTTTTCTGAGAGTGCAATTATTTCTCAGGAAAGAGTCCTTAAAGTAGACCTTCACTCAAAAGTGAAAGTGCCACGATTCCTCCTTTCTACCCCTAACATGAAACACCTTCGATTTTTTTTTTTCAATTGGGTGCCTTTTTTGTCAGGTGCCCACTCCTTTTTTTCTCACGCCCCCCTGTAGGCAGCCTTTCGAGACACACCTCCCAGGAGGCTGAAGGACCAGTCCCACAGCACCATGGGTGGGAAGCTGGATGTGATTCTTTAGGGAGTCCATATCCATGATGGTAGCTGGGATCCTCCGCCCCTGAGGAACTAAATACCCTTTTTAACCAGCACTGTCCAATATATGTCTTTTGATGCTTCTTCGGGTATTATTTGGTCTCAGCCACCCTTATTTTTGGCCGTATTCTATTAACAGCAGCCAGTACAGACTCATTCACCAGCAGGGGCGGACTGACCATTTGGAAACTCGGGCACTGCCCAAGGGCCCGGGGTCAGTAGGGGGCCCCATGAGATGCCCCTGGTACCTTTTTCATAGGTTTTTTTGAGTTTGGGCAAGGACACAGGGGCCCCATGATCCCCTATTGCCCGGGGGCCCCATGAGTTGTCAGTCCGCCCCTGGTACTGATCACTCATTGTGTTCATTCAGGAAAGGAAGGGGCTGGTAAATGTGACATATTTACTGGCCCCTTCCTCCACTTTCCATCCTGAAGGATCCTTTTGTGTGCTTGTAGCTGCCGGTGAGAAGGAGAGGAGGGAAGCCCGCAGCACTGCAGGGCACACAGAGGAGCCCCAAGGACACAGGGGCCCCATGATCCCCTATTGCCCGGGGGCCCCAGGAGTTGTCAGTCCGCTCCTGTCCACCAGCCTGATTTCCAATGTATCTTGTGTGCTGGGAAAAATGGTAATCAAATGCAAAGAATGAATACAGGCAACTGCACAAAGCACAGTATAGATGGCACTTTCATTTTTTTTCCTTTTGTCTGGAGTGCTTCTTTTAAGCAGCCCTTCTTTGCGCTTGTCCAGTGTTCATTCTGGAACCAGTGAGGTTAATGTGGCAGAGGCACTCTGCACCTCATGCCACGAGGATATCACTAGTTTCTTGTGGATGAAAGGCTGCGTTCTTTGCAAATGTTCTCCAAGAAAGGATTAAAAATCTTTAATTTTTTTTTACAAATGGCCCTTGCCTTGTTAATAAGAGAGGCCAAGGGCTGTGTGAGGTCAGAATGCCTATCTGAAACCAGCCATGCTGAGAATGACTCTGAATGGTGCTACTATAGATACATAGACAGGTCCGTGAGTATGAAAAGCCCACCATAGATAGATCAAATCTTGGCTGGTTCAGCAGGGACTGGTTGGGATTCGATCTATCTATGGGCAGGCTGGTTGTACTGATATCGATTCATTGATCGCCTTTAATACAACCAGCCTGTCAGATTTTTTGCATGCAATCAATGCAGGCTGCTATAGCCACCGCCAGTGATCATTGTGTTCTGCCGACAGGGACAGCTCCCCACCAGCGCTGTGGGGGGATTCCCCTATGAACACTAATGGTGTTGATGGGGGAATCAAGCAATTCACAGGTGGAAGTAAAGAAAGTTGTTTAACCTATTGCTGGCTTAAAGCAGCAAGAGTGATATAAGATGAGGGTTGTATGAGGTCTGAGCACTTATCTGAAACCAGCCAGGCTAAGAATGACTCTGGATGGCAGTATTATAGGTACATAGACAGATCTGTGAGTGTATAAGGCAGGATCTTATCCCAGCATGGGTGATATAAGATAAGGGCTGTGTGAGGTCTGGGAACTTATCTGAAGCCAGCCAGGCTGATAATTACTCTGGATGGAGCTACTATAGATATATAGACAGATCTGTGAGTATGTAAGGCAGGATCTTATCCCAGCATGGGTGATATAAGATAAGGGCTGTGTGAAGTCTGAGAACTTATCTGAAACCAGCCATGCTGGGAATGACTCTGAATGGCATTATTATAGATACATAGGCAAATCTGTAAGTATCTAAGGCAGCACCTTATCCCAGCATGGGTGATATAAGATAAGGGCTGTGTGATTCTGAGTACTTATCTGAAACCAGCCATGCTGGGAATGACTCTGAATGGTTCTATTATGGATACATAGACAGATCTGTGAGTATCTAAGAGACCACCTTATCTCAGCATGGGTGATATAAGATAAGGGCTGTGTGAGGTCTGATCGTTTATCTGAAACCAGCCAATGCTGAGAATGACCCTGGAAGGTGCTACTATAGATACATAAACAGATCTGTGAGCATCTAAGGCAGCACCTTATTCCAGCATGCATGGGTGACATTAGACAAGGGCTGTGTCAGGTCTGAACACTTATCTGAAACCAGCCAAGCTGAGAATGACTCTAGATAAATTTAATATAGATTCATGGACAGATCTGTGAGTATCTAAGGAAGCACCTTATCTCAGCATTGGTGATATACGATGAGGGCTGTGTGAGGTCTGAACACTTATCTGAAACCAGCCAAGCTGAGAATCACTCTAGATAGTTGTAATATAGATTCATAGACAGATCTGTGAGTATCTAAGGAAGCACCTTATCTCAGCATTGGTGATATACGATGAGGGCTGTGTGAGGTCTGAACACTTATCTGAAACCAGCCAAGCTGAGAATGACTCTAGATAGTTGTAATATAGATTCATAGACAGATCTGTAAGTATCTAAGGAAGCACCTTATCTCAGCATTGGTGATATACGATGAGGGCTGTGTGAGGTCTGAGCACTTATCTGAAACCAGCCAAGCTGAGAAATGACTCTGGATGGTGCTACTATAGATACAGATCTGTGAGTATCTAAGGCAGCACCTTATGGGTGATATAGGATAAGGGCCTAAACCTCACACAGCCCTCATCTCTCCCTGTAAAAGCTTCTTTATAAGTGGAACGAGTTGAAATCTTTTGGTAAGAACTTCTTTAAAGCTTAGGTCCAGAATCAAATGGGGTTCTCCATTTTGTATGAATGACAGGTGCACTTTAACAATATATTAACATGTCTTGAACTAGAATTCATTTTATGATGATTATTTTTTTTTAACAATGCAAGAATCAATGCAAGTAACTTTAAATCAGCGTGCAGCAATGTGCATTTCTGTATGTTGTGGAAGTGGATCGTCCATCCATGCGTGAAGTGCTCCGTGTCACTTCACTAGGGGGAGTTCCGGAGGAGACGCTTCTCGCACGCTGCCATAGATTTGCACTGCTCTCGATTGTTCATTGACTGTATCTGCTCTACTTCTATGGAACAATGTACTGTACATTATTCGACAATTAGGATGTGGGCATTTCAATAAAGATGTACATTTATGGAGGGCTGTGTGCTGTGTCTTTAACATTGCAAGAATCCAACAATTTCTGTGTGAAATGTATCCGAAGGTGACGGAAGGAGCCAAAAGCATCCAGTAGGGGGGCATGCTATCTGACACCGGAAGTGGTATCCAGATCTCTGCAAGCAAAGTAATAATTAAACTTTTTCTTTTACAGGGGCCTGGCCTGCAGTCACTTTTAAGGGAACATTATGGGGTGTACATAACAAAAGCAGAACTATTCATCCTGTGAAACTTCATGTGCGAATGGAGGGAAAATCTAATGTTATTAGACTGGTTTTTTTCTAGGATGAATGTTATTCATTCATAAAAAATAGGGTGGGAAAATTCCGCATTACAGCCATTAGGTATTTTCTCTCCAGGTCGAATGTTATTCAGCTATTTTATCTCCATGTTGAATGTTATTCAGCTATGTTCTCTCCAGGTTGAATGTTATTCAGCTATGTTCTCTCCAGGTTGAATGTTATTCAGCTATTTTCTCTCCGGGTCGAATGTTATTCAGCTATTTTCTCTCCAGGTCGCATGTTATTCAGCCATTTTCTCTCCAGGTCGAATGGTATTGATTCAGAAAAAAATGATGCTTTAAAACAAATTACACATTATGACCACTAGATGGAACTGAAGATCTTAGTAAATAAGTATTAATTTCCTATAAATCATCAGCTCCATCTAGTGGCCATAAAGCAGTATTTTCCTGATTCACTCCATTCTGTATAAATGAATAGCAATCAACCTGGAGCTAAAATAGCCTAGTCACATTCTATTTTCCCCCGCTTGTACAGAACAAATGTACATGCAGTTTCAGAGGACTAATAGCTCTGCGAATTTTAAATTATTACACCCCATAGTGTTTTTGCAGATTTTTTTTCTTTCTTCATGGATGAAAGGGCATCCAGAGCGCTTCAAGAGAGCAAAGTTCCAATATACCACCTGCCAGAAAGGAAAGAATGAAACTTCTTTTACAGGGGATTCTTCTTGTATATTTTTTAAACTGGGGACAGGGACGCTTTAAAGGGAACATAAAGGGGTGTATTTATCCAAAGCAGAGTTATTCATCCCGTGAAACTGCGTGTGTGAGTGGATACAAAGTCAAATGTTATTCAGCTATTTTCTCTCCAGGTCGAATGTTATTCAGCTATGTTCTCTCCAGGTTGAATGTTATTCAGCTATTTTCTCTCCAGGTTGAATGTTATTCAGCTATGTTCTCTCCAGGTTGAATGTTATTCAGCTATTTTCTCTCCGGGTCGAATGTTATTCAGCTATTTTCTCTCCAGGTCGCATGTTATTCAGCCATTTTCTCTCCAGGTCGAATGGTATTGATTCAGAAAAAAATGGTGCTTTAAAACAAATTACACATTATGACCACTAGATGGAACTGAAGATCTTAGTAAATAAGTATTAATTTCCTATAAATCATCAGCTCCATCTAGTGGCCATAAAGCAGTATTTTCCTGATTCATCCTATTCTGTATGAATGAATAGCAATCAACCTGGAGCTAAAATAGCCTAGTCACATTCTATTTTCCCCCGCTTGTACAGAACAAATGTACATGCAGTTTCAGAGGACTAATAGCTCTGCGAATTTTAAATTATTACACCCCATAGTGTTTTTGCAGATTTTTTTTCTTTCTTCATGGATAAAAGGGCATCCAGAGCGCTTCAAGAGAGCAAAGTTCCAATATACCACCTGCCAGAAAGGAAAGAATGAAACTTCTTTTACAGGGGATTCTTCTTGTATATTTTTTAAACTGGGGACAGGGACGCTTTAAAGGGAACATAAAGGGGTGTATTTATCCAAAGCAGAGTTATTCATCCCGTGAAACTGCGTGTGTGAGTGGATACAAAGTCAAATGTTATTCAGCTATTTTCTCTCCAGGTCGAATGTTATTCAGCTATGTTCTCTCCAGGTTGAATGTTATTCAGCTATTTTCTCTCCAGGTTGAATGTTATTCAGCTATGTTCTCTCCAGGTTGAATGTTATTCAGCTATTTTCTCTCCGGGTCGAATGTTATTCAGCTAGTTTCTCTCCAGGTCGCATGTTATTCAGCCATTTTCTCTCCAGGTCGAATGGTATTGATTCAGAAAAAAATGGTGCTTTAAAACAAATTACACATTATGACCACTAGATGGAACTGAAGATCTTAGTAAATAAGTATTAATTTCCTATAAATCATCAGCTCCATCTAGTGGCCATAAAGCAGTATTTTCCTGATTCATCCTATTCTGTATGAATGAATAGCAATCAACCTGGAGCTAAAATAGCCTAGTCACATTCTATTTTCCCCCGCTTGTACAGAACAAATGTACATGCAGTTTCAGAGGACTAATAGCTCTGCGAATTTTAAATTATTACACCCCATAGTGTTTTTGCAGATTTTTTTTCTTTCTTCATGGATAAAAGGGCATCCAGAGCGCTTCAAGAGAGCAAAGTTCCAATATACCACCTGCCAGAAAGGAAAGAATGAAACTTCTTTTACAGGGGATTCTTCTCGTATATTTTTTAAACTGGGACAGGGACGCTTTAAAGGGAACATACAGGGGTGTATTTATCCAAAGCAGAGTTATTCACCCTGTGAAAGTGCGTGTGTGAGTGGATACAAAGTCAAATGTTATTCAGCTATTTTCTCTCCAGGTTGAATGTTATTCAGCTATGTTCTCTCCAGGTTGAATGTTATTCAGCTATTTTCTCTCCAGGTTGAATGTTATTCAGCTATTTTCTCTCCAGGTCGAATGTTATTCAGCTATTTTCTCTCCAGGTCGCATGTTATTCAGCTATTTTCTCTCCAGGTCGAATGGTATTGATTCAGAAAAAAATGGTGCTTTAAAACAAATTACACATTATGACCACTAGATGGAACTGAAGATCTTAGTAAATAAGTATTAATTTCCTATAAATCATCAGCTCCATCTAGTGGCCATAAAGCAGTATTTTCCTGATTCATCCTATTCTGTATGAATGAATAGCAATCAACCTGGAGCTAAAATAGCCTAGTCACATTCTATTTTCCCCCGCTTGTACAGAACAAATGTACATGCAGTTTCAGAGGACTAATAGCTCTGCGAATTTTAAATTATTACACCCCATAGTGTTTTTGCGTATATTTTCTTCTTTCTTCATGGATAAAAGGGCATCCAGAGCGCTTCAAGAGAGCAAAGTTCCAATACACCACCTGCCAGAAAGAATGAAACTTCTTTTACAGGGAATTCTTCTTGTATATTTTTTAAACTGGGACAGGGACGCTTTAAAGGGAACATAAAGGGGTGTATTTCTCCAAAGCAGAGTTATTCACCCCGTGAAACTGCGTGTGTGAGTGGATACAAAGTCAAATGTTATTCAGCTATTTTCTCTCCAGGTCGAATGTTATTCAGCTATGTTCTCTCCAGGTCGAATGTTATTCTGCTATTTTCTCTCCAAGTCGAATGTTATTCAGCTATTTTCTCTCCAGGTCGAATGTTATTCAGCTATTTTCTCTCCAAGTCGAATGTTATTCAGCTATTTTCTGTCCAGGTTGAATGTTATTCAGCTATTTTCTCTCCAGGTTATTGATTCTGAGAAAAATAGTGCTTTAAAACAAATTACACATTATGACCACTAGATGGAACTAAAGATCTTAGTAAATAAGCATTCATTTCCTATAATCGTCAACTCCATCTCGTGGCCATAAAGCAGTATTTTCCTATTCTGTATGAATTCTGTATGAATGAATAGCAATCAACCTGGAGCTAAAATAGTCTAGTCACATTCTAATTTTCCCCGTTTGCACAAAACAAATGTACATGCAGTTTCAGAGGACTAATAGCTCTGCGAATTTTAAATAAATACACGTCATAGTGTTTTTGCAGATATTTTTTTCTTTCTTCAAGGATAAAAGGGCATCCAGAGCCCTTCAAGAGAGCAAAGTTCCAATACACCACCTGCCAGAAAGAATGAAACTTCTTTTACAGGGAATTCTTCTTGTATATTTTTTAAACTAGGGACAGGGACGCTTTAAAGGGAACATAAAGGGGTGTATTTACCCAAAGCAGAGTTATTCACCTTGTGAAACTGCTTGTGTGAGTGGAGGCAAAGTCAAATTGTATTCAGCTATTTTCTCTCCAGGTTGAATGTTATTCAGCTATTTTCTCTCCAGGTCGAATGTTATTCAGCTATTTTCTCTCCAGGTCGAATGGTATTGATTCAGAAAAAAATGGTGCTTTAAAACAAATTACACATTATGACCACTAGCTGGAACTGAAGATCTTAGTAAATAAGTATTAATTTCCTATAAATCATCGGCTCCATCTAGTGGCCATAAAGCAGTATTTTCCTGATTCACTCCATTCTGTATGAATGAATAGCAATCAACCTGGATCTAATGTAGCCTAGTCACATTCTATTTTCCCCCGCTTGTACAGAACAAATGTACATGCAGTTTCAGAGGACTAATAGCTCTGCGAATTTTAAATTATTACACCCCATAGTGTTTTTGCAGATATTTTCTTCTTTCTTCAAGGATAAAAGGGCATCCAGTGCGCTTCAAGAGAGCAAAGTTCCAATATACCACCTGCCAGAAAGGCAAGAATGAAACTTCTTTTACAGGGGATTCTTCTCGTATATTTTTTAAACTGGGGACAGGGACTCTTTAAAGGGAACATAAAGGGGTGTATTTATCCAAAGCAGAGTTATTCACCTTGTGAAACTGCGTGTGTGAGTGGAGGCAAAGTCAAATGTTATTCAGCTATTTTCTCTCCAGGTCGAATGTTATTCAGCTATTTTCTCTCCAGGTCGAATGTTATTCAGCTATTTTCTCTCCAGGTCGCATGTTATTCAGCTATTTTCTCTCCAGGTCGAAAGGTATTGATTCAGAAAAAAATGGTGCTTTAAAACAAATTACACATTATGACCACTAGATGGAACTGAAGATCTTAGTAAATAAGTATTAATTTCCTAGAAATCATCGGCTCCATCTAGTGGCCATAAAGCAGTATTTTCCTGATTCACTCCATTCTGTATAAATGAATAGCAATCAACCTGGATCTAATGTAGCCTAGTCACATTCTATTTTCCCCCGCTTGTACAGAACAAATGTACATGCAGTTTCAGAGGACGAATAGCTCTGTGAATTTTAATAAATACACCCCATAGCGTTTTTGCAGATATTTTCTTCTTTCTTCAAGGATAAAAGGGCATCCAGTGCGCTTCAAGAGAGCAAAGTTCCAATACACCACCTGCCAGAAAGGCAAGAATGAAACTTCTTCTCTTACAGGGGATTCTTCTTGTATATGTCTAAACTGGGGACAGGGACGCTTTAAAGGGAACATACAGGGGTGTATTTATCCAAAGCAGAGTTATTCACCCTGTGAAACTGCGTGTGTGAGTGGAGGCAAAGTCAAATGTTATTCAGCTATTTTCTCTCCAGGTCGAATGTTATTCATTCAGAAAAAAATAGAGTGGTTTGAAAAAATATCACATCATGACCACTAGATGGAGCTGCCGATTTTAGTAAAAAAGTATTCATTTTGAATAATCATCAGCTCCATCTAGTGGCCATAAAGCAGTATTTTCCTGATTCACTCCATTCTGTATGAATGAATAGCAATCAACCTGGAGCTAAAATAGCCTAGTCACATTCTATTTTCCCCCGCTTGTACAGAACAAATGTACATGCAGTTTCAGAGGACTAATAGCTCTGTGAATTTTAACCACCTTCCACCCGCCCTATAGTACAATGATGGGTGCAAGGTGGTTCTCTCGTTCTGATAGGACATCATATGACGTCCTACCATTCTCACTGCGCATGTGCGGCTCAGGGAGCGCACAGTGCGGCGATCGCCGGTGCGCTGTGTCCCTCGGACACAGCGGATCACGGAAAGAGCCGAAGATGTTGGCTTGGTCATGTGATCAGCTGTGTCCAATCATAGCTGATCACATGTAAATAGGGAAATGCCGGTTATCGGCATTTATCTCCTCTCAAGCTGAGAGGAGAGCCGGTAATCGGCTTTCCGCAGAGGGGACATGTGCCCTGATGATCAGTGTGGCCCCAGAAGTGCCACCTGTCAGTGCTCATCAGTGCCACATCAATGCCACATATCAGTGCCTACCAGTGCACATCAATGCCACATATCAGTGCCCATCTGAGCTGCCTTTCAATGTCACCCATCAGTGCCAGTCAGTGCCACCTATCAACGCCAACCAGTGCCACCTATCAGTGCTGCCAATCAGTGCCAGTCAGTGTCGCCTATCAGTGCGTATCAGTGCCAGTCAGTGCCGCCTATCAGTGCCAGTCAGTGCTACCTATCAGTGCCGCCTATCAGCACCATATATCAGTGTCATGTATCAGTGTCATGTATCAGTGCTGCCTTTCATTGCCCATCAGTGATGCCTGTCAATGCCCATCTCTGCAACCTACCAGTGCCTCCTTATCAGTGGCCATCAGTGCCACCTATCAGTGCCCATCACTGCAGCCTCATTAGCACACATCAGTGAATGAGAAAAATCACTTATTTACAAAATTGTATAACAAAAACTAAGAAAAAACTTTTTTTTTTCAAAATTTTCAGTGGTTTTCGGTTTGTTTAAGAAAAAAAAAATCCCAGAGGTGATTAAATACCACCAAAATAAAGCTCTGTCACAAAAAAATTATAAATATTCCATATGGGTACAGTGTTGCATGACCGCGCAATTGTCATTCAAAGTGTGACAGCGCTGAATGATGGAAATTGGCCTGGACAGGAAGGGGGTATAAGTACCCTGTAGGCAAGGGGTTAAATAAATACACCCCATAGTGTTTTTGCAGGTCGAATATTATTCATTCAGAAAAAAATAGAGTGCTTTGAAAAAATATCACATTATGACCACTAGATGGAGCTGCTGATCTTAGTAAAGAAGTATTCTGTTAGAATAATCATCAGCTCCATCTAGTGGCCATAAAGCAGTATTTTCCTGATTCACTCCTTTCTGTATAAATGAATAGCAATCAACCTGGATCTAAAATAGCCTAGTCACATTCTGTTTTCCCACGTTTGCACAAAACAAACATACATGCAGGCAGGCAAGAATGAAACTTCTTTTACAGGGGATTCTTTTTGTATATTTTTTTAACCTGGAGACAAGGTCGCTTTAATGGGAAAATAAGGGGGAGTATTTATCCAAAGCAGAGTTATTCACCCTGTGAAACCATGTGCATGAGTGGTGACAAAGTCAAATGTTATTTAGCTATTTTCTCCCCAGGTTGAATGTTATTCAGCTATTTTCTCCTCAGGTCGAATGTTATTCAGCTATTTTCTGTCCAGGTTGAATGTTATTCAGCTATTTTCTGTCCAGGTCGAATGTTATTCAGCTATTTTTTGTCCAGGTTGAATGTTATTCAGCTATTTTCTGTCCAGGTTGAATGTTATTCAGCTATTTTCTGTCCAGGTCGAATGTTATTCAGCTATTTTCTGTCCAGGTCGAATGTTATTCATTCAGAAAAAAATTGTGATTTGAAAGAAATTACACATTATGACCACTAGATGGAGATGACGATCTTAGTAAAGAGGTATTAATTTCTTATAATCATCAGCTCCATCTAGTGGCCACAATGCTGTATTTTTCTGATTCACTCTATTCTACATGAATGAACAGCAATCAACCTGGAGATAAAAATTGTCAAATAACATTTTATTTTGCCCCCATTCAAACAGAACAAATGTGCCGTTTCACAGGACAAACAGCTCTTTGAATTTTTAATAGACACACCTATAGTGATTTTGTATAATTTCTTCGAGGCTAAAAGATCGAATTTTAGTGTCAGATGATATATAATGTTAAGATATATGGCCTGTCTTCATCTTACTTTCCAGAAGGTTGATGACATCTATGTTTAGGCATCATCCAGGGTCAGCATTTACTTTTCAGACAGTATATTCGTCCTGTTATTTGTCACGCTAGTGCTGGTGTAGTGCCTTTATGATACAGTCTGTGCTGTGTGAACACATATTGTATTACACAGATCAGCCCCTGCAGCATCCTCTCACCCTGTGACAAAGTTACAGTGTATAGTCTGGTCACTGGGAGAGAGGATTATAATTAACCCTTTCCCTACCGGCCACTTATACCCTCTTCCTGCCCAGGCCAATTTTTAGCTTTCAGTGCTGTTGCACATTGAATGACAATTACCCAGTCATGCAACACTGTACCCTTATGAAATGTTTATCATTTTTTCCACACAAATAGAGCTTATTTTTTGTGGTATTTAATCACCACGAGGGGTTTTATTTTTTGCACTTTAAATCGAAAAAAAGAGCAAAAAATTTGAAAAAAAAAGTTTTTCTTTGTTTCTATTATAAACTTTTGCAAACAGGTACTTTTTCTCCTTCACCGATGTGTGTTGATGAGGCTGCACTGATAGGCAGCATTGATGGGTACTGACAGGTGGCACATATGAGGCGGCACTGAAAGGCAGCACTGATAGGCACTGACAGGCGGCACATATGAGGCGGCACTGATAGGCAGCACTGATGGGCACTGATAGGCTGCACTGATGAGGTGGCACTGCTGGGAATTGCTGAGGAGGCACTGATGATGCTGCTCTGATATACAGCACTGATGGGCACTGATAGGCTGCACTGATGAGGTGATTCTGCTGGGAATTGCTGAGGAGGCACTGATGCTGCTGCTCTGATATACAGCACTGATGGGCACTGATAGGCTGCACTGATGAGGTGGCACTGCTGGGAATTACTGAGGAGGCACTGATGATTTTGCTCTGATATACAGCACTGATGGACACTGATAGGCGGCACTTGTGCCACTCACTGGTGGCATTGACTGACGGCACTGATTGGCAGGCAGTGATGGGCACTGATGGGTGGCACTCAGGGACGGACTGACCATTCGGGCACACGGGCACTGCCCGAGGGCCTAGGGTCAGTAGAGGGCCCCATGAGATGCCCCTGGTATCATTTATAGGCTTTTTTGGGTGTGCTTTGAGTGTGGGCAAGGACACAGGGGCCCCATGATCCCCTATTGCCCGCGGGCCCCATGAGTTGTCAGTCCGACCCTGGTGGCACTGCTAGGTGACACTGATGGGTGGCACTGATGAATGGAATGCCTCTATGGCTCTTTGAACAATAAAGTTTTACTGGCTGAATGAGAGCAATGATTGGCTCGATGTTGTGTTGAACGGTGTTTGGTACATGTGAGTGAAACTGGGGGAGAGAAGACTGAGGAAATACTTCTCCTTGTCTGCAGCAGACTTATGACATATTTTTCCCAGATTCCTCCCATTGTTATTTATGCACGTTGGTTGGTCGACTTTAAAGTAGAACAAATCCTACATCATCGGTGCCCCCTGCATGAAATGTATTGCACATCAGTTTATAGATGTGTAATGCCCTCTAGGTTAGCTAGGTTTGTTGTTTTTTAGACAGAGGCTGAGTAGCAGCGTGGGAGGAGTCAGCCTGTGAGTGAGGAAAGAGTTCAACTCAGGACAGGCTGGGAGGTTCTACAGGTCAGGGCTTCTGGAGCCCTTCCACCACTCCAGACACTGGAGAATTTTCTGGAAAAGCGGTGGAGGAGGAAAGGAGGCCCAGATCTGCATGTTTGAGGGACCCTGGCCAATCCTCTAGCAGGAAGCAGGGCATGGTGACCAGGGAAACCCTCAAATATGACAAAGCCTGGGGAGCAGGGGGAGCTGGGTGGAAGATGGACTGTGAGGAAGGCTGGAGTGTGGAGCCTGGGAGGGGGCCCCAAGGAGGGGAGCCTACCTACAGGCTGGTTGCTGGACAGGAGGATCTCCACTGCCTAAAGTCTCCTGGGGAGGATATCCTGAGCAGCAGGGAAGGAGCATGCCCAGTGAAAGGCCTGAAGGCAGCCACCAACCCACCACACTGACAGGACGGGACAGTGTGAGTACTCCTACACCCCCTGAGCCAGATAAGGGCGAAGGTCACGTGCAATACCCAACTAGTTCTCATCTGGGACTGCTTAATTGAAAGCTTCTGGGACTTCTTGCTCAGGGATACTCTCAGTACAGCTGGTGGGAGAGGAGGATTCATTCAAGGTCTGAGGAGATACACCAAAAAGGGACTACAGCGCTCCGTAAAGGGACTTTGCTTAATTTTTGCTAGTCCTTATTTTTTAACATAGTTTGTCCTCAAACTGTTCCTTGGGCATCCTAGACCCCATCCAAGTTGTTAAACCCTAAATAAAAACAACTAAACACCAGCTCAAGGACTGTTTACTGACTCAGAAGGTATAAGTGTGGAAAATGCATGTTGCCTGGCTGTGCAGAGCATAAGGGGATCCAAACCCAATCCAGCAGCCCTTTTGGAGGTAGTGCTACACATGCATAAACATTTAAAATATACAATTGAAATGGACTACAAATAGTTTCCCCTTCCCCATTCCTTTGGATTTCCAGCCTGAAAGGTAAGAGCCCAACTGAATTTATTTTTTCAAAATAAATAAAATTACCCATACCCATTCCAAAACTGGACTAAGGGCTCAAGCCACAGTCAAGTCAGGCATTACCACATGTAACATGTGCTCAGCGATGTAGAGATATCACAGAGGTTCCTTTTTTTTCTTGTGTTCTTATCTGCAGGTCAGAACTTCTTTGGTCATTTCTTTAATTGGGGTGGCACATGGTTTGCACCCATGGCCGTACCTTTTTTCTGTATCCACTAGCCCACTCACACACACTCAATATTTAAATCAAATATCTAATAAAAAAAAACAAGAACATTTTTTGTGCATAATTATTATATCTCATTTATTGTGTGTGTTTTTAGAAGATCCAAAATCCTGAACTGATAAAAATAATGCATAAAAAAAACTGAGTTTTACTAATGACATTCAAGATGGCAATAATCGGTATGTGGAAACTGTGTCGTTGTGGAGTTCAGAAATCAGCAAACTGTCAAGATTGTCACACAGTTGAATCTATGGAAGCTTGAGTTTCAACAGCATTCCATTCATTTTTGCATTTTTTTCAGAGATCTGTTTCACAAACTGTAAGACAAAATGATCCATTTAAAATAGATAATCTGATATTCAGCATTGTTCTTCTTTACAAGCAACTTTGTAACAAATTCAAACAATTTCAACATACATCTAAACTCAAGAGCAAATATATATTGTTGCAGCCAACCAGTCCTTAGATGTGGAGGCTGCACTATTTTTCTTTCTGTATGCTAAGTACATTTTCCTCAAGTACAGAAAAACATTAGTGGGAGGAATACCAGGCGAAAAGAAAGGAAAAAAAGCCTGAAAAAAAGAAAATTAATGCAGCCACCACATGTAAGTTGTCATTTTTGCTTTTGGATTTAGAGATAAGGTTAATAAAAGCAGAGTAACATGTCAAAATACAATAATACATCTAACCATAACCCCACATTCCTCAAAACCTTCCCATATCCTCAATTATACCCAAACTATTCAAAATATAGACTTCAGGTATATGTCTGGTAGAAATCAGCTAGCGTCAGCATAGTTACCGAGCGTTTGAATAGACAGTAAATAAAAGTAATAAGGCAGACTTTATCCTGCAAAAAAAAAAAAATTAGAGTGTATGATCTTAAAGACAATAGCCACAAATATTGTTCAGTGGCTCTATAGAATGTAAGCAGCTTGATTAGACCATGCCATAAAAGGGAGAGATGAAGGCATGTTTACCTTGAAATTAAATTAGAGTGTATTATCCTGCTTTTAATTAGTAAACTGCCTTTTATTTCCTCCATCAGCTCATCCCCCACAGCTATTACCTTTTGTATCACTCAACCCTTCCTCCTAGATTGTAAGCTCCCAGGAGCCAGGTCCTCTGTTTCCTCTTGTACCAAATTGTATTGTAACTGTATTGTCTACCTTCATTTTGTAAAGAGCTGCACAAACTGTTGGTGCTATATAAATCCTGTATAATAATAATAATATAATTATTTGAGAGACAATAGCCAACACTGTACAGTAGCTGGACAGTGTGTGTACAGCTTGATTAGGCCACAATGTAAGAAGGAGAGATTAGATCTATCTTAAAATACACATTAGAGTGTATTACTTTAGAGGCAATAACCACATATATTGTACAGTGGCTGGAGAGTATGTAATTAGGCCATAATGTAGGAGGAAAGGATGAGGGAGTTTTTATCCTGAAATAAAAAATAAAATGTATTATTTTTAAGACATTACCCACACATTACCCTCAGTAGCTGAGGAATATGTAAGCATCTTAGTTTGACCGCAATGTAAGAGGGAAAGACAAGGCAGGTTTTATCCTGAAATAAAAATTTGAGTGTAACTTTTCAGAAGACAATAGCCACAAATGTTGCACCGTGGATGGACTGTATGTAAGTAGCTTGGTTGGGCCACAGTATAGGAGGTCAAGAGTCAGTTTTTATCTTAAAATAAACATTGGAGTGTATTATCTGAAAGACATTAGCCACAAAAGTGTGCTAAAATGATTCAGCTCTAAGTCAGTTTGCATGGCTATGGCGGGATTCGGAGAAGAGGAGGAGGTAGAACAAGGAACATATGTGACAGTTGCACACAGATGAATGCTTTGTGAGCCACTCAACTACCCCCTCCACGTGCACTGGCTCCATGGCATGGACACCCTCAGAAAGATAAGACACAAGTGTTCTGCCTCTCAAAGGTGTGATGCAACCTCCGCTTTGTCCTAAAGAACCAATAGGCCTCTACTACTTCTGAATGCAGAACCTATACCTCTCCCTTTAGGCCTGCCTGACCTTTTTAATAAAGGGGACCGCCCATGTTTAATGTCGGCTATGGCAAAAAGGGGAATAAGGATGTGTTTTTTTTTGGTGCAAGATATATTTACCACGCAAGTACGTGTTGATGTGCTGCAAACAAAGAGCAGTTTTACTTGTGTCAATAACGTGTTCATGCTGTTGACCCCCTCCCCCCCAAAAAAAGACCCAAGAAAAATAATGTGAGAAAACTGCAATAAAACCTCAAAAATTACTGCAGAGAGGGGCCCAATAGCAACACAGCTGTTGAAGTTGGTATTCTTAGAAAGGGATATTGGGTCAATGCGCTCCAAAACACGAGATTATACATTAATATGCAGTCCACCACAATGCAATTCACAGTAATAAATCATAATACAGCATTGTATAGCAGTAACTAACCCTCCCTGATCACAAACTATCATCTCTCCCTCTCTATTCCTAATAGACGTGCGTTTCATTCCCAACCGAAATTCGGACAAAATTTTCCTTATTTGGATGTATCTGAGTTTCCAAATTATAATAGTAACAAATTTAAATGAATCAGAAATAACAAAATTAAATTTCATCTTAAATAACAAATTTGAATTGAATTTGGAAACAAAATTCAAAATGTAAACATATTGCTGACTATTGCTAATGTCCTCCAATGACTGTGTGTATTAGTGTTAGAACATAGCCATCTTCCAGAATTCAGATTTAGAAAACAACAGGATAAAAATAGAATAGAACAGAAAATAAAAGAATAAAATAGAAAATAAAAAAGAATAGAATATAAATGAATAAAATAGAATAGAAGATAATAAAAAAGAATAGAATAGAATAAAATAAAATAAAATATAGAAAGAAGAGAGTTGTTCTCCGAAATTCAAATTTCAAAACTCAAATGTAAAAAAGAATGAAACAGAAACATTTGAGTACTGTACGTGATACTTTTTTTATTTGCACTAACATACAATTTTGAGCACAAGCTTTTGGGGAGTGTCCCCTTCTTCAAGGTCCAAGCAGTACTCAAAATTGTATGTTAGTGCAAATAAAAAAAGTATCACGTACAGTACTCAATTGTTTCTGTCGCAAATGCACTAATACGGCTACAATCACCTCAAGCAAAAAGAATGGAAGAAATTAGAAAGAATATAGCCTTCTTCCGAAATTTGATTTTCAGAAAGAATAGAATAAAATAGAACTGAAAATAAAAGAATAAAATAGAAAATAAAATAATAGAATAAAATAGAAAAGAATAGAATAGAAAATAAAGGAATAAAAGAGAAACTAATAAAATAGAAGAGAAGAGAATACAAAATAATAGAATAGAAAGGTATAGAATAGAAGAATAGAATAGAATAGATATAGCTGTGTTATGAAATTTGAATTTTGAAAAGAGTAGAATAGAATAAAACAGAATAGAACAGAGAAGAATAACATAGAAACTACAAGAATAAAATAGAATAGAAAGGAATAGAAAATAAAAGAATAAAATGGAAAATAAAATAAAAGAACAGAATAGAAAAAATATAATAAAGTAGTAAAGAAAGAATAGAGCTTTCTTCCGAAATTCAAATTTATTGTAGAATAGAACCATCTATTCTTCACAATGAATTCAGATTGCTTTGATATTTTCGATTCAAATACTTCAAATCCATTGGAAAATGAATCTGGTCAAAAGCAAATAATCGAAACAAAACAAATTATCTTACAAATGCAATGAAATGAAAGAATCGATCTGAAGCAAAACTATTTTTTTCGTTCTGCACATGTCTAATTTATACACACATGGCAACATGTGACTTCTAAGAACTGGTAGCCCCTAAGAAAGCTCTGGTTATTGACTTTTCTAAGTCACCTAAACCACAATTTCAAAGCCCGGAAGCATATTACTAGTAGCCGAAGCCAGCACCTCATCCCTAGTTCCAAAGTAATGCCAGGGACACACCCACTTTCATTACCTCATAGGTCAATGTTGTGAGAGGCTCTTAAGAGTCAGGTTAAATAATCTCCTGGATAAAGAGAATCCAGCCTGCATATGACTTGTAAATTGCTCCTACTTATTTATTTATATTTTTTAATCAATATATGATACAACATTTTTAAGATGATAAATTTAACTTTGCAGTAAATGTTGCTTTTTGCGCAACCTACTGTATAAAGGAAAATGTGCATTAACAACCAAATCTTAGTTCATTTACATCATTTACCTTCTTCTTCTTCATCTGTTTGAGACTCTTGGGAATATGAAGCATGTAATACTTGCTGTGGCTCCTGCTCTTCCTGTGACTCTTGCTCTTGCTGTGGCTCCTGCTCTTCCTGTGACTCTTGCTCTTGCTGTGGCTCCTGCTCCTCCTGTGACTCCTGCTCTTGTTGTGGCTCTTGCTGTGGCTCTTGTTCTTCCTGTGACTCTTGCTCTTCCTGTGGCTCTTGCTGTGGCTCCTGCTCTTCCTGTGACTCTTGCTCTTGCTGTGGCTCCTGCTCCTCCTGTGACTCCTGCTCTTGTTGTGGCTCTTGCTGTGGCTCTTGTTCTTCCTGTGACTCTTGCTCTTCCTGTGGCTCTTGCTGTGGCTCCTGCTCTTCCTGTGACTCTTGCTCTTCCTGTGGCTCTTGCTGTGGCTCCTGCTCTTCCTGTGACTCTTGCTCTTCCTGTGACTCCTGCTCTTCCTGTGGCTCCTGTTCTTCCTGTGACTCTTGCTCTTCCTGTGGCTCCTGTTCTTCCTGTGACTCTTGCTCTTCCTGTGGCTCTTGCTGCGGCTCCTGCTCTTCCTGTGACTCTTGCTCTTCCTGTGGCTCTTGCTCTTCCTGTGACTCTTGATCTTCCTGTGGCTCTTGTTCTTCCTGTGACTCTTGCTCTTCCTGTGGCTCCTGTTCTTCCTGTGACTCTTGCTCTTCCTGTGGCTCTTGCTGTGGCTCCTGCTCTTCCTGTGACTCTTGCTCTTCCTGTGGCTCCTGTTCTTCCTGTGACTCTTGCTCTTCCTGTGGCTCTTGCTGTGGCTCCTGTTCTTCCTGTGACTCTTGCTCTTCCTGTGGCTCTTGCTGTGGCTCCTGCTCTTCCTGTGACTCTTGCTGTGGCTCCTGTTCTTCCTGTGACTCTTGCTCTTGCTGTGGCTCCTGCTCTTCCTGTGACTCTTGCTCTTGCTGTGGCTCCTGTTCTTCCTGTGACTCTTGCTCTTGCTGTGGCTCCTGTTCTTCCTGTGACTCTTGCTCTTGCTGTGGCTCCTGCTCTTCCTGTGACTCTTGCTCTTGCTGTGGCTCCTGTTCTTCCTGTGACTCTTGCTCTTGCTGTGGCTCCTGCTCTTCCTGTGGCTCCTGCTCCTCTTGAGGCTCCTGCTCTTCCTGTGGTTCCTGCACTTCTTCTACGGGTTCTTCTGGGACCATTAGTGTTGGATTTTTATAGCACCAAATCACTCCTGAGATGCTGGAGTCGAAGCAACATCCTCTTGAAATGCAGTCATCTCTAGGGATACCTCCAAAGCCACAGTCAGTCCGCTGATGTGGTTTCAAGGTGCATTCCGCTAGAAAAAAGTGAGATTCATTTTATAAAATAAAATAAATTCTCAAACTGATGTAAAATTATATCAATTTACTTTAAAGTGGTTCTAGAGGCTGAAGGGCCTACGTTCTTTGGGTCTTATAGACAAACAGAGGTGGCTCAGGAGCGAGTACGCACAAGTGCCCCCGGAGCAAGCTGCTTGCCCTAAAGGCACTCAGCTGGGGGAGGGGCCTGGAGTGCTCGTGTCCTTCTGAGTGCTGGAGTCCTTCTGACTTTCTGGCCCCCCACCCACCTTTCCCCACCACACTTGCCAGCAATTTCCCCTTGTTGAAATGATAGGTACAGTGGCTGTAATAGCTGTTTTTAAAAAACAGACTGCCTGTTTTTTAAAAACATTCACTGCCAATGTTTATAAACACTGTTCAGATGCCAAATAGAGAGAATCAAAATACAATTATTTCATTCATCTGCAGATAAAAGGAACATGTGTAAGGGTGTGGAGGCATGAAATACTGATGTGTAATGTTAAACTGTAATATGCCTGCAATATGCTCTTTGGTCAGTAGATGGCGGCAAAGTACAAGAATCGATTTTGCAGTGACTTTTGCTAAGACAAGATAAATGCTTATTTACCCTATAAAGTTTAATGAATACTAATTTAGGGGCTGAGTAGGACCCTCAGAAGGGTCATAGTGAACTGTAAATGCAGGTTTGAGGCTGCAATTAAGAAATGACTTACTGCATCACAAACTCTATGGGAAGGGGAGGAGTTCTGGAGCAGAGGAGGAAGTGACAGGAAGTCTGGGTCTGGCTGGTGTATGCTGAGGAGGTCTTGGAGAACCTGTGTGGGGCCTGGAAGAGGATTTACGGCTCACTGTGGAGTCTGGCGACGGCACCTAGGGGAGATTCACCACAATGAGACCAGGAAACAAGTGACTGTATGGTCGGGTTCTGGAGTGGATCAGGAAAAAGCACCAAGAGCCTGCCAGGGAACCGTAAGTGCGGCTTTGCCGCAGCACATTGCACCACACGTGGTCAGTGACATTTTTACCAGAAAGTTACAAGAGACACACTCCGCTTTCCTTTGGATTACAAATAGTATTGCGCAATACTTAGGGTGCACCCCAACATTATATCTTGCTCAGGAACATTCAGGCGCAGCCAGGCTGCTTTCTGGACATTGGGGAAAAGTCCACAAGTACGGGGTTAGTGTTAGACAGTATTATTCTTACTGTATGGTTATGCGCTGTTATCATTCTGTTTATGTATGCTCAGCTACATGATCACTATAACTGTTCAGTAAACATAATTGTTTTAAAAGAACCGCTGTCTGTGTCTGTGTGGCATCGTGTACCCTCTGAATCTGTGGGCACAGCCCTCGGTCTTCCTTCACATGCTTCAATTTACATATGATGTCCGTTAAAGCAATCTGACAAGTTTAAAATAAATGTGTTCCTATTAAATGCCTTATTAACCCTTATTTTATCCTGATCAGCCCTAATTATCTCCTTCTTACCCTTCTCCTCTTAACTAGTAATTTCCTGCTGATTCTTCTTATTAATATTTAAACTTTTTTATTTGTTTTGTTTATTCTTTTTTTTTTTTTTCGTAATGCATTAAAAAAGGGAAAACATTGGAGAAAAAACTTTGCAATGCTTTGCATCAGAGTCATAATTTTAGGGTCAATTTAAAATGGAAAATTCAAGAATATAAATTGTACTTTTTATCTACAGTAGCAATATTATTTTTTTAAAAGGATACTGATCAAAGAGGAAAAAAGGTGTGGGGTTTTTTTTTACGCTTTAGTACTCTTTTGTCTATAGATTTCATTAAAAAAAAATCATTTTTGAAAAACAATCTCACCAAAAGAAATGCATTGATTTGCTATTTTAAGTAATGACAAAGTTATTGTCACTTTAGGCCCATAGCAGATATGTAAAAACTGCCCTGATGCATAGGCGGTGTCCAGGTGTGAGAGGCAATGTGGTCAAGAAGAATGGAAAAAATCAGAAGCAGTAAAAAAATAAAATAGTATAGAGAAATAGAGAAAATAATTTCACACTGAAACATTGTAGCACCTGAATTGACCAGCTATGGCTAGATGTTATGGGGCATTATAACTTTATATATAATCTCATATTTAATATTTTTAATTGATTGTTAAGTAAGAATTTGTGGTATGGGCCCCTCTAGTAGGTAGCTAGCCTCAAAAATGAATACAAAGCCATTGCTTGATTAAAGTGTTACTAACATTTTGTAAAGCGCCGCGCAAACTGTTGGTGCTATATAAATCCTGCATAATAATAATAATAAACCCTGGAGCCTGCATTCACTGTATCTGGTCTCCACAGACCCTGCGTTCACTATATCTGGTCTCCCCGGACCCTGCATTCACTATATCTGGTCTCCTTGGACCCTGCATTCACTATATCTGGTCTCCCCGGACCCTGCATTCACTATATCTGGTCTCCCCGGACCCTGCATTCACTATATCTGGTCTCCCTGGACCCTGCATTCACTATATCTGGTCTCCCAGACCCTGCATTCACTATATCCGGTCTCCCCAGACCCTGCATTCACTATATCTGGTCTCCCCGGACCCTGCATTCACTATATCTGGTCTCCCCGGACCCTGCATTCACTATATCTGGTCTCCCAGGACCCCGCATTCACTATATCTGGTCTCCCAGGACCCTGCATTCACTATATCTGGTCTCCCCGGACCCTGCATTCACTATGGTCTCCCACAGTACACACAACATGGAAATGCAATTATTTTAGTAAATATAAGCTGCTAAATACCTTTTCTCATCAGCAGTTACAGCAGTCTTGTGACTTCTATCAGTGTTCAGCAGAACACGTGTTAAAGCGTGTAGGAGGAGTTTTCTTTCTGCTCTAGGAGGATGCAAAACCCCTGACCTCTGTCTGGACAGTGCTGATTGGCTCTGTGCTGATCACATGCACTCTCCCAAGAAAAAAAAAAACACTCTAGCAATACACACCAAACTGAGCATGTGCAAAATGTCTACGGTTCAGTCTGTCTAATCAGGAGATAAGAGGTGGTCGCTTGAAAAAGAGGAGGAACAGAGAAGAAAGAATCAAACAGCCTTTTTATACAATGCAGAGGATTAACCCCTTAGGTTCCACAGTGAGTATAACAAGCATGCTTTACTGCATATACAGACTGATTGTACTGTTGTGGGTATTCAGGCTCAGCAATATCCACTCTTAAAGTGATTGTAAATCCTCACCTTGTAAAACAACCCATTCAGTGTAAGATAGGAATGAAGGGCAAAACATCTGCGTATAGATGTTAAAAATACATTGTAAATACCATTTTTCCCTTTTACCCTCTGTTCTCAACTGCATAAGGAGCTTAGAGAGCTGTAGGAGGAGAAACAGCAGTACACTGAGCTTCCCAGTAAATGGCTAGGCAGGGGGGAAGGGACATGGTTACACCCCGAATGATGGCATTTTTTTCCTTTTGTACATGCCAGGACAAGTCTGATCGTTGGAAGAGAGCAGGCACAGCACAGCTAGAGAACTGACCACATTGTGCCTTCATGCCTAGGGTGGTCAGTTTTTAAGAAGGAAGCAATACAAAGAGAATAAGATACCTGTTCATACAAGTACATGGTACAGCAGACACATATCAGGAATATGAAATGTTGGGTTAACATATTCTTTAACAAAAATATCAGTTTTTGGTGAGAAAAACCTTAAGGAAAAATAATAAAAGACAGGAATGGGCAAAACTGAGAATTCTTTAAAATTATTTCCAAAATCCAGAAATTTTGGCAAGTCTTGCCAGTCTGGGGAAATGCATTGGAATCAATAGAGAAGACAACGTGAAGTTGTTTTTATGAGTGCAGTTGGTTTTACATTGCTCCTGAGGGAAGGTCCTTTCATCTATTCTGGACCTGTTCAGGCACCAAAAAATGGCTCCTCATTGGCCCTGTAATTTTACTTTTCTTTCCACACAAAAAAAAATTAAACAGCAAAAAAATGAAAACAACTGAAGCAACCCAAATCATCAAAAATGTAAAAAAAAAAAGTAAAAACAATAAAAAAATAAATAAAAAGAACAATAAATGAAATAAACAACCCTAATTGCAGAATGATTTGCATAAATGACCGGTACGATATTTTCCCAACAACACTGTAAACTGATCTCCCCTGCCCCTGTTTTATCTCCAGTGGACCCAGATACTTACACTGCACGGGGTTGGATGCAATCTGTGACACCTGGAGAAGAACCAAGGAGAGGCTCAGAATTACAGCCCCATGTAAAGCCATTTTCTTCGGTGCTTCAGTAGCTCACAAGAACACTCTGCTCATACGGCGCTGTCATTTTATAAACGGCCATTGTTTTGTCTCCATACAGAAGGCTGTTTGCCTAGGGAGCTGTTATTTTTCCCTATAATCCACATTATTTGGTCTCAGGGAAGAAGACTAAACACAGGTTTTCCCAGCAGATTATTGGATTTAGAAGTGTTTACTCATCTTTTACTTACAGACTAGAGAGAAACTTTCTGAATCTATTAACCTCCCTAGCGGTATGATTATTTCAGATTTTTGGTGCTGAAAGCGGTACATTTTTTTGCATGGAAATATGTATTTTTTTTATTGTAGGCTGTAATTTTTAGGAATAACTCACTGAAATCTGTCCGAACAAGAGTCTATTAAACATCCCGGGTATGATAAAATTTGAAACACAAAATCATAAATTATAATTTAATAAATAATCATAAAAAATAATAATATAATAATAATACATTTAATTCAATAATATAATCAAACCAAAAACACTGAAATTTGAAATATAGCGCCAAGTTCGCACATCGCTGAGCAAAGTCGCAGAATCGTTTTCAGTGTCTGATGAGGAATTTCCCCCACGAATCATTATCACTCAATTCTGCAAGTGGTTCTGATTTACTATCGCTGTTCTCTAGCCGGTCTAAAACCGCTTTTGACCTAAAGGGACGCTTTTTGGACGCCATGGACATTTCTCAGTTTCCAGGCAGAAAGAACAGTAAAAATGCAGGCAGGGCACAGGACAAAGCACTCGGGACAAAATGTATGTGAAATGGGTTGAAACAGCAATGTTTTACTATGTAAAATTTGTTTGGAAAAAAATGACATTTTTTTAAATTTTCCGGCGCCCGTACATCCCGACGGCACAGGAGCCGGATTCCGGCATCGGCCGGAGGAGATGGCCGGAGACGCTGCAGGGGACACATCGCGGGAGCGAAGGACAAGGTAAGTGCTGCAGGGACTTCCTATGCAGCGCCGCATGGTAAGCCCGAGTGTAGCTCAGGGTTACCGCTTTTGGTACTGACATTTTACCCCGAGCTACACTCGGGAATACCGCCAGGGAGGTTAAGTATGGCTGTAACTAGTGCATGTTTTAGAGAGTTAGGGAAGGTGCCAGAAGAGAGGGAGAGATTGAAGATGTGAGTTAGAGAGTGTAGAATAGAGCCAGAGGGTGACCGCAAAATTTGCGAGGGGACAGATGGTTAGGTGGGTGTTAGAAAAAACATTAGCAACCTTGTCAATAGTAGCGGGGTTGAACGAGGGAAGTATTGAGTGTACCTGTGGACATGGGTAGTTAAGTGAGGGAGATATCTGTACAATGGAGATTTCATCACAAATTGTATCAATCTTGTTTTGTAAGTGATTAGCGATCCCCAGGGCAGTAATTGAGGTAGTGGGTGGAGGTTGTGGAGGTTGAAGTAGAGAGTTAAAAGTAGAGAAGAGTTGCTGGGGATTGGATGAGAAGTTGTTAAAGAGAGTGATAAAATAGGTCAGCTTGGCAGTGTGGAGGAAAGAATTATATTTTTTGGAGGGCAGATTTATATCTGAGACTTAGTCTTGCGCCACAGGTGCACATTTTTTGAGACTATCATCTGTTTGTCAAGCTTGTAGGGACTGGGGCTGGACTCTGTGTGCAGTGAGGGGGGCAAGCTTGTCTAGGGAGGATGACAATTAATTGTTTTGAACAGAAGTGCCTGGGTTATAACCAATACCATCAACGATTCCAAGAAGATACTTTATAGCATTGGCTGTCAACTTATGAGCTAAAGGGGGCCTCTACTGCAGACCCAACATCACCTAAGGGTGGCATGTAATGTTCAATATATGTAAGACTCGAGAGGATTGTCAGAGACTGCAGACCTAAAAGGGAATGCTGGTCAGAGACTGTGGACATGATAAAGAAGTTAGGACAAAGCTAGGAACATGTTCCATGAGGCTAGCAGACATCACTGCTTTTACCCCTAATCAGGGGCGGACTGACAACTCATGGGGCCCCCGGGCAATAGGGGATCATGGGGCCCCTGTGTCCTTGCCCAAACTCAAAAAAGCCTATCAAAAAGGTACCAGGGGCATCTCATGGGGCCCCCTACTGACCCCGGGCCCTCGGGCAGTGCCTGAGTTTCCAAATGGTCAATCCTCCCCTGCCCCTAATCAGTATTCCCACTACAGACTGCTGGGGTCAGAGGGCTGCACATAACATACCAAAGAGCATCATGTGGACCTTGGGCCACATGTTGGGCACTAGGGCTTTATATATAAACTGGTACACTACCAGGGGTGGACTGACAACTCATGGGGCCCCCGGGCAATAGGGGATCATGGGACCCCTGTGTCCTTGCCCAAACTCAAAAAAGCCTATGAAAAAGGTACCAGGGGCATCTCATGGGGCCCCCTACTGACCCCGGTCCCTCGGACAGTGCCCGAGTTTCCAAATGGTCAGTCCGCCCTTATACACTACTTAAAGCTTACAAGCTATTTATGAAAAGCCGCCTATATTACGGCCATCCATTTGGATATCTGTGAAACCTGTTTTATTTCCAAACAGGATTTATTGTTTAATAACATGGATGTAATAAATGGTGTTTTAATCCTCTGAGTATTAGTGTTGGTTATAGTCTATGCGGAGGAATAGGCACACACATGGCTCTTTCATTAAGGGTGGAGGGATTTTTACAATGTAGTGACTAGTTTGTGGTATTTGTTTTTGTTGGGTGTTTCATTGGGTTTAGCCACAGTCTGTCCTTCATAAATCCTTTATCCAAATATATGTATATATAGAATCACTTTCACCTTGTTGTGATGGTATTGTGGAGTATATGGGTCAAAAAGGAATTTTTATGTCGGTGTCCGTTCGAGATTTTCCTTAACTTCTTGTGCATCTCAGTGTGTTGGTGTGCCATGCATTGCAGTTGGCCAGATGCGTTGTGGTAGTCAGGGGCGGACTGACTGAAGAATGGTCAAACCTTCCCATAGACACCCTCCTAAACCTTGTGGACGGCCTTCCCAGAAAAGTTGAAGCTCTTATAGCTGCAAAGGGCGGGGCCAACTCAATATTGAACCCTACGGACTAAGACTGGGGGGCCATTACAATTCATGTGCGTGTAAAGGCAGGTGGCCCAATACTTTTAGCAATATAGTGTATTATAAGAGGTTGCTTGAGATTACTACTATAACAGAACAATAGGGAAACACAGATTAGAGTGTGCAGGGGCCAAGAGGACCACACAAAAAATGACAAAGGGCTGCATGTGGATCTCGGCCCGAAGGTTGGACACCAGGGCCCTACATCACAACCTAATCTGAGTATCCATTGATACTTTGTTATGGCAATACATTCTATTCTCTTCTCAAGGATAGGTATGTGTGCTGATCTGCGCTTGTATTCTCTCCAGGGGCGGACTGACCATTTGGAAACTCGGGCACTGCCCGAGGGCCCGGGGTCAGTAGGGGGCCCCATGAGATGCCCCTGGTACCTTTTCATAGGCTTTTTTGGGTGTGGTTTGAGTGTGGGCGAGGACACAGGGGCCCCATGATCCCCTGTTGCCCGGGGGCCCCATGTGTTGTCAGTCCACCCCTGGTGGTAGTACATGGGCACAAAAAACAAGTCACAATGGGCCCTAAAATAACCTGTGGTTGGAGGATCCTAGGTGGAGATAAGAAGGCTTATCTTTTAGTCCTCATGCACATTTGATGTTTTTACAGCTGCAGTTTTTGGCTTTGGATGTTTTTTTTCTACAGCTAGTAAACTCCCAGCATGTTATCCTATGTGTCCATGCACACATAGACTGTAATCAACGTTTTTTTAGCTGAAAAAAAACCCAGGACTAGTGGGTTTCTAGAGGAGTTTTTTAGCTGTAAAAATGCTCTAACGCTGAAAAAACATGGAAAAACGTGAGAAAACGCTGCACACAAGCATTTTTGGATGTTTTTTTGACTCCCCCCCAAATTTTTTTTTTGGGAAAAAAAATGCTAAAAACCGCAAATGTGGAAAAACGTGGAAAATGCCACTGAGTGCTAAAGGCTAATGCAAAAATTCTAAAAAAAAAAGCTGAAAAACTCACGGTTTTAATGTGACTTTACATAGCTAACGTTACCAGTGTTATCAAAATGTCCAGTGTGCAAGAGGGCTAAAAAGTCACAGAATTCTAGAAGCTCTGACCAAAGGAAGGTAGAGAGGAAATTACTCTGGCTAAACTTCCACGGCTATGATGCTATGCTTTGCAGCCTTGGCAGAAATGATACCCCCATTGAAGAAGACTCATTCAAGTGAAACTGCCTGCTCAGCTTGTGGTTGCAGTGCGCTAGTACGTGGTTAAAACAGGCGGTGAGGAGGCAATATGCCTCTTCACAGCCTATCAAATGTGATCCAAATGCTGCAAAGCAGATTGGAAGGAGTCCTTAATTATTTTTAGAATTTTAAATTTTTTTAGAAATCTATTTATTTAGTACATTTTTTAACTACCCTGTTGGGAGACCTTTGGTGATATATTAGGGGTCCCATATTTGAGACAGAGAAAGCACACAGATTCATCTGGACAGTGAATGAATAGGAAGTGTCCTAAGGCTTCCTGTTCATTCACAAACTGAGGCATAGTAAACACAGTTTATTAGATGAAAGGACACAGGAGTGATCGGTACTGATTGTTTATCAAGGAAAGGAAACATATTTACCGCCCCCCACTCTCCATCCTGAAACAATACACTGTGTTCCTACAGCAGCTGTGCGCAGGAGAGAAGGGAAGCCAGCAGCACTGCAGGGGAATGGGAGGCACAGAGGGGGGCCTGGACAGCAGGGGTGGGGCTCTGATATCGGTCCCCCTGTGTGGGGGGGAAAGGCGGATAAGCCAGCAGCGATGCAGGGGGGGGCCCAGGGGCGGACTGACCATTTGGAAACTCGGCACTGCCCGAGGGCCCGGGGTCAGTAGGGGGCCCCATGAGATGCCCCTGGTACCTTTTTCATAGGCTTTTTTTGGTTTGGGCAAGGACACAGGGGCCCCATGATCCCCTATTGCCCGGGGGCCCCATGAGTTGTCAGTCCGCCCCTGAGGGGGCCATAAGAGTTGGCAATAAGGCAGTATAACAGACCCATCTGCTTGACAAGTGCCTAGGCCCCCCTTTTGAAATGATGGAGCCTGGGTCTGGTACACAAGAGCCGGCTGTACTGCCTTCTCAGTGGCCCTGATCACCAATATTGCCAGAGGCCTTCCTGCAGTTGACCTACAGACTTGCCATTGCCTTGTTCTACTCTGTGTAGTGTAGGCCATCTTTGTGGAGGTAAGGCTTTATTTCCTCCTGTCAGAGCCTCCAGCAAGCAGAACAGTGGGCAGAACAGAATTGACATCACCAAATTTCTTTTGATCAGCAATCAGAGGCAGCAGTGCCTTAGATCTCACACTGCCAGGCTATAGAACTTGAGTGACTAGACACCCTAACATACCAGGGAGGGTATTGCTATTTTTCAGGAGTTTTTCCAGACAAAAGATATATTTTGCAGGCTACTGCTTTGCTGTGTTGCAGCTTTCAAATTGTGTTTGGTCCCTGGGGGAACCACATGTACGACGTCTGTTCCTGACCCTTGATGGGTTAAAGTCTGAACAACAGACCTTAGATGAACAAAAACAAAACAGGGCGCACTCTCTTCGTGCATTAACGTAGTAAACCAAGAATTTATTATAAAGCATAAAAATGCATACTCACAAACCAAAGGGGGATAACAACAGACAAGAAGAGTCCATAATGACAGTCCAAAGTGACGACAGACCCTCAGTGAGGTAAGCTAACACGTTTCGGGAGATGAACTCCCTTACAGTGGTCCACTGTGCTTCATTAAGTCCAGGGTCAACGCAGCCGTCTACCAGGAGATTTTGGAGCACTTCATGCTTCCTTCCACAGATGAGCTTTATGGGGATGCTGACTTCATTTTCCAGCAGGACTTGGCACCTGCCCACACTGCCAAAAGCACCAAAACCTGGTTCAATGACCGTGGGATTACTGTGCTTGATTGACCAGCAAACTCGCCTGACCTGAACCCCATAGAGAATCTATGGGGCATTGCCAAGAGAAAGATGAGAGACATGAGACCGAACAATGCAAAAGAGCTGAAGGCCGCTATTGAAGCATCCTGGTCTTCCATAACACCTCAGCAGTGCCACAGGCTGATAGCTTCCATGCCACTCCGCATTGAGGCAGTAATTGCTGCAAAAGGGGCCCAAACCAAGTACTGAGTACTTATGCATGCTTCTACTTTTCAGAGGTCCGATATTGTTCTATGTACAATCCTTGTTTTATTGATTGCATGTAATATTCTAATTTTCTGAGATTGTGGATTTGGGGTTTTCATGAGCTGTAAGCCATAATCATCACAATGATGACAAATCACGGCTTGAACTATCTTGCTTTGCATGTAATGAGTCTATTTCATATATTAGTTTCACCTTTTAAGTTGAAATACTGAAATAAATGAACTTTTGCACGATATTCTAATTTTTCGAGTTTCACCTGTATTCTATTGGGGAAATAAGTGTTGATGTGTCAAATAAAATGTCAAATCTTTTTTAACAATTGTTTGGTTTGTATATATTTCAATGTTGCCTTAAAAATCCCACCAAATGTAAGGTACAATTCTATTAGAAAAATGGAGATGATGTCAACCACACCCTACGTTACACCGGATGACTCTTTTACTTTGGATCAGACATATAAGATACTTTCTGATCAAACAGGTAGGATCCTCCCTGGTGACCCCTGATTCTCTATATTATTGACATGCTGATTCACCCAATCTTTGGAAAACTGACATTCAGGAAGTGCAACATTGCCCACAGAGTGATTCCACATTCAGAAGGAACGTAGACTCAAGACTGGCCTCTCCTTAGATTTTCAGATCAATTTATCCATCTCTTACCCGTGGTTCACACTGGATCCGACTTTGAAATCAGTGCAACTTCAGGTGTGACTTGGCAGACAATTTCATGCACATATGTCCATGCAAGTCACACCTGCAAACACAAAAATAATAGCTTCCAAATGTCCCTGATTTCGAGGGACTGTCCCTCATTTGGAACAAAGTCCCTCTGTCTCTCTTTCTTAATCATTTGTCCCTCATTTTAATCTGATCTATATAGTTGTATATAAAATGCACTTTTTATCTTTCAATAAGTGTTTCCCAATGCTAAACCTTTCATTCAGTTTCTAAATTGCTGCATTTGTAAATTTCCAAAGCCATTATAAAGGAATAGTAGTAGTCAAAAAAGTGTTTCTCAACCTTTTTTCAGTCAAGGCACCCTTTAAAATAATGGACAGTGCAGAGGCACCCTTTAAAATGATGGACAGTCTTGAGGCACCCCAGTCTAAAATGTGAAAAACGATTCTAATAGTTTATATAACGCAGCAACATCCACACATTTAGGACACTCAATGTTAGAGGTGATTTATTCTTCCAAAGCAAATCTCTTTTGCACACTGGTACTGAGTAGTATTCCAGTGTTTCTCCTCTCCTTCAGCTTTTCTCCATTACTGATCTAATGTAACCCCAGCACTGATGGAGATGGGCAGGAGAGGGTCAAACTAGGATGCAGTGCAGACAGCTGACATCCTCCTTATCAACTGATGATGTTATTGGTTGTCAGGACGCTGGTGACTAGAAGGTTGTAATCGCACACAATGAAAACCTGTGGCTTTGTGTAACTAAATGGTGGGCTTGATCTACCGCTGGCTTGTATACCAGTTTAGTACAATTTATAGACATTTTTCCAAGGCACGGCTGAAGAAGCCTCAAGGCACCCCAGGGTGCCTGGGTACCCTGATTGAGAAAGGCTGGTTTAACCACTTTTTTACAGGGCACTTTTAACCCCTTCCTGCCCAGGCCAGTTTTCAGGTTTCAGCGCTCTCACACTTTGAATGACAATTGCGCGGTCATACAACATTGTACCCAAACTAAAATTTTATCATTTTCTTCACACAACTAGAGCTTTCTTTTGGTGGTATTTAATCAGCACTGGGGTTTTTATGTATTGATGAATTAACAAAAAAATCCAGAAAAGTTTTGAAAAAAAGACGTTTTTCTTTGTTTTCTGTTTGCAAATAAAAAATTGCTCTTCATAAGTTTAGGCCAACATGTATTCTGCTACATTTCCTTGGTGAAAATAATCCAAATTAATATTTATGATTTAGTCTGCAGGAAAGTTATAGAGTTTACAAACTATGGTATATATCTGAAAATTGATCCATCCTGAAGTACTGATGGCCAATCTAATTTCTTGAGGTCCAAGAATGTCAGAACAGTATAGATATCCCCCAAATGACCCCTTTTTGGCAGTCCGACGTATTTCATAAGAGGCATGGCGAGTTTTTTGAAGTTGTAATTTTTTTATCATAATTTTTTGGATAATGAAGAAATTAAAAAAATAATTTTCACTATTTTTTTTTTTACATATTGTCACCAGTGCAGTACAGCGTCGTCATATAACTGGCATGGCGGTGATCAGGGACACTGACTGGTGACAGTATGAAAAAAAAAATCACAGCTAGACACACTTGTATACAATGGATGGCATAAAAGGAAGCCATCCATTGTATAAAACTGTCATGTGACCTGCTGTGATTGGTCACAGCAGGTCACATGGTACTGGAAACGGGGCCGGTACACAGATCTATCATCGGTCGTGTCCGAGCTACACGGCCGGTGACAGATCGCGCCACAGCACGGCACTGCGGGCATGCGCAATGCGCGCTCCGGAAAGGACGCCATATGTCATCCACCCGAAGGGATGAACTGTTCACCTGGCCACCATCTGGCTATAGGAAACCAATTTTTTTGTATAATTCTCCTTTAAGAGGGCATGGCAGGGGGCGTGCCCTATGCTTACATACTTTTGCTAATAGGTGTCCCTCGTTCCCATGTCAGAAAGTTGGGAAGTGTGAAAAAAAAGTGCAGGAACCTTTTTTTTAAAATCGTTGCAGCACCGCAAAGTTGGAGTCGCAACGATTTGAATGGTTCCATTGCCGGCAATAGGGTGCAACTTGTCATGTGATTTTAAACTGTCAAATCGCATGACAAGTCGCACCGGAGTGAACCAGGGCTTAAAGCGATGCCTAAACATTTATCAATATAGAAAAGTTAAACATTTATCACATTTAGTAAAAAAGAAGTTGATAAACTCACGTGGTCTGGGACCAGCTTCAGTCCTCATAAGCCAAACAGAAGCCAGCATGAAGGCCAAAAAAGTTTTCATGGTCATTGCAACACAATATGTCGGTGACTAAGAATAACAACACAGTTCTGAAAAGGTTTGGAGTATTTGTACTTGAGGTCCTGAACCGTGTCAAAAGTTCTTCTCATTTCCCAGTAACCCTCACTTGAAAAAAGTGTCAAATACCATCTCTCATCATAATGTTGACCAGGTGAACAATGGGTTCAACAATGCTCTTTTCTTATCTGTGTTCCGGGATATACTGTTACTAGGAACTGTGTTATGCAAAAGAGGACATAGAGCCATAGCAGCCAGTGCAGCCACTATGGAGACCAGTGGTAGATGGTGCATAGGGACATGAAATGATGGCTTAGTGTCCACTACTGGCAGTGTAATTGTAGCAAAGAGCTGTGGAATTATTGTTAAAGTGTATCAAAAAATACATTTTTTAAATCTAAACTGATATACAGGTGTACCTCAGTTTACGAACGCCTTGATTAACGTAATTTTTAGTTTACGAATAGGTGACCTTTGCACACCTGTAGGACACCATTTCGCACAACCAGACCACACTTTGGGAGACCTCAATATTTTAGTTCTTAAAGGAAATTTCAGATGCATTCAGGAAAGAAAAACTTTTGAACTAAGAATGATAATTCTATTTGACACAAGAGATAACGACCTGAATTTGGACATGGGATTCCTCAATCATTATCCGACAGTTTTATGACTATCTGCTCAAGCATGACTACCTCTGATAGTATTGTCCCCCCCCCCCCCCCAGACTTTGCTTTTGCTGTGTCTTATCTCTGTTTTTTTTCCCATCCCCTACATCTCTTCTAACATTCTGCTAAATCTTTGTTTCAGTACTGCTTAGACCTGAAGAAGGGGACATTCCCCGAAAGTTGTTCCTGGTTTACGAATAAAAATCCATTGAAAATAATGCCTCGGTTTACAAATGTTTTACAAACTTTTTGTCGCAATACAAAGGAAGTTTCCCTAGTATGCATTGTGCCTGGGAGCTTTATAGCGCTGCACCTGTGCATGTTGGAGTCTGTGGTAGCACGTGGCGTCGAATGTGGAGGTGTTGGAGCGGTTTTTGCGTTGAGTTATTGCTTAATTAATCATGTCCCTGTACAGTATTTATGCCTTTAAAGTGCACATTATAAAGAGTTGTGAGCCAATAAAAGACTTTTTTTAAACTTTTTTCTGACCTCCGGATCAGATAAATTGGTTTTCAATGCATACCTATGGGAAACCGCGTTTCGTTTTACGAATTTTTCACAATACGAAATGTCCCGGAGAACGCATTAAATTCGTAAACCGAGGTACACCTGTAATTCTGTGGTGCATTAAGATGTGCATAGTTCATTCAAAGTATCGGGTGAACCTATGCCCTAAAAAAGCTCACGACTCTAAAAGAGTCATACAAACAGTGACCAAATTTTGGTCTTTCTTTGTTAATTGGGCAGAGGGGCAGCCTTTGGGTTCCCCATGGTGCAAGCACCACCTTTAATTGCCAAAGTGGATATGGCAGAATTGTTAGATATTGGAGAAGTGGAGGAGCAGATGATACTGCTGCCTTTAAAGGGAAACAATGCTTTGGGTCAAGATTTTTCTTAATTTATTACAGGTACTTATATAACACCAACAACTTATTTATTTCAGGTACTTATATAGCACTGTCAATTTACACAGCACTTTAGACATATATATATTGAACATTCACATCAGTCCCTAACCCTCAAGGGGCATACAATCTAAGGTCCCTAACTCACATTCATACATACACATACTAGGGCCAATTTAGACAGGATCCAATTAACCTACCAGCATGTCTTTGGAGTGTGGGAGGAAACCGGAGCACCTGGAGAAAACCCATGCAAGTACAGGGAGAACACACAAACTTCCATGCAGGAGGTGCCATGGTTGGGAATTGAACCTATGCCCATTTACTGCAAGGCAGATGTGCTGACCACTATGCCACTGTGCTGCCCAAATTTACAAAGTGCTTTACACATGTATTGTACATTCACGCTACCCCAGCCCTCAAGGAGCTTACAATAAGGTCCCCAGCTCACATTCAGACATACACACACTAGGGCCAATTTAGACAGGAGACAGTTAACCTTCCATCATGGCTTTGGAGGAAACCCACGCAGGCACAGGGAGAACATGCAAACTTCATGCAGGTAGTGTCGTGGTTGAGATCTGAATCAGTGACCCTAGCGCTGCTAGCTGGAAGTGCTAACCACTTATCCACCACTTTTTTTCTCCCTTAATGTGGTTTTAAAGGCAAAACCTTTTTTACCGTAACCTCCCTAGCGGTCTGATTATGTCAGCATTTCTGTGCTGAAAGCGGTACATTTTTTTTGCATGGAAATATGTTGTTTTTTTATTGTAGGCCTGTAATTTTTAGGAATAACTCACTGAAATCTGTCCGAACAAGAGTCTAGTAAACATTATGGGTATGATAAAATTTGAAACACAAAATCATAGATTATAACTTAATAAATAATCATAAAAATAATATAATAATAAATTTAATTCAATAATGTAATCAAACCAAAAACACTGAAATTTGAAATATAGCGCCAAGTTTGCACATCGCTGAGCAAAGTCGCAGAATCGTTTTCAGTGTCTGATGATGAATTTCCCCCACGAATCATTATCACTCAATTCTGCAAGTGGTTCTGATTTACTATCGCTGTTCTCTAGCCGGTCTAAAACCGATTTTGACCTAAAGGGACGCTTTTTGGACGCCATGGACTTTTCTCAGTTTCCAGGCAGAAAGAACATTAAAAATGCAGGCAGGGGACAGGACAAAGCACTCGGGACAAAATGTATGTGAAATGGTTTGATACAGGAATGTTATACTATGTGATTTTAGTGTATTTAGTGAATGTCACTTTTTGACATTTTTACATTTCCCGCCATTCCGTCCCCCGTATGTCCTGACACTCGCAGGGAACGGAACGCAGAAGACAGATGCCGGCATCAGCCGGAGGAGATGGCCGGGGACACTGCAGAGGGAACATTGCGGGAGCGAAGGACAAGGTAAGTGCAGAAGAGATCCCAGAGCAACGCCGCATGGTACTCCTGAGTGTAACTTGTGGTGCTGAAACTTTACCCCGAGCTACACTCGGGAATACCGCCAGGGAGATAAATGTGTTAGTAAACCCAGGACCCTGCATTCACTATATCTGGTCTCCATGAATATTATACAATAAACTGCATTGTACCTCATCCCTGATTAGCAATTGTAAAAATACTCATTATAGGACTTTACTGGTATAGTATAGGACAAACTCGCATTGATAAAATTACACATTTTATTAAGTACATCATAAAATTAGATTGTTTCACGTGGTGATCAGGGGTGGACTGACCATTTGGAAACTCGGGCACCGCCCGAGGGCCCGGGGTCAGTAGGAGGCCGCATGAGATGCCCTTGGTACCTTTTTCATAGGCTTTTTTGAGTTTGGGCAAGGACACAGGGGCCCAATGATCCCCTTTTGCCCAGGGGCCCCATGAGTTGTTAGTCCACCCCTGCCTGGTACCTTTTTCATAGGCTTTTTTGAGTTTGGGCAAGGACACAGGGGCCCCATGATCCCTTATTGCCCGGGGGCCCCATGAGTTGTCAGTCCGCCCCTGGTGGTGATCTCAGTGGATCAGTAAGGACTTTACACTTCATCACAATTTTCATTTTTCAGTTGATAGACTTATGTCAAATGATTTAAATATTTGTGTATATTTACAGTGTTATATTTTATGTCATATTTTCACTCTGCTAGTGTTTTTTATATATACTGTATATAATTGTTTTTGCGCTGCTTTTATACATCATTTGTTCATGATTATTGCATTATTCACCATTAGGGCAGCTGCATGCTTGCACATTCTATGCACTCATTTATTGACTTAGGTAAGTGGTTTATTATGCATTTTTTCAGGTGTTAGATTTTTTTGCTTTTTTTATATATTTTTACACCTCATTTGCGCGGTGAATATACGGTTTATATATTGATTTTGAACATTATAAAATTAGATTGTTTAAGAACAATATATGGCTAACCCAAGTGATTCAGTAATTTTCTCTATAACATTATGTCCTCCAAAAGGTTGACGCAGTTCGATTATTAGCTTCTTAACCATTAGCCGCCCGGCCAATGGCCGTTTGGCGGCTTCAGATGTGTCTCTCCATTCCGGGTGCATGCCATTTGGTGTGCTCCCGCACATGCGCCGTTTGCGCTAATGCAGAGCGGCGCAGCAGTGCGATCTGTCACCGGCCGTGCACCTCGGACACGGCCGATGACAGATCCGAGTACCGGCTCCCGTTGCTGGTACCATGTGACCTGCTGTGACCAATCACAACAGGTCACATGACAGTTGTATACATGGATGGCTTCATTCACGATGCCATCCATTGTATACTAGTGCCTAGCTGTGAATGGTCACAGCTAATCACATGCACATGTCATGTGATTAGTTGTGACCAAATCACAGCTAAGCACAAAAAAAAAAAAAAAAAAAAAAGCTGAATGAATCTGAATTGCTTATAGCAAAGTAATTCTTTGCTATAAGCAAATTGTGTAAAAAAAAAAAAATACTGATCACTTCCCCAAAGTAGTACAATGTTACTATGGTAACATTGTACTACTTTGGTCATAATAAAATATGAAAAAAAAATCTTAAAAAAAATAAAAAAAAATGTAATAAAAAATTAAATATAATAAAAAAAAAAATATATATATTTTTTTTATACTGTCACCAGTCAGTGTCCCTGATCACCGCCATGCCAGTTATATGATGATGCTGTACTGCACTGGTGACAATATGTAAAAAAAAAAATAGTGAAAATAATTTTTTTAATTTTTTCATTTTCCGAAAAATTATGACAAAAAAATACAACTTCAAAAAACTCGCCATGCCTCTTATGAAGTACGTCGGACTGTCTACTCTGCAAAAAGGGGTCATTTGGGGATATCTGTACTATTCTGACATTCTTGGACCTCAAGAAATTAGATTGGCTGTCAGTACTTCAGGATTGATCAATATTCAGATCTATACCATAGTTTGTGAACTCTATAACTTTCCTACAAACTAAATAATACATCCTAATTTGGGTTATTTTCACCAAAGACATGTAGCAGAATACATCTCGGCCTAAATTTATGAAGAACAATTATTTATTTGCAAACTTTTATAACAGAAACAAAGAAAAACGTGTTTTTTTTCAAAATTTTTGGTCTTTTTTTGTTAATTTAGCAAAAAATAAAAACCCCAGCGGTGATTAAATACCACCAAAAGAAAGCTGTAGTTGTGTGAAGAAAATGATAAAATTTTAGTTTGGGTACAATGTTGTATGACCGCGCAATTGTCATTCAAAGTGTGAGAGCGCTGAAACCTGAAAAATGGCCTGGGCAGGAAGGTGTAAAATTGCCCGGTATTGAAACGGTTAAGGACCGTAGAAATTGGAGGCAGAGAGCTCAAATGCCTTGGCTAAAAAAATATATATACATACATAAAGCATTAATCATACAAATACAATTCCAAAGAAAACATATTGCTTGAGGTGATTGTAGCCGTATTAGTGCATTTGCGACAGAAACAATTGAGTACTGTCCGTGATACTTTTTTTATTTGCACTAACATACAATGTTATTGCAAATAAAAAAAGTATCACGGACAGTACTCAATTGTTTCTGTCAAAGAAAACATAAACATTGAAAGCTGTTCTCTGCAAGCACACATACCGGTACAGATGGAGTTGCAGGGCATCGGCACACACAGGGAGTCAGCAAAGCAGTCTTGGATAGGCACCCATATCCACTATTCATCCTGATGTCCCAAATGTTATGGTATCCTAACCAAGAGGAAACCCACAAAAGATGGAATTAAAAAAGGGGAGCAGGAGAAGGGAAGGGGGGACAAACACAAACAGCGAGCAGCAATAAACCACTTACTTGATTAAGGAACAAAAAGCGGAACAGTTCATATATAGATGAGTCCATACAGGGCATAGGGTCCATAAAACCGTCTGTATTATAATCCAGACATATCTGGTCTCCCACAGTACACAGAACATGGAAATGCAATTATTTTATTAAATATAAACTGCTAAATACCTTCTCTCACCAGCAGTATATAGCAGTCTTGTGACTTCTATCAGTGTCCAGCAGAGCACTGGTTAAAGCTTGTAGAAGGAGTTTTCTTTCTGTTCTAGGAAGATGCAGGACCCCTGACCCTCTTTCTAGACAGCGCTGATTGGCCCTGTGCCGATCACATGCACTCTCCCAAGAAAAAAAAAAAAACCTCTCTAGCAATACACACCAAACTGAGCATTTGCAGAGTGTCTCCACATGATATGTCTTGTCAGGAGATAAGAGGGGGACACTGGCAGAAGGGGAGGATTAGAGAAGTCAGGATCAAACAGTCTTTTTACACAATGGAGAGGATTAACCCCTTAGGTTGCACAGTGAGTATAACAAGCATGTTTCACTGCATATACAGACTGATTTTACTGTTGTGGGTTTAGTAACACTTTAATGCATTCTCTACATTAACATAAAAAATCTACTGCATGCAACTCCCCCTTTATACTTGCCTGAGCCTGATCTTGATCCAGAAATGTGCACGAGAGGAGAGGCTCTTTCCACTCTCCCCGTCCTTATTGGCCATTAGCTCCTGCTGCTGCCAATCGCAGCCAGGGCCATCTTTATTATTGATTGGACCCTGGGCAAACATTTTCTTGGGCCCCTCCACCCTCTCCCCCTAATACATACAATAAATAGCAGCTAGGCTCAATATTAGTTTACTGCAGGAGATCAGGCAGCGATTGTGATTGCATGCCAGAGGTTACAGCACATCATTACAGCTCCTTGACTGGTTGCTAGAGGTTGCAACACATTATTTCTGCTTGTCAATTGGTTGCTAGAGGTTACTGCACATCATTAATGCTTACCCATTGGTTGCTAGGACTGTGGGGGAGAAGGGGTGATCAGCGGCAGTGCTGGGGGGAGGAATGGGATGTGTGACAGTGCTGGGGGGGGGTGGGGGGTGGGATCAATAACACCCACTTTCTGTCACCTGTCAGTTAGTGCCCACTCAGTTTACCCTGCCCTATGCGAGGGGGGGGAGAAAAAGTGGGGGTTCAAGAGAAAGAGAGGGTGAGTGAGAAAGAGAGGGGTGAGAGAAGGGGGATGAGAGAGAAGGGGGTGATAGAGAGGGGGGTTGAGAGAGAGAAGGGAAGGTTGAGAGAGAGGGAGTAGGGTGAGAGAAGTGGGAGAGAGAGGGGGATGGGAGAGAGAGGTGGGGTGAGAGAGAGGGGCAGTGAGAAAGAGAGAAGGGGAGAAGAAGGGGGTGTGAGAGAGAGAAAGGAGGAAGGTAGAGAGAGAGAGGGGGGGTTGTGGGGAATGTCTACTATACGTGACAGCTTCCTTCCTAGTTTAAAAAAAACAGCCTAGGATACCCCATAATACATGCCAAGCCCCTCAAGTCTGGTATAATTTCAAAGGGGGAGGGGGGGGGGGTGACACAAAAAAATATATAGCAGCAGAAAGATCCAGTCTTGTCCATCCTTAACTTTGTTAGCATTCCTTTCAGGATTCGATTGAACCGTTCTAGCAGCCATTGTTTTCCCAGTGGTATTCCGAGGTACATACGTGAGTAATTTACACAGTAAGTCATCCAACAACTGGTACAGCTCTTCCTTACCTGTTAAAATTTCCTTAGAAGTGCCGGAGTAGGAAACATGCAGAACATCTCTTTCACTATAACCTTGGCGGATGTGCTTCTGAATACCAGGTGGCAGAATTAGAGACCACAAATATGTGCTAGTACCCCCAGATGGACTTCAGCAGTGGTCCAAACAGATCCCCATCAACCCTTTCAAAAGGGACCTTAATTATTGGCAGCGAACTTCGAAAATGTGGTTGTGGTGCATTCATTTGAATTTCAGAGTGAGATTAACAATACTCTTCATTCGATTTGCATCCAGAAAAGCCGCTAGGCAGCTCTCTCTTTTTTTCTACCACAAGATGGCCATCCAACACATAAGAATGGTCCAGACTCAGTACCATCCTTGTGTGGGACTGGATAACCACCAGTGCACCACAACATGCTTCCTTTCCTTCCTTACATGATACAGTAAGTCATGGTGCACAATGGGGGTATACAAGGCTAACTTCTGGTTCCCGAGGTACCCAGTGTACCTTTTTGACAAATTCTAATCTTGCAATTGTGCTGTCCCAAAATATTCCCTAGCCGCTGGTATATCTGATATTTCTGGCACTGGGCCAGTTTCCTTTGACTGCCCATGACTGCACTGGAAAATTTTCAAGTACTTTGAACATAGAGTTATCAACATCTACTCAGTTCAAGCAAAATAATGACATTATTCTTTGAAGACATATTTTAAGAACAGGTTACCTGATATAGGCCTCTTCAGGTCACATTTCATAGGCTCATACGTTATGGGGCAATTGACAGACACAAGTCCCAGTCCTTGGCACCGCTAGCACCTAATACACTGTGTTTCTCTCTTGAACAGACTATTTCTGGGTTAGGAGACTTATGTAGTCCTCAGATACACTGCTCCCCAACAAAATCCTGTGATTCACCATACAAAGTCCATGAGGCTGGTCTACAGAGTGTGAGTGCTACTGAATTACAGGACACTGCCATCTTGTGTTTCTCTTAACATCCTACAACTTGTATTACAGCAGGGTGTGACACAGTAAACAATCCGAAGGTCAGTAACAAGTGGTTGCAGGTTGGGACCAAGCAGAAGCATAGTTAAGGAACAAACCAAAGGTCGGCAATGAGTAGTAGTTGAGATACAGATGGCAGCAGGAGTGACAAGAGCAAGATTTTGGCTGGAATAGTCTGGCAAACGGGGAGTGCACAGACATGGTTAAAATAGGAAGTACATGGAAGGAGCAACGGGTTGAAGGTTCAAGAGAAACAAGATTCAAGGCAGGATCATTCAAGATATTGTCCAATGATCTGTCTACCATACCAGATGGCTCAGCAAGAAGAAGCATCACCAGACACAGCTGAGGTCGCAGGTTCAGACCCATGTCCACACAAGGTATGAAGGAGAAGCTCTTTTACATTCTATCATTGATGCTTATTTTATTAATGTAGATACACACTGAAAACATCTATCCACATGGACACTTACTATACATTTATTTCTACCATGGTAAGTGTTCACTGGATCTTCAGGAAAAATACAAAACAGTGGGATCTTTTGCTATTTATGCAGTATGATGGCACCTCTCTGAGTGCAGCCAACTACGAGTGACAATTGGCAACAAACCTAGTGAGCTTTAATGGGGAATAATTCAGTATAGTATTGTGTATTGATGGTATTTCTGAATATATCACCTCTTTATGGGTGACTGTGCTCCAGGATTCCTGTGTTTTCTGTGTACAAATGAAATATTTCTCTTGTCTTCTCTTCTGCTGAGAGACACAGTCACCAATCTTGGCCAGTGGTGGAGATCCATCTTGAAGGCCCTGCTTTGCTGCTGTAGTTGTAGCTGTAAATGTTGCAAGAAACTAAAACCTGGAGAAATTAAGGAATAAAAGAGCCTAGAACTTCCTAAGTTGTTGCCTCAGTTACACCAAAACCTCCTGATTTGCTGAATAATTTACATAACACATTAGAAAATGAAGAAGACAACATATTGTAGGCATGTGTAGGGTCTGGCATCACGTGGACCTAAAATTACACATACTGTAGTTTTTACCGTAAATAGAACTTTAGTCCATATGCACAAAACGACATACTGATGGCACACTTACCTATCAAAGGGAGTCCTCCAGCACTGCAAGGGCGCTCCCTTGTCACTCACATCTACTGTCTGCATCATCAGTGTTTTCAGATATCTTGTATGCCCAAGATGATGTGAAATCCCAGCATGGCAGAACTACAGAAATTGTTGCCAGGCAGAAAAGGAGCATTTTATTTCAGAAGGGACATGGTGTTCTTGTTCTGCATTATAAAGCCTAGTTGCTGGCAATTTTTCCTTTAAATGATTTAAAGTACATGTACATGTTTAATTAAAAATTCACCAGTCCCCCCCCTTCCTGCCCCCTCAGTACTTAGATTTGGGTCCTCCTCAAGCAGGTCCTTACTTAGCTCCTCCAGTGGCTGTGTCATCAGGTGCTAGGTTCCTTTTAGTTAGAACGCTCCTGCAGCAGTGTTGTCCTGGGTGAGGCAGCACCAGGGGCGGACTGACCATTTAGAAACTCGGGCAGTGCCCGAGGGCCCGGGGTCAGTAGGGGGCCCCATGAGATGCCCCTGGTACTTTTTTCATAGGCTTATTTGAGTTTGAGCAAGGACACAGGGGCACCATAATCCCCTATTGCCCGGGGGCCCCATGAGTTGTCAGTCTGCCCCTGGGCAGCACCCACATATAAGCCAGGCAGGGAGGAGCCCAGGGGTGGTAAGCTCAGGGGTGGCATCCCTGGATGTCACTGCTATCCCTAACAGCCAGGAGGGCAGACCATCTAGGAGGAGTGGTGAGGGTAGTGCAGGAAGGCCTAGACAGCTGGTGGTAGTAGGGGATTCTAAAATCAGAAGGACTGATAGAATAATTTGTTGCCAGGACCGCCTCAACCAAATGGTTTGCTCTCTCCCTGGTGCCAAGGTTCGGCATGTGGTGGACCAGGTTGCTAAATTACTGGGAGGGGCTGGGCATGACCCAGCTGTCTTGGTCCATGTTGGAACCAAGGACAGAATGCATGGAAGGTGGAGGCTCCTTAAGAATCAATTTAAAGAACTAGGCTGCAAGTTGAAGGGAAGGACCTCCAAGGTGATATTCTCTGAAAGATTACCTGTGCCGTGCGCAACTCAGGAAAGACAGGGGGAGATTAGAGAACTCAATGCATGGCTAAAGACCTGGTGTAAGAGGGAAGGATTTGGGTTTATAGAGCACTGGGCTGACTTTTCGTTGGGGTGCAACCTATATTCTAGAGATGGTTTGCACCTAAATGGAATGGGGTCTGCTGTGCTGGGGGAGAGGTTTATGGGACGGCTGGGGAAGTATTTAAACTAGGACCAAGGGGGTGAGGGAGAATTAGATTATAGCAGGGTAGACAGATCAAACAGGGGTCAGTACTTATTGGGGGGTGGAATGGGGAAAGATGGGGGGAAGGCTATGGCAGATGATAAGAAGGTTCCCATGTTACAAACAACCACTGGAATTGGTACCATTTGTATGAAAATAAAAAATATGCAAAATATGTGTGCACAAGGTGCCAATGAATTAAAGTGTAGTTCCTAACTCTACACATTTTGAGAGCCCCCATAGTAGAGGCACATATATTTAATACTGTCTATCCAATGGCACACATAAAGCAACAAAAAAAAACTGGGATTTAAGTTTTTCCTACACTATACAAGGCAAACACCCCCCCAAAAAAACTTTTGGCTACACTTTAATGTGCTCTAAATAATGGAGTAATTAATTGAGACATTATGGTATACAGATGACTGGCGGTATTCATAACTGTTTAAACTTTCAGTTAATAAAGGGGAATCAAATTATACAAGAGCACAATCCCGAAGAGTGATAGAAAGGTTGAAAAAAGTAGCTGTGGGCTTTCTTGACAAAAATACAAGGCATTTAGTTATAGCTACACATTAAAATTTTACTAAACCCACAACAGTAAAATCAGTCTGTAAATGCAGTAAAGCATGCTTGTTATACTCACTGTGGAACCTAAGGGGTTAATACTCTGCATTGTGAAAAAAGGCTGTTTGATCCTGCCTTCTCTGATCCTCCCCTTCTTCTACTATCCCCCAATCATCTGCTGATAGTACAGAGCTCTTAGAGTCACTCTGCACATGCTCAGTTTAGTGTGTATTGATAGAAAGTTTTTTTTTCTTTGGGAGGGTGCATGTGATAAACACAGGGCCAATCAGTGCTGTCCAGACAGAGGGTCAGAGGCTGTGCAGCCTCAATGGACAGTCAGAGGAGAATGAAAACTCCTACAAAATTAACCAGTGCTCTGCCGAACACTGATAGAAGTCACAAGACGAATCTAACTTTTGATGAGAAAAAGGTATTTAGCAGTTTATATTTACTAAAATAATTGAATTTCCATGTTCTGTGTACTGCGGGAGACCAGATATAGTGAATGCAGGGTCTGGGGAGAGCACATATAGTGAATGCAGGGTCCGTGGAGACTGGATATAGTGAATGCAGGGTCCGGGGAGAGTGGATATAGTGAATGCAGGGTCCGGGGAGACCAGATATAGTGAATGCAGGGTCCGGAGAGACCGGATATAGTGAATGCAGGGTCCGGGGAGACCAGATATAGTAAATGCAGGGTCCGGGGAGACCAGATATAGTGAATGCGGGGTCCGGGGAGACCGGATATAGTGAATGTGGGGTCTGGGGAGACCAGATATAGTGAATGCAGGGTCCGGGGAGACCAGATATAGTGAATGGACGGTCCGGGGAGACCAGATATAGTGAATGCGGGGTCTGGGGAGACCGGATATAGTGAATGCAGGGTCCGGGGAGACCAGATATAGTGAATGCGGGGTCTGGGGAGACCAGATATAGTGAATGTGGGGTCTGGGGAGACCAGATATAGTGAATGCAGGGTCCGGGGAGACCAGATATAGTGAATGCAGGGTCCGGGGAGACCAGATATAGTGAATGGACGGTCCGGGGAGACCAGATATAGTGAATGCGGGGTCTGGGGAGACCGGATATAGTGAATGCGGGGTCTGGGGAGACCAGATATAGTGAATGCAGGGTCCGGGGAGACCAGATATAGTGAATGGAGGGTCCGGGGAGACCGGATATAGTGAATGCAGGGTCCGGGGAGACCGGATATAGTGAATGCAGGGTCTGGGGAGAGCGGATATAGTGAATGCAGGGTCTAGGGAGACTGGATATAGTGAATGACCCTGCAGGAATTATGCCCCATTGTTGGTGTCAGTGGGAGATATAGTGTCTTGTATTTGTGGGAGAACTGCCCCGAGGGCCAAATAAAGGACCTGTCTTTAAAGCAGAACTTCCCCTTTTGGGTGGAGTTCTGCTTTAAGATTTGAGAATAGGTCAGGCAATTACAGGGATAGATAGATAGATAGATAGATAGAGAGATAGATAGATAGATAGATAATTATTATTATTATACAGTATTTATATAGTGCCAACAGTTTGCTCAGCGTTGTACATTACAATGGGAGACAGTACAGTAACAATACAATTCAATACATGAGGGGTTTGAGGGCCCTGCTCCTTGGAGCTTACAATCTAGGAGGGAGGGGATAGTGGTACGGGAGGAAATAGCTGTGGGGGATGGAGTGGTAGGAAGAGTGGAAGAGATTGGCAATTAGCTGAGGGTGGGGTAGACTTCCCTGAAGAGATGGGTCTTCAGGGTGCGTCTAAAGGAGAGGAGGGTAGGTGATAGTCTGATGGATTGGGGTAGGGAGTTCCAGAGGATGGGGGAAGCCCAGGAGAAGTCCTCAAGACAGGCATGGGAGGAGGAGACCAGAGAAGTAGAGAGTAGGAGGTCTTGTGAGGAGCAGAGAGTACATTTAGGGTGGTATTTGGATATCAGGTCGGTGATGTAGATAGATAGATAGATAGAATATGTACAGATAGATAGATAGATAGATAGATAGATAGATAGATAGATAGATAGATAGATAGAATACAGATAGATAGAATACAGATAGATAGATAGATAGATAGATAGATAGATAGATAGAATACAGATAGATAGATAGATAGATAGATAGATAGATAGATAGATAGAATACAGATAGATAGATAGATAGATAGATAGATAGATAGATAGATAGAATACAGATAGATAGATAGAATACAGATAGATAGATAGATAGATAGATAGATAGATAGATAGATAGATAGAATACAGATAGATAGATAGATAGATAGATAGATAGATAGATAGATAGAATACAGATAGATAGATAGATAGATAGATAGATAGATAGATAGATAGAATACATATAGATAGATAGATAGATAGATAGAATACATATAGATAGAATACATATAGATAGATAGATAGATAGATAGATAGATAGATAGAATACAGATAGATAGATAGATAGATAGATAGATAGAAGAGAGAGAGAGAGAGAGAGAGAGAGGGAGGGGGGGGGGAGAAATACTTGTACCTATGTAAAAATATCTCCCAGTCTTCCAGCGAGCAGTGCTTGCACCATCTAGTGGAAAATCGTGAAAGTGCAGCAGAGACATTTTCCCCATTGCTTCTACTGTAATGCCCCCAGTGGGTGAAGTCGCATTCTGCTTAGTGTTCCAGGACAGAGTCTCTGGGTCAGAAGGTCCCTCTTAGGGGTCTGTTTTTAGGGTTTCATGGATTCTGCTCTCAGCACACCAATCTCATGATTCCACACAGCTCTGCAGTTTACACCCTATTGGTAAAATATGGAGTGTGTTGTGTTCTCTGCATTAAGATCCACAGATAGCTTGCAGACTGGAGGCAAGAACTATCACATGACCCGTTTCAAGGTCATGTGACAGATTTCCTCTTCTTCCCAGTGCACTTTATTCTGCTATCATAAAGAATTGAATACCTTGAAGCAAACAAAGTGCAAATCACCATTACAGATTTCACAGCACTGTGTCATTAACGGTCCATTCACACTTAACTTCAAAATCCTGCGACTTTACAGTGCAACTTGACGCAACTTTGGATGAGTGCGACTTTGGCTTTGACCAAGGATAATTGTTTCTGATGCACAAAGTCGCACACAAGTCGCATGTACAACATTCAGGTGCGACTTTCATGTGAGGGTCGCCACCTCATACCTTTAACCATTTGAATACCGGACAATTTTACACCTTCCTGCCCAGGCCATTTTCCGGGTTTCAGCGCGCTCACACTGTGCATGACAATTGCGCGGTCATACAACATTGTACCCAAACTAAAATGTTATCATTTTCTTCACACAACTAGAGCTCTCTTTTGGTGGTATTTAATCAACACTGGGGATTTTATTTTTTGCTAAATTAACAAAAAAAGACTGAACATTTTGAAAAAAAACATGTTTTTCTGTTTCTGTTATAAAAGTTTACAAATAAATAATTGTTCTTCATAAATTTAGGCCAAGATGTATTCTGCTACATGTCTTTGGTGAAAATAACACATTATTTAGTTTGTAGGAAAGTTATAGAGTTCACAAACTATGGTATAGATCTGAATATTGATCAATCCTGAAGTACTGACAGCCAATCTAATTTCTTGAGGTCCAAGAATGTCAGAACAGTACAGATATCCCCAAATGACCCCTTTTTGCAGAGTAGACAGTCCGACGTACTTCATAAGAGGCATGGCGAGTTTTTTTAAGTTGTATTTTTTTTGTCATAATTTTTCGGAAAATGAAAAAATGCAAAAAATTATTTTCACTATTTTTTTTTTACATACAGTCACCAGTGCAGTACAGCGTCATCATATAACTGGCATGGCGGTGATCAGGGACACTGACTGGTGACAGTATGAAAATATATATATATATATATTTTTTAATTTTTTTTAAAAAAAAATTTTTTTTTTCTTTTTTTAACTTTTTTTTTCTTTTTTTAAGATTTTTTTCTCACTACATGTCCAAAGTAGTACAATGCTACCATAGTAACATTGTACTACTTTAAGGAAGTGATCAGTTTTGGGGAAGTGATTAGTATTTTTTTTTTTTTCATTCAGGGTTCTTTTTTTTGTTGTTTTGTGCTTAGCTGTGATTTGGCCACAGCTAATCACATGACATGTGCATGTGATTAGCTGTGACCTTTCACAGTTAGGCGCTAGTATACAATGGATGGCATGAATGAAGCCATCCTTTGTATACAACTGTCATGTGAACTGCTGTGATTGGTCACAGCAGGTCACATGGTACCGGCAATGGGGCCGATACTCAGATCTGTCATCGGCCGTGTCCGAGGTACACATCCGGGGACAGATTGTGCCGCTGCGTGGCTCTGCAAACGCGAAAAGTGCGCATGTGCGGGAGGACGCCATTTGGCGTCCAACCCGGAAATCCAATACATTTTTCCGGCCGCCTTTTGGCTATTGGCCGGGCGTGTATTGGTTAAAACCAAACACATAATAATTATACAGGTTCTGAGGTTGATTTAATGCAGATCAGGCACTAAGTGAGTTTAATTACCACCTTAATCAGCCACAGAACCTGTGTCATTAATATATGTTCAGTTTTAAAGGGATGAGGGGGCAACCCTACTTTCATGCAACTTTGGAGGGTTTACATTGAAGTCTATGGCCCTCAAGTCACATGAAAGTCGGACCAAAGTAGTGCAGGATTTACTTTCAAGTCACTGCAATAATAACTACTTGCCCTCCTGAGGATTTCCCCCACTTCCTGACCAGGCCATTTTTTGCGATACGGCGCTGCGTTATTTTAACTGACAATTGCGTGGTCATGCAATGCTGCACCCAAGTGAAATGTACGTCCTTTTTTTCCCACAAATTGAGATTTCTTTCGGTGGTATTTGATCGCCTGTGTGTTTTTTATTTTTTGTGCTATAAAAAAAAGACCGACAATTTTGAGAAAAAAAAAAACAATATTTTTGACTTTTTGCTATTAAACATGTTTAGTAAAAAAAAAAAAAAAAAATCATCATAAATTTATACCGAAATGTATTCTGCACGTCTGCTAAAAAAAATCCCAATACGTGTAAATTAATTGGTGTATGTGAAAGATATAGCATTTACAAATGGCGATATATATACTGAAATTTTTATTTTTACTAGTAATTGCGGCGATCAGCGGGACTGCGGCAGGCATTCTGACACTGGGGGGAACTGACATGGTGTCACTGACATCCCCAGTGACACCAATAGTGATCAGTGCTAAAAAAAAAAAAGCACTGACACTGTACTAATGGCACTGGGCAGGAATGGGTTAACATGAGGGGCTATCAAAGGGTTAACTATGTGCAGGGGAGTGTTTTACTAGGGGGCGGGGGGGTGTGCTTCACTGTCATCACACTGATTTGGATGGCTGTGATGTGCACAGCCATCCAAAGCAGTGTGCCCGAGCGGACAGGGAGGAAAACTGTTAGTAAACAAAACAGTCCACCTCCCCGTCGGAGATCATCGGAAATCTCCGGCGAGTAATAACTGGCTGGGACCCGCAAATTGCGGCATGGGTAGGAGACTTGCACACACCCCCTACCCGGAAATGCGAAATCCTATATATACGTGATTTTGTGCACCCATGCCATCCTGTAGCATTATATCTGCTATAGGGCGGACAGAAAGCGGTTAATGGTACCCATTGGAAAACATGACGGGTGACTTGTCATGTGACTTTGGACCCCAAAGTAGAACTAAAGGCATTTTTTTTTTCATTTTGGATAGGGTAAGAGAGGATTATAACCCCTGTCAGTTTATGTTTGCCATCTCATTGGGGAGATTTACCTTGACTTCCTGTTCCATAGCCAAACAGGAAGTGAGAGGAAATCCCTGCAAATTAAGAGAATTTCTTAGGGGCTTTCAGGTCACCACAACTAGTGTCCCCATTGGAAGATTTCCCCTATATTACTTTTCTGGGGAAAAACCCAAAATGTGGGATTTTCACTTTTGGTAATAATGGTAAACAGGACAAATAGAGAGGGGGAATCTCTCTAACCCTAGGTTCACACCTAAGCGTTTTCTGCTGCGTTTTGCAGAAACACATTACAGTCCATTTACCATGATATCCAATGGAACACATTCACATCTCCACGTTTTCACCCGGTGCGTTTTTTGGAAAGGGACAGGGACTTTTTTTAATGCAAAAAGTTGCGTTTGTGGTTCTATAAACTTCAATGGAAACGCTGCAGAAAAGCATGTATTGTGGTTTTGATGCGTTTTGCATTTTAAAACCTGCCTAGCAACAAGAAAAATAAAAAAATGAAAATAGAAACGCAAAAACGCAGCAAAAACACATAAAAAACATAGGTGTAAAAACACAACTCAAAACGCAACGCAGAAATGGCTCAAACGCAATCTGCGTAGGTGTGAACCTATCCTTATGGTGTTAAAAAATTCTCCCATGTGAATCTGTACTTACATTTTCTGGGACCATGAATCTCAAGCCTGCATCCAAACCTTGTTCCTACTCTTGAAGTGGGTTGAATAATTCTTGGCTTTATTCATCTCAGTAGAGGCACGGCCATTGATCAGTGAGTGTCTGAGTCTTCGGGAGACCGTGCTGGAGAGGAGGTGAGGATCGTACCTGGAGCTGCTATTTATTTTATAGAACTGTGGAGGTTCCATTTGTGTTTTTTAGGCCCAAATGAAGGAAGACCGAGGGCTGGGCCCACAGATTCAGAGGGTACACGATGCCACACAGACACAGACAGCGGTTCTTTTACAACAATTACGTTTACTGAACAGTTATAGTGAACAAGTATTTGAGCATACATAAACAGAATGATAACAGCGCATAACCATACAGTAAGAATAATACTGTCTTGGTGCTTTTTCCTGATCCACTGGTCCACTCCAGAACCGGACCAAACAGTCACTTGTTTCCCGGTCTCGTCGTGGTGAATCTTCCCTAGGTGCCGTCGCCAGACTCCACTGTGAGCCGTAAATCCTCTTCCAGGCTCCACACAGATTCTCCAGACGTCCTCAGCATACACCAGCCAGACACAGACCCCCTCACTTCCTCCTCTCCACTGGAACTCCTCCCCTTCCCATAGAGTTTGTGATGCAGTAAGTCATTTCTTAATTGCAGCCTCAAACCTGTATTTACAGTTCACTATGACCCTTCTGAGGGTCCTACTCAACCCCTAAATTAGCATTCATTAACCTTTATAGGGTAAATAAGCATTTATTTTGTCTTAGCAAACATCACTGCAAAATCGATTCTTGTACTTTGCTGCCATCTACTGACCAAAGAACATATTGCAGACATATTACAGTTTAACATTGCACACCAGTATTTATCCATGCCTCCACAACCTTACACAAGCTGGCAGTAGGCTTCACTATTCCCATAGATATAAGATTTGTCTAGTTGGAACACAAGCTAATCACCTTGGAAGTCAGGCCACTTTCAGAACCAACTCTACATTATACAGTGAGGACAGAGCTCATTCCATTATGGACTTGTATTGTACACTCACCAACCTCTTTATTCGGTACACCTGTTCAGTTGCTTGGTAACACAAATTGCTAATCAGCCGATCACATGGCAGCAATTCAATGCATTCCAGCATCTAGACGTGGTGCAGACAACATGCTGAAGTTCAAACTGAGCATCAGAATGGAGAAGAAAGGGGATTTAACCACTTCCAGTCTGGACACTTTCACCCCCTTCCAGTCTAGGCCAATTTTCAGCTTTCAGCACTGTCACACTTTGAATGACAGTTGCGCGGTCATGCAACATTGTACCCATGTGAATTTTTTAGCATTTTTTTTAGATCCATAAAGCTTTAATTGGTGGTATTTATTCATCACTGGAATTTTTTTTTTTGCTATATAAATGAAAAAGTCCAAAAACTTTGAATAAAAAGTGTTTTTCTTATATAATTTTGCAAATGAAAAATCTTTCTTCATAAATCTTGGCCAAAATTCATTCAATTATCTTTTTAGTAAAAAAAAAATAATCCAAATTAGATTATAACCAAAAATTGTAATTTAAAAAAAAAAGTTAAATTTTTATTTTTTTGTTATATTATTATTTATGTCACCCTAGCAGTACAGTGTCATGGTACTACTTCCGGTGGGGGGGGGGGGGGGGGGGGGGTTATGAAGATTTTTTTTTTTTTTACACTGATTGCTTTTACACCTGTAACAGCAATCATTTCTCCTTCTCTCTTGCTGCATTCTTGCAGTCATTGAGAAATACTGTGTGAGCTGTGATTGGTCACAGCTTGTCACATGGTACAAGGCTGTTGTGAATAGCCTTGTACCATGTGACCTCTGTGATCATTCACAGATTTCACACGTAGTAAGCAATGATGTCACAAGTGACATCTTGCCTACTACTTTGCATGATCACTGATTGGCCTATCAGTGATCACATGATCGGGACCTCGCAGAGAGGTCCCGTACGATGATCGGTGTTCCACTGTGTCTGGAGGACACAGCGGGCACCGAATCACGGTGCTGTATGCTCCCAGGGAGCTCGCACAAGCAAGGGACGGGGAGGCAGTTTATATACATGGGCCGGACATGGAAGTGGTTAGGTGGCTTTGAACATGGCATGGCTGTTGGTGACAGATGGGCTGGTCTGAGTATTTCAAATATTGCTGATCTACTGGGATTTTCATGCACAACCACAACAGAGAATGGTCCGAAAAAGAGAAAATATCCAGTGAGTGGTAATTCTGTGGAGGAAAATGTCTTGTTGATGTTAGAGGTCAGAGGAGAATAAGCAGACTGGTTCTAGGTGATAGAAAGGCAACAGTAACTCATGTCAATATGGACCAAAATCTCTGAGGAATGTTTATGTAATGAAACTGAACATTTTTTTTCAGTGTTGATGGTGGGGGGGGGGACTTACTATACAGTACATTGCATTGATATTGAAGAAACGGAGAAAGTGTGGAGAAGGGCAACCAGACACAGAGGAGCTCAGCTATGAGGAAGGATTAGAGGAACTGAATTTATTCTCTCTTGAGAGGAGGAGATTAATGGGGATATGATCTCCATGTATAATACATAAGGGGGGATATGATCTCCATGTATAATACATAAGGGGGGATATGATCTCCATGTATAATACATAAGGGGGGATATGATCACCATGTATAATACATAAGGGGGGATATGATCTCCATGTATAATACATAAGGGGGGATATGATCTCCATGTATAATACATAAGGGGGGATATGATCTCCATGTATAATACATAAGGGAGGATATGATCTCCATGTATAATACATAAGGGGGGATATGATCTCCATGTATAATACATAAGGGAGGATATGATCTCCATGTATAATACATAAGGGGGATATGATCTCCATGTATAATACATAAGGGGGATATGATCTCCATGTATGTACATAAGGGGGATATGATCACCATGTATAATACATAAGGGAGGATATGATCTCCATGTATAATACATAAGGGGGGATATGATCACCATGTATAATACATAAGGGGGATGTGATCTCCATGTATAATACATAAGGGGGATATGATCTCCATGTATAATACATAAGGGGGATATGATCTCCATGTATGTACATAAGGGGGATATGATCACCATGTATAATACATAAGGGGGGGATATGATCTCCATGTATAATACATAAGGGGGGGATATGATCTCCATGTATAATACATAAGGGGGATATGATCACCATGTATAATACATAAGGGGGGGATATGATCTCCATGTATAATACATAAGGGGGATATGATCTCCATGTATAATACATAAGGGGGATATGATCTCCATGTATGTACATAAGGGGGATATGATCTCCATGTATAATACATAAGGGAGGATATGATCTCCATGTATAATACATAAGGGGGGATATGATCTCCATGTATAATACATAAGGGAGGATATGATCTCCATGTATAATACATAAGGGGGATATGATCTCCATGTATAATACATAAGGGGGATATGATCTCCATGTATGTACATAAGGGGGATATGATCACCATGTATAATACATAAGGGAGGATATGATCTCCATGTATAATACATAAGGGGGGATATGATCTCCATGTATAATACATAAGGGGGGATATGATCTCCATGTATAATACATAAGGGGGGATATGATCTCCATGTATAATACATAAGGGGGGATATGATCTCCATGTATAATACATAAGGGGGGATATGATCTCCATGTATAATACATAAGGGGGGATGTGATCTCCATGTATAATACATAAGGGGGATATGATCTCCATGTGTAATACATAAGGGGGGATATGATCGCCATGTATAATACATAAGGGGGATATGATCTCCATGTATAATACATAAGGGGGATATGATCTCCATGTATAATACATAAGGGAGGATATGATCTCCATGTATAATACATAAGGGGGGATATGATCACCATGTATAATACATAAGGGGGGGATATGATCTCCATGTATAATACATAAGGGGGGATATGATCTCCATGTATAATACATAAGGGGGGATGTGATCTCCATGTATAATACATAAGGGGGGATATGATCTCCATGTATAATACATAAGGGGGATATGATCTCCATGTATAATACATAAGGGGCATATGATCTCCATGTATAATACATAAGGGGGGATATGATCTCCATGTATAATACATAAGGGGGATATGATCTCCATGTATAATACATAAGGGGGGATATGATCTCCATGTATAATACATAAGGGGGGATGTGATCTCCATGCATAATACATAAGGGGGATATGATCTCCATGTATAATACATAAGGAGGGATATGATCTCCATGTATAATACATAAGGGGGGATATGATCTCCATGTATAATACATAAGGGGGGATATGATCTCCATGTATAATACATAAGGGGGGATGTGATCTCCATGTATAATACATAAGGGGGGAATATGATCTCCATGTATAATACATAAGGGGGGATATGATCACCATGTATAATACATAAGGGGGGATATGATCCTCATGTATAATACATAAGGGGGGGATATGATCTCCATGTATAATACATATGGGGGATGTGATCTCCATGTATAATACATAGGGGGGATATGATCTCCATGTATAATACATAAGGGGGGAAATGATCTCCTTGTATAATACATAAGGGGGGATATGATCTCCATGTATAATACATAAGGGGGGTTATGATTTCCTTGTATAATACATAAGGGGGATATGATCTCCATGTATAATACACAGGGGGGGATATGATCAACATGTATAATACATAAGGGGGATATGATCGCCATGTATAATACATAAGGGGGGATGTGATCTCCATTTATAATACATAAGGGGAGGATATGATCTCCATGTATAATACATAAGGGGGATATGATCTCCATGTATAATACATAAGGGGGGATATGATCTCCATGTATAATACATAAGGGGATATGATCAACATGTATAATACATAAGGGGGGGATATGATCACCATGTATAATACATAAGGGGCATATGATCTCCATGTATAATACATAAGGGGGGATATGATCTCCATGTATAATACATAAGGGGGGATATGATCTCCATGTATAAATACATAAGGGGGGATATGATCTCCATGCATAATACATAAGGGGGGATATGATCTCCATGTATAATACATAAGGGGGATATGATCTCCATGTATAATACATAAGGGGGATATGATCTCCATGTATAATACATAAGGGGGGGTATGATCACCATGTATAATACATAAGGGGGGGTATGATCACCATGTATAATACATAAGGGGGGATATGATCTCCATGTATAATACATAAGGGGGGATATGATCTCCATGTATAATACATAAGGGGCATATGATCTCCATTTATAATACATAAGGGGGATATGATCTCCATTTATAATACATAAGGGGGATATGATCTCCATGTATAATACATAAGGGGGGGTATGATCACCATGTATAATACATAAGGGGCATATGATCTCCATTTATAATACATAAGGGGGATATGATCTCCATGTATAATACATAAGGGGGGGTATGATCACCATGTATAATACATAAGGGGCATATGATCTCCATGTATAATACATAAGGGGGGATATGATCACCATGTATAATACATAAGGGGGGATATGATCACCATGTATAATACATAAGAGGGGATATGATCTCCATGTATAATACATAAGGGGGATATGATCTCCATGTATAATACATAAGGGGGGATATGATCTCCATGTATAATACATAAGGGGGGATATGATCACCATGTATAATACATAAGGGGGGATATGATCTCCATGTATAATACATAAGGGGGATATGATCTCCATGTATAATACATAAGGGGGGATATGATCTCCATGTATAATACATAAGGGGGGATATGATCTCCATGTATAATACATAAGGGGGGATATGATCACCATGTATAATACATAAGGGGGGATATGATCACCATGTATAATACATAAGGGGGGATATGATCTCCATGTATAATACATAAGGGGGATATGATCTCCATGTATAATACATAAGGGGGGATATGATCTCCATGTATAAATACATCAGTGGTTCATATAGTGAACTCGGTGTAGAGTTATTCACCCTGAGGTCATCACAGAGGACAAGGGAGCATTCTTTACATCTAGAGGAAAAGAAATGTAATCTCCAAAAACGGAAAGGTTTCTTCACAGTGAGAGCTGTGAAAATGTGGAATAGACTCCCTCAAGAGTTGGTTTTGGCCAGCTCAGTGGATTGTTCTAAAAAGAGCTGGATGTATTCTTAAATTCACAAAATAATGGATACTAATATTTATAGGTAATAACACCAGAGATTTTTAATGCAGGGAATATTCGATTGCTGATTCGGTGGACCAGGAAAGATTTTTTTCCCCTCTTTGGAGTAAATTCATTCATGCATTTGCATTACAGGGTTGTTTTTTTTTGCCTTCCTTTGGATCAACTGTAGGTGTAGCATTGTGTATATGGAGGTTTTCTCTTTATTTTTTTTCTATTGGGTGAACTAGAGGGACTTTTGTGTTTTTTTTAAACTTGACTATGTAACTATTTGATTGATTGGTGACACAGCACAAGTGCCGAATGCCAGTGTATGTTGGTCAGGACAGGGTGTGACTGCAGAAATAGCCAGAGGTTAAGTATAATGCCATTTATATTTACTAATAAAGAAGTAAACGTTCCCAATGTAAAGAATACAGACTATTCAATGGGGATTTTTTTTTAATGTCAGGTGGTATCTTTTAGATGTGTTTTATACCCTTAACTTCAAGCATTTTTTTTATTTTTTTTCTTCATGCATCGCATATAAATTTTATAACCATCATGTATATTATTGTACAGGTAGGTGCCCCCTAGTGGCCATGTGAGTCAAATAACTTTTGTTTGGTTGGTGTAAAATAATCTGGATTTCTATGGAAAATATGTAGCACTACCCCCTTAGGTGTCACTGAAGTTTTGGGCCCACCTACAGGTGCAAGAAAAAGTATGTGAACCCCTTGGGATTACGTGGAGTTTTGCATGAATTGGGCATAAAATGTGCTCTGAACGTCATCTAAGTCACAACAATAGAAGAACACAGTCTGCTGAACATAATACTACACAAACATTAGATGTTGCCATGGTTTAATTGCACATAACATGTAAACATTCACAGTGCAGGGAGGAAAAAGTATGTGAACCTTTGGACTTAATAACTGGTTGACCCTCCTTTGGCAGCAATAACCTCAACCAAATGTTTCCTATAGTTGCAGATCAGACCTGCACAACGATCTGGAGTCATTTTGAACCACTCCTCTTCACAAAACTGTTTCAGTGTAGCAATATTCTTGGGATGTCTGGTGTGAATCGCTCTCTTAAGGTCATGCCACAGCATTTCAATGGGGTTGAGGTCAGGACTCTGACTGGGCCACTCCAGAAGGCGTATTCTGTGCTGCTGCAGCCATTGTTTTGTTGAATTACTTGTATGCTTTGGGTCATTGTCCTGTTGCATCACCCATCCTCTGCGGAGCTTCAGTTGGCGGACAGATGGTCGTACGTTTTCCTGCAAAATGTCTTGATAAACTCTGGAATTCATTTTCCAGTTGCAGTTTTTGTGTGCATGTTTTTTGGAAAGGGTCAGGGACTTCTTTTCCAGCAGCAGTTTGCATTTGTAGTCCAATACACTTCAATGGAACCGCATATAAAATGCAAGTGCTATGTTTTGCGTGCATTTTTTAAGCATTTTTGGCATGCTTTTGATGCACTTTGCATTCCGCATTTTTAATCTGTCCAGCAACAAGTTGGCAAAAACCCCCCCCTGCAAAACACATCAAAAAAGCGCCAAAAAAGCATGTGCAGAAACGCAAAATGCACTGCAGAAGCAGATCAAACGCAAACTGCATAGGTGTAAACCTAGCCTTAAAGTGTTACTAATCCCAGGACCCTGCATTCACTATATCCGGTCTCCCTGGACCCCGCATTCACTATATCTGGTCTCCCCGGACCCTGCATTCACTATATCCGGTCTCCCCGGACCCTGCATTCACTATATCTGGTCTCCCCAGACCCTGCATTCACTATATCTGGTCTCCCCGGACCCTGCATTCACTATATCTGGTTTCCCCGGACCCTGCATTCACTATATCCGGTCTCCCCGGACCCTGCATTCACTATATCTGGTTTCCCCGGACCCTGCATTCACTATATCCGGTCTCCCCGGACCCTGCATTCACTATATCTGGTTTCCCCGGACCCTGCATTCACTATATCTGCTCTCCCCGGACCCTGCATTCACTATATCTAGTTTCCCCGGACCCTACATTCACTATATCTGGTCTCCCCGGACCCTGTATTCACTATATCTGGTGTCCCCGGACCCTGCACTCACTATATCCGGTCTCCCCGGACCCTGCATTCACTATATCCGGTCTCCCCGGACCCTGCATTCACTATATCCGGTTTCCACGGACCCCGCATTCACTATATCCGGTGTCCCCGGACCCCGCATTCAATATATCCGGTCTCCCAGGACCCCGCATTCACTATATCCGGTCTCCCCGGACCCTGCATTCACTATATCTAGTCTCCCCGGACCCTGCATTCACTATATCCGGTTTCCCCAGACCCTGCATTCACTATATCCGGTCTCCCCAGACTCTGCATTCACTATATCTGGTCTCCCCGGACCCTGCATTCACTATATCTGGTTTCCCACACTACACAGAACATGGAAATGCAATTGTATTAGTAAATATAAACCTTTTCTTATCAGCAGTTAGCATAGTCTTGTGACTTCTATCAGTGTCCAGCACTGGTTAAAGCTTGTAGGAGGAGTTTTCATTCTCCCCTGATCATCCTATGAGGCTGCATGACCCCTGACCCTCTGTCTGGACAGTGCTGATTGACCCTGTGCTGATCACATCTACTCTCCGAAGAAAAAAAAAACTCTCTAGCAATACACACCAAACTGAGCATGTGCAGCTTGCCCCCAAGGCTCTGTTCTATCAGAAGATGGACTTGGTACAGTAGAGAAGGGGAGGATCAGAGAAGTCATGATCAAACAGCCTTTACATACAATGCAGAGGATTAACCCCTTAAGTTCCACAAGTAATAACAAGCATGCTTTACTGCATATACAGACTGATTTTACTGCTGTGGGTTTAGTAACACTTAAGGAGTAACTCCACTTTTGCTGAGAGAAAAAACATTCCCCTCTGGGTGATCTATGTGCATTGCAGGGATCTTAACACATTTTGTTGCAGATTCCTACCTTTTATTTTGAAGAAATAACTGTTTGTTTCAGTGTGGAAAGTGATTCTAAGGGGGAGGCTTTATAATTATCAATCAGCTGCTGCACTTGCAGAATTCTAATGAGGAAAGTGGCAGGGTCAGCATCCCTTTAGACATGATTTCCCTTTGGGAGTATCTCACCAAAAATGACATTTTTTGCAGGGGATGCCCACAATCTGACTTGTATCTTAGTGAAGACTTCTGGGAAAATTAGTGAGCCAATCACACAAACAGGAAATGACATTTCTGGGGGGCGATTTGTACACCATCTGTGTATAGAACGATTCCAGGTTGCCATATTGCATTTTACAGAAAATGAAAAAATAAAAAGGAAAGGTCATTTTTAAAAACATGCAATCAAAATATGACTTGGGTCGCAATTGTATACACCATATTATTTTTTTTCTTATTTGCCATTTTTTTCCCACAAAAGAGTTACCCTCTAAATCAGAATGGGTACAGACCTTAAATTATCCTGGGCATGTAAATGAAAAGAAGGCTAATTTGCATATTAAAGATGCCCTTAGACTGTGAAGTGCCGTGTGTCAAGCCAAGGTAGAGAATACAAGCCCTACTCTACCTAAAATGTCTAGAATAAGATTTTATTTAACTCCAATGTGTTTCGTGGGTATCGTTACTGTATTGTCTCCCTTTATATTGTAAAGTGCTGAGCAAACTGTTGGCGCTATATAAATCCTGTATAATAATAATATTAATAATAGATGACCACCTTATCCAAAACTAGATTTAGACATATATTCTAGAAAGTTTTTAGCAATCTAAACACTTCTGGCTCACTTCTGTCTCTGCTTCACTTTTAAACAGATAGGTGCGGAGTTCAACCCAAGTCAAGAGACAACTGTGGCTACGCCATGATCACTGAGGAGGAGTGTCTGAAGAAGGGTTGTTGCTATGACAGTTCAGTGATGGACAGTATCTGGTGTTACAATCCATGGAAATTCGAAGGTGAGTAACATGCTGACTTGTTTGCTTGCTATTGCTGGGCTCCTTTGTGTTTTAGCCCCTGTCTGTCTGTTAGAGGTAAGCCATAGTCCACATTAGCATGTTGCCAAAAGTATTGGGCCTCCTGCCTTTAATTCATCCCAAAGGTGTTCTATTGGGTTGAGGTCAGGACTCTGTGCAGGCCAGTCAAGTTCCTCCACCCCAAACTGGCTCATCCATGTCTTTATGGACCTTGCTTTGTGCACTGGTGCGCAGTCATGTTGGAACAGGAAGAGGCCATCCCCAAACTGTTCCCACAAAGTTGGGAGCATGATATTGTCCAAAATGTCTTGGTATGCTGATCTTAAGAATTCCCTTCACTGGAACTAAGAGGCCAAGCACAACCCCTGAAAAACAACCCCACACCTATAACTCTATAACACATTCCCCCTCCACCAAACTTTACACTTGGCACAATGCAGTCAGGCAAGAACCGTTCTCCTGGCAACCGCTAAACCCAGACATGTCCATTGGATTGCCAGACAGAAAAGCATGATTCGTTACTCCAGAGACAACGTCTCCATTGCTCTAGAGTCCCGCGGCGGCGTGCTTTACACCACATCATTCAACGCTTTGCATTGCACTTGGTGATGTAAGACTTGGATGCAGCTGCTCAGCCATGGAAACCCATTCCATGAAGCTCTCTACGCACTGTTGTTGTGCTAATCTGAAGGCCACATCAAGTTGACTCTGCAGACAGTTGGCCACTTCTGCGCACTGTGTGCTTCAGCATGCACTGACCCCAATCTCTCATTTTATGTGGCTGAGTTGCTGTTGTTCCCAGTTGCTTCCACTTTGTTATAATACCACTAACAGTTGTCCATGGAATATTTAGCAGAAAAGGAAATGTCACGGATGGATTTATTGCACAGGTGGCTTCCTATCACGGTACCACGCTTAAATTCACTGAGCTCCTGAGAGCGACCCATTCTTTCACAAATGTTTGCTGTCTGCATGCCTAGGTGCTTGATTGTATACATCTGTGGCCATGGAGGTGATTGAAAGACCTGAATCCAGTGATTTGGAGGGCTGGCCCAATGCTTTTGGCAATATAGTGTAGATGTAAACCCTAACAGAAACTAAGAGGTGGATTTACTAAAACTGGAGAGTGCAAAATATGGTGCAGCTCTGCCTAGAAACCAATCAGCTTTTGGGTTTTATTGCCAAAGCTTAATTGAACAAGATGAAATTGGAAGTCGATTGGCTACCATGCATAGCTGCAGCAGATTTTGCACTCTCCAATTTTAGTAAATCTCCCCCTTAGTTTGTGGAAGCCATCATTTCACTCCAGCAAGGTTTGCACAGATGCATATCTGTGTGCTGGTGTGCAATTCAGAATGAACGTACCCCCATTGCACAAATGCATTTAATGTGCATTGTTATGTGAAGCACTGAAGCAGGCAGTAGCGAAACCCTATGCAAAATGCACGTGAATAGCCGCATTGAAGCATATGACTAAACCTTATAGAGGTCTGGCAGAGCACTGGACAGTTTCCTGCTAGGAGTGATTTCAGGCATAGAATGTGCATAGCCTACTGTGATTGTTGCTGTTTTGGCATTATAAGATATATTCTGGTTGAGCAGCCCACCATGGCAGCCATAGACTGACACAAATCCTTGTAATAATTGCCAGAAAAGGTCTTCAATGGGCCTTAACACACACCTTTCTGAGAAGGAGAGGACACCTTTTGGCACAAAGAATGTAGGCAAAGGAGACACCACGGCTACACCCCCACTTATGCAGGCCATGAATGAATCTGCAGCAAATTATTGGTTAAACCCACAGGTGACTTTCTTCTACCACTGTTTTTCCTTTATATCAGCTATTTAAAATAATACATTCATGACTAAAGGAATCATCAAGCAAGATCCTCTTGAAAGCCTCATATAGAACATGGTATATTGACTGGGTTATGGTCCTCCAGTTTTTAACAATTCAATTATGACTCCCCAATAAACCCCTGACCCACCAAGCTGTTGTGACAATCCATTTTTGGGACATTTTACAAACCCATGACCTTTAATGAACCTCAAATTGATGGCAGGTGGGTGGGGGAAACTTTCTTCTTCATCAAAACTTTTCAGAATGGGTACCCAGCATCCTTCACAGGAACTCACCTTGTGACTGATCTAACATCCACCTCTTCATGTAGTTTTCTGAACCTGGGTATACCGGTACCGAAAATACCTACTGAACCAGCTGACTTTCAGTACATGTGTACGGCTGTCTGTTCAACAGAAGCCAGTCTAATGGCCAGCTTCTGTTGAATGGTAATGCTCGAAAACTAGCATTTGATCAGCACTTGCAGCCAATGGCTGCCATGCCAATCTTAGTATTTTGGTGGGGGAAGGGGTCCCCATTGTCAGAATACAATAACTCTGAGTTTTTTTTACATTGCTCACGCTGGTTGAACGAAAAAAAACCTCAACATGTAAACTCTGCTTAAAAACAATAAATAACCAAGCAAGTGAAAGCACTATACTCCAGACATACCCACAGTTTTGTATTGTATTATTATAGTTTTTATTGTGACAACCCTTGACTTCCAGCGAACCTCAAATCAAGGGTAGGTGGCTGGGGAAAATTCCTCTCCGCCTACATTTTTCAGATTAAAAACCCAGCAGCCTTCACAGGAACAACCCTTGCAGCTTCACTCTGCCCATCCGACTTTCAACCACCAATCTGGTAAGTTCTACACCCTGCCCATCTGATCTTCAACTATCAGTCTGGTAAGACCTACAACCTTCCCATTTAACCTTCAGCCACCAGTCTGGTAAGACTTACACCCTCCCATCTGACCTTTAACCACCAATCTGGTAAGACCTACACCCTGGCATTTGACCTTTAACTACCAATCTGGTAAGACCTACATCAAGGCATCTGACCTTCAACCAGCAGTCTGGTAAGACCTACACCCCTCCACACTAACTTCACATTTAAACCCTTCTATGACTTGTTTCTCCACTTAATTGTCCAGACCCTCCATCCATTTTGTTCCTCACTATAAAGAGGTGAGATGTGTAGTGCAACACTTCTGGTGGTAGCATTTTTTAATATAAGTCTATACATGAAGAACATCTGAGAAGAGAGGGACAGTGGGATTTGGTTCCTAAAGGAAGATAGTCCCTACTAATGATTAATTTGGTGGGAACTAGATTGCTTCACTATAATAACACAACAGCAAATTAGAGAGATCTGATAGGTTCTACATAGGAACCTGATTGTGTAGACCACTTTATACTGTATATTGCCCTCATTGCTGAAGACTGTTGATTCCTGTACTGATTCTTTAAATTGTTTTATGCAGCCACTAAGTGTAATCCAACGGATCCAAAGGCTAGAGTCAACTGTGGGTACCCCACCATCTCAGAGAAGGACTGCACAGACTAAGGTTGCTGCTTTGATGACAGCATTCCCCAAGTGGTGTGGTGTTACCAGCCAGAGATTCAAGCAGGTACAGTACATAGTATTCGACTGATAGCCAGTTGTCCATGGTTCTTTCTAACCAAAGATCTTTCTGCAGACATGCAAGTTCTCGTTGGGTGAACTTGCATGCTTATAGCTGCGGAAAAAGGAAGGAGGACCACTGTGGGCATTGGTGAGTCCTGGAGAAAATAATGGCATAATCATTATAGAAAAAAGACAATGGGCACTATCATAACAAACAAACAAACAAAATATCCACTGAGCTGCTGCAATAACACTTATAAGTGATCCCACACTCAAAATAAACCAATCTGAAAAACAGTGTTGCGCTAGCTCATAAACGCACAGAGGTGGAGGTGCACAGATTTTACGGTGGAATTTTTTTGGAGCACATTCTATATCAAACACATTTCATCAAGCACAATAATTAATTGAACTGTCACAACTATAAGAACTTTTATTGTATATCTTTGATATGTTTATATGTATATGAATATTGCGTTTATGAGCTAGCGCAACACTGTTTTTCAGATAACTCTACCCTTATGACCCTGTGAGATTGGGCATAGACAGACTCCTACAGGAAAATCTCACCTGAGGGTCATTTTCCAAAGAGAAAATTAATTATTTAATATAACCTTCATACGTGGTTTGGGAAATTTTATGATTGAATATATTTCTAGTTCACAAAGTGTTTTATCCCATGGCTCATTTGCTGTAGGCATTATTAATCATTAATTTCTGCTTTAGGAATAGTAAAGCTGAATTCCAGGTAAACAACCAAATATAGAGGTTAAATATAGATGGGAGCTAACTTACCTGTTTTGTATTTCTGTCCCTTCAGTCCTAAGATTTACACAGCTCTACCACTCAGTACAGCTCTGCCTGGCAGGGGAGGAGACCTATTTTTGAATTGGCCTCCATTAGAAATCATTAGGCCTTTTCATATTACGGTCCGTAGGGATGCAAGGGTGGCCCTTCTGCGTTGCCCAATTTTGGGTCTGTCTAGGTCTCAACAGAAATTGGCATCCTACCTATTTATTTCTGCCAAATGTGTTATAGCTCAAGCTTGGAGAACCCCTTCGGTTGTCTTCCAGGGGGTGAAGACCCGGATGAACACTATGTTGATCAGTGAACAGATGTCTAGCATTCTTCATGATTCTCATCCGAGATTCCTTAAGGTTTGGGAACCTTGGATACGTTATTCCTTGCCATCCCTGCCTCCAACTAGTTATGGCCTCTTATAGTCACTGCCTGTGCTAGCCCTGGATCCGTGATTCTTCTAGTTTCCCTTTGTTCCATTTTTTCTTTCTGTTTCCTTTTTTTTTTACTTGTTGTCGTTTTATGTTCTTTTTCCTTTCTTCTAACCTTTTTTCTTTTCTCTTTTTTTTTTCTTTCTGGTAATATGTTGGATTACTGCTGCTATTATTTGGTTTGGCTTTTTGCCTTCCCTCCTTGATGTCCTTGGACAATTCGTTATTTGGCTAATACAAGTCAGCAGGATGTATCTGTATCTGTATTGGTTTATGTGTTATTGTTTTGCTTTGCCCCTGAGCGTTTTTGATGCCTAGTGTGCATGAGAGCTTAGGGCAAAACAACCTCCTACTAGCCAACTGCTTAGCACACTTATATGAACTCTTGCCCCCTAGTAAGAGCTAATACATAATGGGTACGTGGGCATAGAAAACCAGGTGACCACCTTCCAAGTGTTGTCTTTGCGGGGAAAGAATGGATTAAATTCAAAGACAAAAATCAAAGTGAAAAAATGCAGCAGGCTAGTCCATTTTGCTGCAATTTCATTGCAGCAACTCAAAATGTTCCTCAGTAGTTTGTATGGCCCCCACGTGCGTATATGCATGCCTGACAATGTTGGGGTATTCTCCTAATGAGATGATGGATGGTGTCCTGGGGTATTTCCTCCCATATCTGGACCAGGGCATCGCTGAGCTCCTGGACAGTCTGAGGTGCAACCTGGCAGTGTTAGATGGATCAAAACATGATATCCCAGGGGGGTTCTATTGGATTTAGGTCAGGCGAGTGTGGGGGCCATTCAATGGTATCAATTCCTCCATCCTCCAGGAACTGCTTGCATACACTTGCCACATGAGGCCAGGCATTGTCGTGCACCAGGAGGAACCCACTGCCCCAGCGTAGGGTCTGACAATGGATCCAAGGATCCAAGTCTATTGGTGGTGTCAGTGGGAGGAATAGTGCCCCATCATTGGTGTTTGGCGGAGGAATAGTGCTCCATTGTTGGTGTCAGTGGCAAGAATTATACCCCCATTGTTGGTGTCAGAAAATGAATAGTGCCCCAAGGGCCGGATAAAGACATGCAAAGGGCCACAGTTTGGAGACCACTGCTTTACATCATTGTACTGAACATGGAGGGTGGCACGGATGGCATTAAAAACTATCAGGGGTTCTAACCCCTCCCTGCTCTATCCAATATGAGAAAAACATTTGCCTACAGTTACACTTTACATGTCACAAATGACATTTCATTCTTTACTATGTGAGCGGCAGTGACATGAGGTGGGGTGTTTTCAATGTGTCCCAGCGCTGAACTTGTGCTGATCTGTACAGATGAATGGAAGACACCCCACATGGTATGAATGGGGGAGGGGGGAGAGCTAGGGATGGGCAGAGTTGGGGGGTCACCCAGAAGAAGACGGGTGGTGGGGAGCAGAAATGTGAGGGTGCCATGACTTCTGGGTGGGGGACCTGAGATCCGACTAGTCAGAGATGGGGGATCAGTATGGGGGGGGGGAATGCTCATACATAGAGGTGCAGCAGGTGCCCATAGAATAGAACATTTCTCTTCACACTATGGAAATGCTTCCCGGATGCGTTTCTGTGTGCGTGTTTATGATGCATTTTTAATGCTTTTTTATGTATTCCTGTTCATCCCCCCCCCCTCTCTTTTTCTTCAACTTAAAGTGGATTGCCACTCACCTGTCAAAAAATAAAAGTCAGCAGCTACAAAACCTGCAGCTGCTGACTTTTAAAAAACAGCCACTTACCTGCCCCTCGGTCCCATGGTGTGTCCCCCGCACCTCGTTTCACCAGCCATCCTGTATTCCAGGAAGCCGGCATCTTCAGTGTGGGCATCTGGCTGTTATATCTTGCGGCTTCACAGCCGGGTACCCACTGCACATGTGCGAGTAGTGCTGCGCTTCATGAATGGTCCTGTAGTCTTCTGGGACCTGTCACGTGTTGTAAAAGACTACAGGAGGGAGGGAGGACACCTTCTGTTTTCGATCGCCTAGGCGATCGGACTGGATGTGGGAGTGCGTACCTGTCAAATTCGGGTACCCGCTCCCCAAAGGTGCCAATCCTTAATAGAGAGCGGGGGAGCAGTCCTTAAAGTGGAGCTTCCCCTTTTGGGTAGAGCTCCACTTTAAATAAGGACACATGCATTCCAGTGCATTTGTGGTGCGTTTTACTGCGTTCCAGTACAGTTCAGTGCAGAAAAAAATGCAGCACGTACTTTTTTTTCTGTAACTGGAACGCTCTGGAACTGACCGGACTGGTGTGAACTATGACATTGGAAACAATGTAACTTACTATCAATGCATTTTTGATGCAGAAACAATTGAGTACTGTCCGTGATACTTTTTTTATTTGCACTAACAAACAATTTTGAGGACAACCTTTCGGGGAGTGTCCCCTTCTTCAGAAAAAAAACACACTGGACTGCATGTGATGTGAACTGGCCTTTAGAATGACTATTCCTATTGGTACATCCATGGAGGACAACTGTCACCTGAACCAGCATCCCTCCTTCTGTACACACTCAGTGCTGAGCCTCCACTTTGCCCTCACTCTGCCTCAAGCCTAATGCTTCTGCCAGCATTCAAGATGGCACTTCAGGAAACAACACCACGCCCCCTGATCACATGGCACTCGGGCCTCAACAGCAGCCCCTCTGGTCACATAGGGAGGTGCACTTCCTGCTCTTTGCATCCTTTCCGCTATGGAGATTTGCATCACTTCCTGTGCTGGTGACCCTCCCAGTCATATCCTGACATTGGGAACAGAAGTGAGGGGAAATCTCCCCACGGCCAGAAATGCATACCTGGCAGAGAATCTGACTCTCCCACCCTCCATACATTACAATGAGGGGAGATTGGGGTCAGAAACAGCATTACTCCCACCCCCTCTCCCCAACATATCCCCCCTCCCCTGCTGTATACAGAACATAAAGAGGCCCTGTCACCACTTGGTCACATGGCAGGGAAAAGCTCGAACACAGGCAGAATTTTACAGGATTTATTTGCTGTGTTTTTCCTTCCCATATATTCATTTCTCTTCTCTGGGGATGTGACGTTGAACTTGCTGGGAGATGAGTCTTCTTGTGAGCGGATCTCTCCATAGATCTTCTCTCCGGGGGGGCTCAGAGCGATCATCACATTGGGGTTGGGTCGAAGGGGAGCCCGCCATCTTGGATGCTCTGTGTATAATGCCATAGTGGGAACAGACAAGAGACGAGCTGCTAGTATATCGGGGGGGGGGACTGGGATGTGAACCGCGGACCCCAGTGCTGCAAGTAGATGTGCGAACCCCTGTGCTGTCCATACTACTCCAGGAGGAGTCACTTCCCTAGCATGGTCCCTCCCCCCTTACACACCAGATCCCTCTCTTATGAGGCTAAACTTTGTTCTCTGTGCTGGCCCAGCTCCTCCACCCCTTCTGTAAACTCCTCACATAACCTTTTATATATCTGTGGGGGGAGGAGTGAAGGGGAATACTGCAGAGCAGAGCAGTGGTTTTCAGCTGTTGGGCCCTCCCTAACCCTAGCTACACACTTATGCGGATTTCAGTGCGTTTTCCAGTTTGCAGAAACACACTACAGTCCATTCACCATTCTTTCCTTTTGATTTAGTTCACATGTGTGCATTTTCAGCCGGGGCGTTTTTTGGAAAGGGTCAGGGACGATTTTTCTCGCAGCAGATTGCACTTTGTGTGTGATTGACTTCAACAGACCCGCACCAAAAACACAAGTTTTACGTTTTTTATGCGTTTTGTGGGGTTTTTTTGCTAATGAGAAAGTATGACAGTTCTGTTCATGTAATGCGACTTTGATGCCAATTTACCACTCTGTGCACTCAGGTAGAATCAAAGTCGCATCAAAGTAGCGCAGAAACCTTTATGTGTCACATGTTAGGGTTATGATTAGGGGCCACCTTCACCCCCTTCCAGTCCGGACACTTTCCCCCCCTTCCAGTCCGGACACTTTCACCCCCTTCCAGTGCGGACACTTTCACCCCCTTCCTGTCCAGGCCAATTTTCAGCTTTCAGCGCCGTCACACTTTGAATGACAATTGCGCGGTCATGCAACACTGTACCCATATGAATTTTTTACCATTTTTTAAAACAGATAAAGCTGTATTTTGGTGGTATTTATTCACCACTGGGATTTTTATTTTTTTTGCAATGTAAATGAAAAAGTCCAAAGACTTTGAATAAAAAGTTTTTCTTATAAAATTTTGCAAATAAATAATATTTCATCATAAATCTTGGCCGAAATGTATTCAGTTATCTTTTTAGTAAAAAAAAACCCCTAAATTAGTTTATAACCAAAAATGATAATTTTTAAATATATTTTTTTAAATTTTAATTTTTTTATATTATTTTTTTTTTTAACATGCTGTCAGCCTGGCAGTACAGTGTCACCATGGTGACACTGTACTACTTGTGGGGGTTGATGAAGATTATTTTTTTACACTGATTGTTTTTACACCTATAAAGGCTGTAACAGCAATCATTTCTCCTGTCTGGCTGCATTCTTGCAGCCATTGAGAACTACTGTGTGAGCTGTGATTGGTCACAGCTTGTCACATGGTACAAAGCTGTTGTGAATAGCCTTGTACCATGTGACCTCTGATCATTCACAGATTTCACACATGGTAAGCAAAGATGTCAGAAGTGAGATCTTGCTTACTACTCTGCATGTGATCACTGATTGGCCAATCAGTGATCACATGATCGGGACCTCACACAGAGGTCCCGTACAACGATCGGTGTTCCACTGTGTCCGGAGGACACAGCGGGCACCAGATCACGATACTGCACGCTCCCAGGGAGCCCTCACAAGCAGGGGGCGGGGAGGCCATTTATATACATGGGCCGGAAGGGAAGTGGTTAACTCAATATTTACCCCAACCATAACATGGCTTTGGGCACATAGAGGTTCCTCCACTACTTTGATGCCACTTTTATGCTACTTAGGTGCCAGAGAGTGTTAAAGTCGCACTACATGAACAGATCTGTCATACTTTCATATTCGCTAAAAAGAAAAAAAATACAATCCGCATAAAAATAATCATCGAAAACACATGTTCCAAAATGTGCCAACCGCAGCCTGCACAGATGTGAGCCGAGCCTGAAGGCCGCGTCCTCTAAAAGATCTGTCTTAAATTTCTATGTTGGATCAGAAGCCAATCAGAATCCTGAGAGCAGGGCGCAGCCACACCCCTCCCATCCCTTGCAGGGGATTGTGTTTATCAGGATTCTCTTAGATCCTCCCCTGCCCCATCACTCACTGGCAGTTATTGTCTCTCATGCAGATGGGCGCTGAGCCGCTGTCATCTGCATCCACCTCTGAGCTGTGTGCAGGCGGCCCATAGAAGTGGATGCAGCAGCTGCACAGACACAGGCAGGGGAGGGAGCACAGATCTGAACATAGGCTTGGTCAAAGAATATTAACATACTACTTGAGATGGTAAGAGACAGCGGACATACTACAAGAGACGGTCAGAGACAGCGGACATACTACAAGAGATGGTCAGAGACTGCAGACATGCTACAAGAGGGGGTCAGAGACTGCAGACATGCTACTAGAGGGGGTCAGAGACTGCAGACATGCTACTAGAGGGGGTCAGAGACTGCAGACATGCTACAAGAGGGGGGGACAGAGACTGCAGGCATGCTACTAGAGGGGGGGACAGAGACTGCAGGCATGCTACTAGAGGGGGGTCAGAGACTGCGGACATGCTACAAGAGGGGGTCAGAGACTGCGGACATGCTACAAGAGGGGGTCAGAGACTGCGGACATGCTACAAGAGGGGGTCAGAGACTGCGGAAATGCTACAAGAGGGGGTCAGAGACTGCGGACATGCTACAAGAGGGGGTCAGAGACTGCGGAAATGCTACAAGAGGGGGTCAGAAACTGCAGACATGCTGCAAGAGGGGGTCAGAGACTGCGGACATGCGACAAGAGGGGGTCAGAGACTGCAGAAATGCTACAAGAGGGGGTAAGAGACTGCAAGCATGCTACAAGAGAAGGTCAAAGACTGCGGACATGCTACAAGAGGGGGACAGAGACTGCAGACATGCTACAAGAGGGGGTCAAAGTCAGAGACTGCAGGAATGCTACATGAGGGGGTCAGAGACTGCAGGCATGCTACTAGAGGGGGGTCAGAGACAGCAGGCATGCTACTAGAGGGGGGTCAGAGACTGCAGGCATGCTACATGAGGGGGTCAGAGACTGCAGACATGCTACAAGAGGGGGGGACAGAGACTGCAGGCATGCTACTAGAGGGGGGTCAGAGACTGCAGACATGCTACAAGAGGGGGTCAGAGACTGCAGACATGCTACAAGAGGGGGTCAGAGACTGCAGGCATGCTACATGAGGGGGTCAGAGACTGCAGACATGCTACAAGAGGGGGGGACAGAGACTGCAGGCATGCTACTAGAGGGGGGTCAGAGACTGCAGACATGCTACTAGAGGGGGTCAGAGACTGCAGACATGCTACAAGAGGGGGTCAGAGACTGCAGACATGCTACAAGAGGGGGTCAGAGACTGCAGGCATGCTACAAGAGGGGGTCAGAGACTGCAGACATGCTACAAGAGGGGGTCAGAGACTGCAGACATGCTACAAGAGGGGGTCAGAGACTGCGGACATGCTACAAGAGGGGGTCAGAGACTGCGGACATGCTACAAGAGGTGGTCAGAGACTGCAGACATGCTACAAGAGGGGGTCAGAGTCAGAAGCTTCAGGTGAGGTTGGGGGGCATTGGCGTTAATTGCCATAACACTCCTTTTGCTGATAATAAGATGCGACTTGTGTAATTTGAACGGTCAAATCGCATGACAGGTTGCATCAATGTGAACGGGGCTAAAGCTGAATCCCGGGTGCACACAGTGTGCGTTCAGATTCCTGCACCCTCCCTGCATATTTTGATATGCTGTCTGTGCAGCTGCTGTGTCTTCATCCATCTCTATAGGCTGCCTGTACACAGCCCAGGGTGAATGCAGCACAATACCAGAGGGGGCTGCAAGCAGGAGAGGCGTCATTGCCTGTCTGCATACTGCATACCTGGTGATCCCTGTGGAAGATCTGTAGTAGTCAACGCTACTACAGGGACCCTCGCTGTGTTCAGGATCTGTACGGAGCAGCTGCCCTGCTGCATAGTGAATATAGGGGGTTGGTCACTTAGCATGGGTGCCATTCAGGCAACAACTTTTATTTTTCAATGAATACAAAGCCTTCTCTTACTGGAGGAGCTGAAAATGATATCATTACCTGCCCCGCCTTTCTCCACCTCGTCCAATCAGAGAACACTTTGCATTCCTGGAGAGGTATGGAATATGCATGCTTACATTGGTCCAAGCTGGACCAGTGCAACTGTGCAAAAAAAAAACATCTGACGTTTTAAAGTGGTTGTACACCTCAAACATGAGATATGAACAAAGCAGATCCCTCTATAGTGTGTACATGTCTCTATTGAGAGCACAAAGTGTCATTTCTGTCTGCTGCTTTCCTTCCTCTACTATCACTTCTGACAAGTTTTCATGACACCTAGAGAATAATGGTGACAGAGGAGGGACGTCCAACACATGGACATCCTCAGCTCTGTTCCTATGAGTTGTGTAGAAGGGGGGTGTCTCTTTCCTACGATCGGCTCTCAGTACTCTCCTCACTGAGCTCTGCAGAGTGTAATTTTCGCTCTGTGCCCACTTTTTTTCGGAACTCTTACACCCCGGTCACATCAAGGCCGACTTTGAAATTGTGCGACTTACTGTGAAGTCGCAAGATTTCAAAGTCGGGGGACTTGCCGATTTCAGGTGCGATTTGCAAGACATCTGACACAGAAGTCTATGCAAATCGCACCAAAAGTAGTGCATGAACTGCTTTAGAAACAAAGTTGGAACCTCACCGATATGAACGCTTTCATTGCGGACAATAGGGTGCAACTTCGCATGCGATTTGCAAGTCTCATGGTGCCAGTGCGACTGGGGTCTTAGGCAAGCTTTATAAATTCAGCATTTTGAATGGATGTAGAGAGGAGAACACAGCAGGTAAACAGGCACAACTTACGTAGGAGGATTTGTTTCATCTCTGTGTATCACTTCACTGGGTATATGTAAGATTTTACGACCACTTAAAGGTCCCGGTAACACCGATCCGACTTTGAAATCGTGCGACCTCCAGTGAAGTTGCATGATTTTAAAGTCTGATGTCAGTCCAACTTGAGGTGCAACTTGCAACACACCTGCCCAGATGTCTATGCAAGTCGCACCCGAAGTAATGCATGCACTACTTTAAAAATCGGTGTGGCTCCGACCAAATCCAAATCGCACCGATATCACCACTTTAACTGCGGACAATAGGGTGTGACTTGGAAATTGGAGATTTCAACATCCCAAACTCAGATTGTAAATGCAGTGCTTTTGCCTGCACCGCAGAATCATGCGATCCGGTTGCAGTGCATTTTTAAAAGTATTATTATTATTATTATACAGGATTTATATAGCGCCAACAGTTTGCTCAGCACTGTACATTATAATGGGAGACAGTACATGAGACAGTACAGTAACAATACAATACACGAGGGGTTCGAGGGCCCTGCTCCTTGGAGCTTACAATCTAGGAGGGAGGGGAGAGTGGTACAGGAGGAGATAGCTGTGGGGGATGGAGTGGTGGGAAGAGCGGAGGAGGTCGGCAATTAGGTGAGGGCGGGGTAAATGCAGCGCATGTATGTACACACATACATATATATATACACACACACTGCATATTGAAATGCGTTTTTATTACAAAATATATGAAAAATATTCTTAAAAATACATTTCAAATATACTGTACCGTATTTTTCACTCCATAAAACGCACCTGACCATAAGACGCACCTAGGTTTTAGAGGTGAAAAACAAGAAAAAAAAATATTCTGAACCAATGGACTGCAGACACAGTACAGGAGATGACCAGAGACTGCGGACACAGTACAGGAGATGACCAGAGACTGCGGACACAGTACAGGAGATGACCAGAGACTGCGGACACAGTACAGGAGATGACCAGAGACTGCGGACACAGTACAGGAGATAACCAGAGACTGCGGACACGGGAGATTGACTTCACAGGGGATGACCAGAGACTGCGGACACAGTGCAGGGGATGACCAGAGACTGCGGACACAGTGCAGGAGCTGACCAGAGACTGCGGACACAGTGCAGGAGATGACCAGAGACTGCGGTCACAGTGCAGGAGATGACCAGAGACTGCGGACACAGTGCAGGAGATGACCAGAGACTGCGGACACAGTGCAGGAGATGACCAGAGACTGCGGACACAGTGCAGGAGATGATCAGAGACTGCAGACACAGTGCAGGGGATGACCAGAGACTGCAGACAGTGCAGGGAATGACCAGAGACTGCAGACAGTGCAGGGAATGACCAGAGACTGCAGACAGTGCAGGGAATGACCAGAGACTGCAGACAGTGCAGGGAATGACCAGAGACTGCAGACAGTGCAGGGAATGACCAGAGACTGCTAACCTTTGGGGAGGGAGGGGGAGCGGGTACCTGAATTTGACAGGTACCCGCTCCCACTTCCGCGGAGTTGTCTTTCCCTCTTCTTTCCGGGCCGGCTTCTGTGACAGCCGGGTGCCCACTGCACATGTGCGAGAAGCGCTGCGCTTTGTGAATGGCCCGGCGCCTTCTGGGACCTTTCATGTGTCCCAGAAGACACCGGACCATTCACAAAGCGCAGCACATGCGCAGTGGGCACCCGGCTGTCACAGAAGCCAGCGCGGGAAGACTGTGCAGCACTGGAGCGAGGAACAGGTAAGGCCCTGCAGGAGACAACAGCTGAGCGGCCGGCCCGGTATTCTGACATGGTGGCCGCAAAAATACCGGACCGGCCGCTTTATATTCGCTCCATAAGACGCACTGACATTTCCCCCCTTTTTTGGGGGGAAAAAAGTGCGTCTTATGGAGCGAAAAATACGGTATTTAAAAACACAAATCTACATTTTTGGAATGTATTTACAAATATATGTGAAAATATATGTTAAAATGACTTTATGTTAAAAAAAATCTGAAGAATATATTTAATAAAATATATTTTTAAAAATATTTTACATATATTTTGTAATATTTAAAAAACGCATTTCAACATGCAACAAATATATATACTGCATGTTGAAATTCAGTTTTTTTTTGTTTATTTTTTTTTAAAGTTTTTACACTTTTCTGTGTTTAGATGATCTGGCAAGGATAGACAGATACAATATATCTTTTTCTCCATTCAGAGAATAAAAAAACAATACGCCAGCTGCATAGAGGCTGATCACTGTGATAGCCAATCAGAGGCTATCACAGTGATCAGTTGACTAGGAACCGGGAGTCCTAGTTCCCAATCATTAGTTTAAGACCCGGTACTGTCGGTGAGAGCTCAGTCTCTGTGCAGAGAGCATGCTGTGTGGTGCGCTCTCAGTGAGGCCACACCCATATGGAAGAAAAATATATTTAAAAAATATTCTTCCCAAATATATTGCCATACATTTGAAATCTAAAACCCTGGCCACACTCAATATATTTCAAAATATATTTCAATAAATATCTATATATACACTGCATGTTGAATTGCGTTTTTATTACAAAACACATGAAAAATTTTCCCAAAAACACATTTCAAATATACTGTATGTCTTTAAAAAAAAAGAAAAATCTGAAGAATATATTTAAAAAATGTATTTTTAAAAATATATTTTTTCAAAATATATTTTTCAGATTTTTTTAACATATAAAAAAGTCATTTTAACATATATTTGTAAATGCATTTCAGAAATGTAGATTTCTTTTTTTTAAAGACATACAGCATATTTGAAATGTATTTTCAAAAACATTCCTCATACATTTTATAATAAAAACGCACCTCAACATGAAATATATATACACACTGTATATATTTATTGAAATATATTGAATATGGCCAAAACTGTAGCATCCCAAATATATGTCAATATATCTGGGAAGAACATTTTTAAAATATATTTCAAATATATATTATTCATATATTTTTCTTCCATATGGGTATCGCCACAAAAGTAGTGCATGTTCTACGTTTGGTGCGATCCAGTGTGATTTCATCCCATTCAAATAAATGGACTAAAAATCTCATCACACAGGAATCGCAAAGGAACATAGTCCGTGCTCCTGTGTTATTCCATGTGAAGCGGCATTTAAACTACATGTGAACCCTCATCTTTAACCACTTCCTGTCCGGACACTTTTACCCCCTTCCTGTCCAGGGCAATTTTCAGCTTTCAGCGCTATCACACTTTGAATGACAATTGCGCGGTCATGCAATACTGTACCCATATGAATTTTTTACCATTTTTTTGAGACAGATAAAGCTTTATTTTGGTGGTATTTATTCACCGCTGGGATTTTTATTTTTTTTACTATGTAAATGAAAAAGTCCAAAAATTTTGAAAAAAAGTGTTTTTTTTAATAAAATTTTGCAAATAAATAATATTTCATCCTAAATCTTGGCCAAAATTTATTCCGTTATTTTTTTAGTAAAAAAAAAAAAATCAAAATTAGTTTATAACCAAACATTATAATTTTTAAACATTTTTTTTTTACATTTTTATTTTATTTTTTTTTATATTATTTTTTATTTTTATTTTTTATTTTTACATACTGTCACCCTAGCAGTACAGTGTCACCATGGTGACACTGTACTACTTGTGGGGGGTGATGAAGATTTTTTTTTTTTTTTTTACACTGATTGCTTTTACACCCATATAGGATGTAAAAGCAATCATTTCTCTTTCTCTCTGTCTGCATTCTTGCAGTCATTGAGAAATACTGAGTGAGCTGTGATTGGTCACAGCTTGTCACATGGTACAAGGCTGTTGTGAATAGCCTTGTACCATGTGACCTCTGTGATCATTCACAGATTTCACACATAGTAAGCAATGATGTCACAAGTGACATCTTGCTTACTACTTTGCATGTGATCACTGATTCGCCAATCAGTGATCACATGACCGGGACCTCGTACAGAGGTCCCGTCCGACAATTGGTGTTTCACTGTGTCCGGAGGACACAGCGGACACCGGATCGCGGTGGTGCGCGCTCCTAGGGAGCGCGCACAGCTAGAAAAGGCGGGTGCCGTTTAGGAACGGCAACCCGACCTTGGACTGCCACCGCCCTGCCGTTTATAAACAGCAGGCGGACGACAAGAGGTTATAATAACCCATCCTGTAAAAAATAGAAATGAAAGATTAAACACTTGTGCATTTATTTAAAAAAACATAAATACCTTTTTTCTTTCTTTTTTTTAACACACATAGGTCCTAGTCACACCGATCCGACTTTGAAATTGTGCGACTTCCAGTGAAGTCGCATTATTTCAAAGTCGGATGTCGTTCTGGCTTGGGGTGCGACCGACAAGACATCTGCCCTGATATCTGTGCAAGTCGCACCTGAAGTAGTGCATGCACTACTTTAGAGATCACTGCGGCTCCGACCAAGTCAGAATCGCACCGATATGACGTTTTTCATTGCGGACAATAGGGTGCGACTCGCCATATAATTTGCAACTCGCACGGCATGGCAAATTACATGGAAAGTGGCACCTGGTGTGCCCGGGGTGTAAGTGTTACTGACATTATCCTTGCAGACTGCAGATGAATAAATCTATCACTGCTGGCCATTGTATATAAAGCAGCCGGGCTGACATTGGTTTATTTTGTCATAGGACAGATGAATCAACTGACAAGAGCTATAAAAATATATTTTTATTATTTCCTGAAATGAGAAAAAAAAAACTGACGACCTTATAAGAAAAATCACATAGCAGTGTTTATCCCACACATTGTCTGTTTCTGCACTAAAAGTTGCATATACCGTATATTCCTGCGTATAAGACGACCCCCTACTTTTCCTGTTAAAATATAGTGTTTGGGCTATACTAGCCGTATAAGACTACCCCTCTTCCAATGCACACCTGTGGGAAGAATTGTGCCCCATCATTGGTGTCAGTGGGAGGAATAGTGCCCCATCATTGGTGTCAGTGGGAGGAATAGTGCCCCATCATTGGTGTCAGTGGGAGGAATCGTGCCCCATCATTGGTATCAGTGGGAGGAATCGTGCCCCATCATTGGTATCAGTGGGATGAATAGTGCCCCATCATTGGTGTCAGTGGGAGGAATCGTGCCCCATCATTGGTATCAGTGGGATGAATAGTGCCCCATCATTGGTGTCAGTGGGAGGAATAGTGCCCCATCATTGGTGTCAGTGGGAGGAATAGTGCCCCATCATTGGTGTCAGTGGGAGGAATAGTGCCCCATCATTGGTGTCAGTGGGAGGAATCGTGCCCCATCATTGGTATCAGTGGGAGGAATCGTGCCCCATCATTGGTATCAGTGGGATGAATAGTGCCCCATCATTGGTGTCAGTGGGAGGAATCGTGCCCCATCATTGGTATCAGTGGGATGAATAGTGCCCCATCATTGGTGTCAGTGGGAGGAATAGTGCCCCATCATTGGTGTCAGTGGGAGGAATAGTGCCCCATCATTGGTGTCAGTGGGAGGAATAGTGCCCCATCATTGGTGTCAGTGGGGGGAATAGTGCCCCATCATTGGTGTCAGTGGGAGGAATAGTGCCCCATCATTGGTATCAGTGGAAGGAATAGTGCCCCATCGTTGGTATCAGTGGGAGGAATAGTGCCCTATCATTGGTATCAGTGGGAGGAATAGTGCCCCATCGTTTGTATTAGTGGGAGTGCCCCATCATTGGTATTAGTGGGAGGAATAGTAACCCATCATTGGTGTCAGTGGGAGGAATAGTGCCCCATCATTGGTATCAGTGGGAGGAAAAGTAACCCATCATTGGTATCAGTGGGAGGAATAGTGCCCTATCATTGGTATCAGTGGGAGGAATAGTGCCCCATCGTTTGTATTAGTGGGAGGAATAGTGCCCCATCATTGGTGTCAGAGCGACGAATCGTGCCTCATCATTGGTGTCAGTGGGAGGAATAGCGCCCCATCATTGGTATCAGTGGGAGGAATAGCGCCCCATCATTGGTATCAGTGGGAGGAATAGTAACCCATCATTGGTATCAGTGGGAGGAATAGTAACCCATCATTGGTATCAGTGGGAGGAATAGTGCCCCATCATTGGTATCAGTGGGGGGAATAGTGCCCCATCTTTGGTGTCAGTGGGAGGAATAGTGCCCCGTCATTGGTGTCAGTGGGAGGAATAGTGTCCCAACATTGGTGTCAGTGGGAGGAATAGTGTCCCAACATTGGTGTCAGTGGGAGGAATAGTGTCCCAACATTGGTATCAGTGGGAGGAATAGTGTCCCAACATTGGTGTCAGTGGGAGGAATAGTATCCCATCATTGGTGTCAGTGGGGGAAGGAATAGTGTTCCATCATTGGTGTCAGTGGGGGGTGGAATAGTGCCCCATCGTTGGTGTCAGTGGGGGGTGGAATAGTGCCCCATCGTTGTTGTCAGTGGGTGGGGGGGAGGAATAGTGCTCCATCGTTTGTGTCAGTGGGGGGTGGAATAGTGCCCCATCGTTTGTGTCAGTGGGGGAGGAATAGTGCTCCATCGTTTGTGTCAGTGGGGGGTGGAATAGTGCCCCATCGTTGTCAGCGGGGGGGGGATAGTGCCCCATCGTTGGTGTCAGTGGGGGGGAGGAAAAGTGCCCCATCGTTGGTGTCAGTGGGAGGAATAATGCCCCATCATTGTTATCAGTGACACCAATGATGGGACACTATTCCTCCCACTGACACCAATGACAGTTGCTGGCCCCTGTTCCAGTATGGTGCTGCTGTAGCCAGCATATGTGGTTGCAGCAGCACCTCTGCACGGCCCACTTACCGGCCGCTCCTTCACTCGATTTTCGCGGGGCCGCTTGGTTCCGCCTCCTCGCCGGTGATTGGCCGCCTGTGTGCCTTTCCTGAGCTACAGTTCTGGCGGCCAATCACCAGTGAGGAGGCGGAGCCGAGCAGCCGTGCGAATGTCTAGTGGTCAAACTGAATGAAGGAGCAGCCGCACTTCCTGGACTGGATTGTCGTGGGACCGGAGCCATGTAAGAAACAGCAGCCCCTGCCCACCCCTGTACTTAGTGTCCCTTCCGGGGGGGGCGGCGGCGGCACGGCGCCGCCCCCCTACAAAGTGTCAGTATGCCGTATATCGGCGTATGAGACGATCCCCGACTTTTGAGAAGATTTTCAAGGGGTAAAAAGTCGTCTTATACGCCGGAAAATACGGTAATAGATTTCCCAGCAGTGGCAGTCCATACATTATACAGAAGGGGGGTCACATGGGCAGCGCCCAGTGCAGTCATACTACAAAAGGGCCGATTCCCACCATGTCTATTGAGCGTCATTTTGCTGCACACCTCCACACATGTATAGCATGAACAGGGCACACAGGTAACAGTTGTTTCTATGTTCACATCACGCCATGTATGTTGTTGTGCAGTAAACAGACATGCTGTGAACAAGCTCTAGGTACCTGTTCACACATAGTACGGTGACTGCTATTATTATTATTATACAGGATTTATATAGCGGTTTGTTCAGCACTTTACAATATAACGGGAGACAATACAGCAACAATAAAGTTCAATACAAGAGGGATAGGAGGGCCCTGATCCTGGGAGCTTACAATCTAAGAGGGAGGGGCTGGTGGTACAAAAGGTAATAACTGTGGGGGATAAACTGGTAGTAGGAGTAGAAGCAGGGGTGGACTGACCATTTGGAAAGTCGGGCATTGCCCGAGGGCCCGGGCTCAGTAGGGGGCCCCATGAGATGCCCCTGGTACCTTTTTCATAGGCTTTTTTGAGTTTGGGCAAGGACACAGGGGTCCCCATGATCCCCTATTGCCAGGGGCCCCATGAGTTGTCAGTCCGCCCCTGAATAGAAGATTCCAGTATTAGCTGAGGGCAGGATAGGCTTCCCTGAAGAGATAGGTTTTCAGAGATCGCCTAATTGTTCTGTACTGGAAGAACGCCAGTCATGTGGTTGTTTTCTATGTGCCCTGTTCACACTGCAGTGCAGCCTGGAGCCACAGTAAAATGCAGACATGCTGCATTTTTTCGCAGCGCACAGGAAGGCACTGCATGTCACTGTGCAGCAGCTGATCACATTGTGCTGCTTTTTTGGGGACATGCTATGACACGTCACTTTGTGTTCTTCACATTAAGTTCACACAAAACAAAAAGAAGAAAAATGAGCTGTGAGATGCGGTAAAATGTGCATCACTCTGCCTTGTACCGCTGGCTGACTGCAGCCGGAATGGACGGCTGCCCACACACCAAACCCATTCAGTTTACCCTCGGTTCACATCTGTGTGGGTGGTGCCGATGCGGGACCTGCACAAATACCTGCAGCTGCACCACCCACACACAGGAATGCGGGACCCACTGGCAGGTGTCATTAATTCTAATGGTACGCCACCCGCACTGGATATGGCAACCGTACTGGGCACCTCGGTTCCTGCGCGGGCTGCGATTTCCAAAGTAGATATAGAAATATAGATTTCTTCCCTGCATGTCCCGGGGCACAGGAGTCCATTCAAATGTATAGGCTCTCGTGCCCATGCAAATCGCGGCCCGCACGACCACACAGATGTGACCTGGGGGTTAGTGTGTGGGCAGTGTGAACAGCCCCTAATTTAACCACTTCCAGTCCGGACACTTTTACCCCCGTCCTGTCCAGGCCAATTTTCAGCTTTCAGCGCTATCACACTATCACACTTTGAATGACAATTGCGCGGTCATGCAACACTGTACTCATGAATTGTTTTAGCATTTTTTTGAGACAGATACAACTTTATTTTGGTGGTATTTATTCACCACTGGGATTTTTATTTTTTTTGCTATATAAATGAAAAAGTTCAAAAATTTTGAAAAAAAAGTGTTTTTCTTATAAACTTGCAAATAAATAATCTTTCTTCATAAATCTTGGCCAAAATGTATTGTTAAAAAAAAACCCTCAAATTAGTTTACAACCAAAAATTATAATTTTTCAAAAACATTTTTTACATTTTCATTTTTTTTTTATGATATTATTTATGTTTTTTTTTTACACTGATTGCTTTTACACCCATAAAGGCTGTAAAATCAATCATTTCTCCTCTCTGGCTGCATTCTTGCAGCCATTGAGAAATACTGTGTGAGCTGTTATTGGTCACAGGTTGTTACATGGTACAAGGTTGTGATCATTCACAGATTTCACACATAGTAAGCAATGATGTCAGAAGTCTTGATTGGCCAATCAGTGATCACATGATCGGGACCTCACACAGAGGTCCGTACAAGGATCGGTGTTCCACCGTGTCCGGAGGACACAGCAGGCACTGGATCGCGGTGCTGCGCACTCCCAGGTAGTGCACACAAGCAGGGAGCGTGGAGGCCGTTTATAAATGGCCACCCAGCCCTGCACTGCTCCCGTCCGGCCGTTTATATACATGGGCCGGAAGGGAAGTAGTTAAAAAAAAATAATAATAATCCAGCCTCCTCCTCCTCCTCTTATAGCCAGCCAATCACGCTCCTTTCTTGCATCATGTTAAAGTGACACTTAACTCTGGTTTCAAAAGAAAAAAAAAAGTTCCTTCTATTACTCTCAGCCTCCTCCAAATCTCCCAATTGCTTTTTTTTCCCCTTGTGATCTGATTTCCTGTTAGAGGGTGGCTACATCCATTCTCCCCCATGGTCCCACTGTATGTAGGGACATGGGATGTGTAGTGTTGCATAGAGCAGTACACTGATCATTTCAAGCAAACATAAGTGAGGGGAAAATGGGAGATGTGGGAGCTCACAGAGGATGTTACAGGAAGGCAGAAAACACAGAAATACATGTTTTTAATTAAAAATAAATTACAGACCTGAAGTAGTGGATGTGTACAGATTATTAAATGAAAATTAATATTTAGTGTCATAAAAATAAATTCCGGCCTCCTCCCCTTATAGCCGGCCAATCACGCTCCTTTCATGTGAGATGTTAAATTGACACTAAACTCTGATTTAAAACAAAATATTAAATTCAGATATTTGTTCTTAATCCAAAAAAGTACTTTTTACTGCTCTCTGACTCTTCCAAAACTCCATTTTGTTTTTTTGTGATCTTACTTCCTGACATGGGCTTTGCAGTGTTCATGACGGCAACTATAGTGCACTACCCGTCCCAAACAATTAAAAGTGAGGGGGGACAGGAGAGGTGTGGGAGCTCATGGATGATGTTACAAGGAAGCAGAAAAACAAAAAAAAAATGATTTAATGAAAAATAGATTACAGGGCCATTAACCCCCCTGGAGGTATTCCTGAGTGTAGCTCGGGGTAAAGTTTCAGCACCACAAGCAGTGACTCTGAGCTACACTCAGGAATACCATGCGGTGCTGCTCCGGGATCTCTTCTGCTCTTACCTTGTTCTGCGCTCCCGCGATGTCCCTCCTGCAGTGTCCCCGGCCATCTCCTCCAGCCAATGCCGGCATCCGTCTTCCGGGTTCCGTTCCCTGCGACGTCAGGACATACGGGGGACGGAAACGGCGGGAAATTTAAAAATGTCAAAAGTGACATTCACTCAATACACTAAAATCACATAGTATAACATTCCTGTATCAAACCATTTCACATACATTTTGTCCCGAGTGCTTTGTCCGGCGCCCTGCCTGCATTTTTACTGTTCTTTCTGCCTGGAAACTGAGAAACGTCCATGGCGTCCAAAAAGCATCCCTTTTACGTCAAAAGCGGTTTTAGACCGGCTAGAGAACAGCGATAGTAAATCAGAACCACTTGCAGAATTGAGTGATAATGATTGGTGGGGGAAATTCCTCATCAGACACTGAAAACGATTTTGCGACTTTGCTCAGTGATGTGCGAACTTGGCGCTATATTTCAAATTTCAGTGTTTTTGGTTTGATTATATTATTGAATTAAATTTATTATTATTATATTATTATTATTTATGATTATTTATTATAATTTATGATTTCGTGTTTCAAATTTTATCATACCCGGGATGTTTACTAGACTCTTGTACGGACAGATTTCAGTGAGATATTCCTAAGAATTACAGACCTACAATAAAAAAACTACATATTTCCATGCAAAAAAATGTACCGCTTTGAGCACAGAAATATGGACATAATCAGACCGTTAGGGAGGTTAACTAGTGGATGTGAATATATTTTTTTTTTTTTTAAATATATTGTTTAGTGTCACAAAAAAAATCTGGCCTCCTCCTCCCCTCATAGCTGGCCAATCACACTCCTTTTTTTGTAAGTTGTTAAATAAGTGACACTAAACTCTGAAAAGTGAGAGGAAAAAATGCTTTCAACTGTGGGCTGTGGGCTTTGCAGTGTGCATAGAGCAGTGCACATGACTGCAACTGACATGCACTGCTCATTCCATATAATTAACAGTGAGGAGGAACAGGAGAGGTGTGGGAGCTCATGGAGGACGTTACAAGGAAGCAGGAAAACACAGTAAGAAATTATTTCTTTAAAAAATATATTACAGGGCCATTAACCAATGAATGTAAATTGATTTTTTTCTGAAAAATAAGGATATTGATTAGTGTCACAAAAAAAACAAATCCGGCCTCCTCCACCCCTTATAGCCGGCCAATCCTCTCCTTTTTTGTAAGATGTTAAAGATGTGACACTAAACTCTGGTTTAGAATAATATATCCAATTTACATATGGGTTTGATGGCTATGGGCTTTGCAGTGTGCATAGAGTAGTGCACATGACTGCAACTAACATGCACTGCTTGTTCCAAACAAACAGAAGTGAGGGGGAACGGAGAGGTGTGGGAGCTCATGGAGGGTGTTACCATGAAGCAGAAAAATACAATAAGAAATGATTTAATGAAAAAAAGATGACAGGGCCATTAACCTCCCTGGCAGTCTGATTATTTCAGATTTTTGGTGCTGAAAGCGGTACCATTATTTTGCATGGAAATATGTAGTTTTTTTATTGTAGGCTGTAATTTTTAGGAATAACAACTGACATGCACTGCTCATTCCATATAATTAAAGTGAGAAGGAACAGGAGAGGTGTGGGAGCTCATGGAGAATGCTACAAGGAAGCAGGAAAACGCAGTAAGAAATGATTTCCTTAAAAAATAAATTACAGGGCCATTAACTAGTGGATGTGAATGGATTTTCTGAAAAATAAGGATGTTGATTAGTGTCACATTAAAAACAATCCGGCCTCCTCCACCCCTTATGGCTGGTCAATCCTCTCCTTGTTTGTAAGATGTTATAGAAGTGACACTAAACTCTGGTTTCCAATAATCTATCCAATTCACCTCTGGGCTATGGGCTGTACATAGAGCAGTGTATATGGCCACAACTAACATTCTCTGCTCTTTCCAAAGAAACAGAAGTGAGAGGGAAAAGGAGATGTTTGGAATTTACCAGAGGATGTCACAAGATGGCAGAAACATAGAATAATAGAGACAATTTCATGAATAATAGTTTACAATGACAATAACGATAATATGTATCTTATCTATAAAATCTATATTATAATTTTGTATAATATCATTTTTTTTGTAACTTTTTTTTCCTAACGTGCGCTGTTCATTCCATATATTTAAAAGTGAGGAGGAACAAGAGAGGTGTGGGAGCTCATGGAGGATGTTACAAGGAAGCAGGAAAACACAGAAGGAAATGATTTCCTTAAAAAGTAAATTAAAGGGCCATTAGCTAGTGGATGTGAATGGATTTTTCAGAAAAATAAGGATGTTGATTAGTGTCACCAAAAAAGAAAAAAAAAAAAAAAAACAGCGGCCTCCTCCACCCCTTATAGCCGCCCAGTCCTCTCCTTTTTTGTAAGATGTTAAGTAAGTGACACTGAACTCTGGTTTAATATAATATATCCAATTCACATGTGCGCTCTGGGCTGTGCGCTGTGGGCTCTGGGCTGTGCGCTGTGGGCTCTGGGCTGTGCGCTGTGGGCTCTGGGCTGTGCGCTGTGGGCTCTGGGCTGTGCGCTGTGGGCTCTGGGCTGTGCGCTATGGGCTCTGGGCTGTGCGCTATGGGCTCTGGGCTGTGCGCTATGAGCTCTGGGCTGTGCGCTGTGGGCTCTGGGCTGTGCTCTATGAGCTCTGGGCTGTGCGCTATGGGCTCTGGGCTGTGCGCTATGGGCTCTGGGCTGTGCTCTATGGGCTCTGGGCTGTGCGCTATGAGCTCTGGGCTGTGCGCTGTGGGCTCTGGGCTGTGCGCTCTGGGCTGTGCGCTATGGGCTCTGGGCTGCACATAGAGCTGTGTATATGGCCACAACTAACATTCTCTGCTCTTTCCAAAGAAACAGAAGTGAAGAGGAAAAGGAGATGTTTGGCATTTACCAGAGGATGTTACAAGATGGCAGACTATCTTAACAAGCATACTATCTTATCACTATCTTATCTATGTTTACAAACTTTTTTTTTTTTTGTAATAAGAGAAACAATTATAATTTCTAAATGCACACTTTTTTTTTTTTTTTTGGTTTTTAAATTTTTTTTTTTTTTTTTTTTTTAAAGCCCAACTCTGGGCAAAACATAATAAGCAATCCATCAAGGACCCCGTTGGATGTAAATAGAGGGGGAACCCTTGGGACTGCAGTGACCGTGGCTTTGTGTAAATAAAAATACATTTTAGATGGATTTTTTTTTTTAGCCAGCGATCAATTCGGGGCAGGTGACAGGAATGGGCTTTAAATATGATAAAAGCCATACTCACCTAATGTCACTTACCTCATTGGGCCCTGGGTCTTTTGGCTCCTTGAGGCTTGGTCTCCGCTGCCTTTCTTTTGGGCTCTTTGGACATCAGGGCAATCAGGAGACCTTCAGATACCAGCTGTTTGTATATAGCCCCTTTGCTTGCTCGGGAAGAGCGTGAATGGGTGCTGGTTGAAGGCTCCTGGGATGCAGCGCTGATGGTGATGTCCCTCTTCTTCACCTTGGGGGCCTTTCCATCTTCAGCCCTCTTCCCGGATCTCTTTGGGAACCTCATTGGATAATGGTAGATGGGAGCCATGGTGAAGGTTGTAGCCATGTCCAGAAGCTGACCCAGGGCCTCAGTCTTCTCTGCCTTTCCTCCCTGCAGATGCGTCACAGCGGCCATAATATCCTCCTCTCTGTCCTTCCCGGTGGAGTGTGAAGAGGCCAAATCCAGAAGGAGACGAGGGTCCACTGTTCCCCAGTTGAAATCCTGATCCATCTTGTAGGTTGTTGACAGGAGAAACGCTGAAATCCTACAGAAATCCTGAAGCAACAGGAGTCTGTGTCTTCTCAGCAGCACAGCCAACCACCAACTGCCATTTTGGTGTGAGGTTGTTTACTGCATAACTCCCCCCCCACCCCCCCCCCCCCCTTTGCCGACCTGATGCCGGCTGATCACACGCTTAGAAATTCACCTGTTAGCCCATTTGTTTATTGGATAAAACCTTATTTTACCTTAATTACTACCAGAAATCCTGTCCTATAGACACACAACTGGAATGTTAGCCTAAATTTAGACTGGGCGAGTTTAACCCTTTCTCTGCCAGAGCCGGTTTTACGGGTTTTTTTCCCACATATGCTTACAAATTCATTTAAGGCAATTACTAAAAATTACAGAATTCTCCCAAACATGATATATTTTCGTAGCCTCCCTAGCGGTCTGATCACGTCCATATTTCTGTGCTCAAAGCGGTACTTTTTTTGCATGGAAATATGTTGTTTTTTTATTGTAGGCTGTAATTTTTAGCAATATCTCACTGAAATCTGTCCTAACAAGAGTCTAGTAAACATCCCGGGTATATTAAAATTTGAAACACGAAATCATAAATTATAATTTAATAAATAATCATAAAAAATAATATAATAATACATTTAATAATATAATCAAACTAAAAACACTGAAATTTGAAATATAGCGCCAAGTTCACACATCGCTGAGCAAAGTCGCAAAATCGTTTTCAGTGCTGATGAGGAATTTCCCCCACGAATCATTATCACTCAATTCTGCAAGTGGTTCTGATTTACTATCGCTGTTCTCTAGCCGGTCTAAAACCGCTTTTGACCTAAAGGGGCGCTTTTTGGACGCCATGGACGTTTCTCAGTTTCCAGGCAGAAAGAACAGTAAGAATGCAGGCAGGGCGCCAGACAAAGCACTCGGGACAAAATGTATGTGAAATGGTTTGATACAGGAATGTTATACTATGTGATTTTAGTGATTTTAGTGAATGTCACTTTTTGACATTTTTAACCACTTGAGCTCCAGAGGATTTACCCCCCTTAATGACCAGGCCTCTTTTTGCTACTTGGCGTTGCACTAATTCAACTGATAATTGCGCGGTCATGCAATGCTGCACCCAAACAAAATTTACGTCCTTTTTTTCACACAAATAGAGCTTTCTTTCGGTGTAATTTGATCACCTGTGCGCTGTTTATTTTTCACGCTATAAACAAAAAAACGCCAAACATTTTGAAGAAAAACAATATTTTTTATTTTTAGCTATTAAAAATATATAGTAAACTCAAAGTTGGTTATAAATTTAGGCCAAAATGTATTCTGCTCCATGTTTTTGGTAAAAAAAATCCCAATAAGTGTATATTGATTGCTTTGTGTGGAAGTTATAGCGTCTACAAACTATGGTATAGATACTGCAATTTACGCCATTTTTCTGCTATACAGCGCTGCGCTAGTTTAACGGACAATTGCGCGGTCATGCAATATGGTACATAAATTAAATTTACATCCTTTTTTTTCCCACAAATTGAGCTTTCTTTCGGTGGTATTTGATCGCCTGTGCGGTTTTTATTTTTTGCGCTATAAAAAAAAAAGGCTGACAATTTTGAGGAAAAAAAAACAATATTTTGGACTTTTTGCTATAAAACATGTCCAGTAAAAAAAAATGCAAAAATCTAATTTAGTCATAAATTTCTGCCAAAATGCATTCTGCGACATGTCTTTGCTAAAAAAAAACCCAATACGTGTAAATTAATTGGTTTGCGTGAAAGTTATAGCGTTTACAAATGGCGGGAAAGATACCGGGATTTTTAGGTTTTTTTTATACTAATAATGGCGGTGATCAGCGAATTATGGCGGCGATCAGGGACTTATGGCAGCGACCAGCGACTTATGGCGGGACTGCGGTGGACATTCTGACATTGGGGGGGTACTGACTTGGGGTCAATGGCATCCCCAAAAACACTAATACAGTGATCAGTGCAAAAAAAAAAAACACTGACACTGTACTAATGGCACTGGGGAGGAAGGGAATAACTTTATTTAGCAGGGAAGGGTTATAGGAGTGAGGGGAGTGTTTTACTAGGGGGCGGGGTGTGTACTGGACGGGACAAGGCTGATCGAGAAAGTGAAACTATTCTTTCTCGATCAGCTCATCCTCAAGCTGACAGAGAGGTGACAGACAGCACAGCTACTGCAGCTGTGCTCTCTGTCACTGTTTACCGCCGATCGCCGGGACATAGCCGGTAATGAGCGGCTGTGACCCGGCAACTGACATCTGCGGCGGTGATCCACAGGACAAATAGGGCGGCAGCGCGCCTCACGCGCGCCTGCTATTTGTTTACAAAACGCATGTTTTAAAACGTGGTTTTGCCTGTGAGTGCCGCCCTGCCACCGTATATGTACAGTGGCTGGGCGGCATGCGGTTAAATTTCGAGCCAGTTCCATCCCCCGTACATCCCGACGTCGCAGGGAACAGAACCCAGAAGACGGATGCTGGCATCCGCCGGAGGACATTACAGGGGACACTGCAGGGGGGACATCGCGGGAGCGCAGGACAAGGTAAGTGCAGAACAGATCCCGGAACAACGCTGCAGTGTATTCCCGAGTGTAGCTCGGGATTACCGCTTGTGGTGCTGAAATTTTTCCCCGAACTACACTCGGGAATACCTCCAGGGGGGTTAAAGCAGAGACCCTTGCGAATAAAATAGAGATAGTTCCAATTTATGTCACATAATATTTGCGCAGTGGTTTTTCAAGCGCAAATTTTTAGTAAAAAATGACACTAAGTCCTCATGCACACGGGACGTTTTTACAGCGGCTGTTTTTGGCCTTTGATGTTTTTTTCCACAACTAGTAAACCCCCCAGCATGTTATCATATGTGTCCATGCACACATAGACTGAAATCAGCGTTTTTTTGGCTGCAAAAAAAACCCAGGACTAGTGTGTTTCTAGAGGACTTTTTTAGCTGCAATGTAGAAAAATGCGGTAAAACGCAGCAGACTGGCATTTTTTGGAAATTTTTTTTCCAAAAGACACTAAAAAACGTGACTTTACACAGCTAACGTTACCAGCGTCATCAAAACGTCCCGTTTGCATGAGGACTACAGTTCATTTTAGGGCACACAAACTCCATATGTTTTCCAAGGCTTTGGTAAAATATAAAAGTTGAAGTTGCGCCAGGTAAATAGATCCCCAACTTGAGAAGATTTAACACTGAGCATGTCCGGACTACAAAGATGAACTTTGTTACCCTGTATTTTTTCCTAGGCGACACAATAAAAGCCCCTCCAGATCATCAGGTTAGAATGAACTATGTATAACAGCCCAAAAATGATTGCTGTCACTGTGGCATGTGCAGCAATACATAACAGGTGTAGCACAAGCAACGTTGTCATGCATTGGCGCCCCGATCGGTGTGTTTGTGTTGGTGTGTACATAGGTGCTGGGCTGGCCTTTTGGGGGGTTTAACCACTTCCAGTGCGGACACTTTTACCCCCTTCCTGTCCAGGGCAATTTTCAGCTTTCAGCGCTACCACACTTTTAATGACAATTGCGCGGTCATGCAACACTGTGCCCACATGACATTTTTAACATTTTTTTGAGACAGATAAAACTTTATTTTGGTGGTATTTATTCACCACTGGAATTTAAATTTTTTTTTGCTATATAAATGAAAATGTCCAAAAAGTTTGAAAAAAGTGTTATCCTTATAAAATTTTGTAAATAAATACTCTTTCTTCATAAATCTTGGCCAAAATGTATTCAGTTATCTTTTTAGTGAAAAAAAATAACCCAAATTAGTTTCTAACCAAAAATTATAACTTTTACATTTTTATATTATTATATTATTTGTGTTTTTTTTAAAATATACTGTCACCCAAGCGGTACAGTGTCACCATAGTGACACTGTACTACTTGTGGGCGGTGATGAAGATTTTTTTTTACACTGATTGCTTTTACACCCATAAAGGCTATAAAAGCAATCATTTCTCCTCTCTGGCTGCATTCCTGCAGCCATTGAGAAATACCGTGCGAGCTGTGATTGGTCACAGCTTGTCACATGGTACAAGGTTGTGATCATTCACAGATTTCACAAGTAGTAAGCAATGATGTCAGGAAGTGACATCTTGCTTACTACTGTTCATGCGATCATTGATTGGCCAATCAGTGATCACATGATCGGGACCTCACACAAAGGTCTGGTACAGCGACCGGTGTTCCGCTGTGTCCTCCGGACACAGTGGGTACCTGATCGCACTGCCACGCTTCCAGGGAGCGCGCACAGGCTAAAAAGCGGGCGCCATTTGTGAACGGCAATCCTCTCCTGCACTGCCCCCGTCTGGCCGTTTATATACAGTGACCTTGCTACAACTACTGAGCATGAGTGACCCGTCCCCCACTGAAGATCAATGCCACCCACTACCACCACTGATCACCACTGCCCAACCCTGACACTCTACTGAGGACTACTGACCTTGCTACCACTACTGAGCATGAGTGCCTTCCCTGACCGCCCACTGAATGCTAATGCACCCACTACTACCCCTGAATACCAGTTCCCACCCTTCACCCCCCATTAAGGACCAATGTTCTGGCTACCACAACGGTGCCCACGCCTGACCCCCCACTAAAGACCAATGCCCCCCCCCCCACTACCACCCCAGAGCATCACTACCCCCTTTGCTCGTCACTTAGTACCAATCCCCCTCCTCCCCCCCAAGCAAATACCAATTTGTTTCTCCCACTGATGAGACATTTTCCTGCCCTCTGAACACTGACAGCAGCACTGATCACCAACACTGGGGACATTTGTTCTCCCACTGACAAATAGATTTTTTCAAATCATTCACCACAGATGGCGGCCATTTTTTCCCTCCTGGTAACTGGAGGACAAACAGTTTTTCCATCACTGACCACAGACCCAAGATATTTTTCCTCCACAGACCAGCAGTATACTAGACACTATGACATACCCTCCCTGTACTCTATGAGGGGAATTTGGAGGAGCTGTGCATGCAATCAGCTTATAGCTTTCACTTTCAAAGCTTTACTGAACAAGCTGAATGTAGAAGCTGATTGGTTATCAGGCACTGCTGCTCTAGATTCTGTCTGCTCCCATCTTAGTAAATTCCCCCCATATGTTGTATTTTGCATTAAAATATATGTAAACCCTCACCTTGTAAAACAACCTATTCCGATTAAAATAGAAATGTAAAACAAAATATTTGTGTATAGATATAAAAAACAAAAAACAAAATCCTTTTTCTTTTTTATAAGTGATCACATTCCCTCGATTCTCAGCTGTATAACAAGCTTAGAAAGCTGGGGGAGGAGAAACAGCAGGATAGTGATCATCCCAGTGAATGCCTCTGTGAGGTGGGGAGGACAAGCCTGATCATTGAAGTTCCCCAAACAGCTAGAGAACTGGCCATACTGTGTTCTCCTGCTTAGTGTGGTCAGTTTATAATAGGAAACCAGAGGGGCTGGCAGGAACACCAGGGATTTCACACAAAGGAAGCAATACACACAGAACAGGATACTTTTTCATACAAGTACATGTGTGTCAGGCACATATTAGGAATTTAAAATGTTGACATTCTTTACATTGTGATCACTGCTGTACTCTGTATATTGTGGTGTATTTCAGTAATGCTGACCGCTCTGCATTCCATGTCGTGACCAAAGCGTTTATTGTCTCACACGTTGCTGGATGCTAAGTTGTTTCTGACTATTTTTATGAAGGTTTTCTCTAAGGTCGGCTCAGACAAAGTAATAGCTTTCTCTCTATAATCTCTTTTACTTTTTCAAAATGATTCTTTCGGTTGATTCGTGTCTTGAGTGTTTGTGAAGCTCTCAATTGTGGGACAATAATTGAGAATTTTGTGGGGACAAGCATTGTGCCCAGGACTTTTTTTTCTCATAGAATAGGTGCAGGAAGTCTCCCTTTCTGAGTCACCTCCTGTCTCTGTCCCACACTGTCCCTGCGTTCCACCCCTTACCTACCTACCAGTATCGTCCTCTTTGAGAATACAAAACCAAGTATCAATTTGTATGGAATTTGAAATGTTAACAAGCAAAGCAGTAAAATAAACCCCCTGCAGCCAGCAACAATGGACCACCTGCAACAAAATACCCCTCCTCCAGCAACAATAGTCCCCAACAGTATCAACAGATCTCCCCATAGCTAGCATCAATAGATCTTTCAGCAGCTAGCAACGATAGACCCCTCCCTCAACAGTAGATCCTTTCCAGCAATAAATGACCCCACAGCAACATAAGACACCCCTCAGCAACAATAGATCCCCCACTATCAACAGTAGACCTCCTCAGCATCAATATACACCCCCATACACAAAAATAGATCTCCTCCAACAACAATAGATCCTCCAGCAGCCAGCATCAATGCACCCTGCAGTACACCCCACCACCCCTTGCCATTATTTTCATTCAGTGCTGGTGGTGCCGGAACTACGTTCCCGAGTTCTCGCTGAAAAAAAGCCCTGGTGGTGCCCATCCACACAAGAGCATAGTGTTGCTTGAAGCTCAATGCTTGAAAAAAAGTACATAAGTTTCTTTAGAGGCAGAGTTGCAGGTTTTAGCCACAGTAGACTTGGTTTTCCGGATTGGATGGCAGTTGACAGGTGGCCATCTGTCACCTCCTGTCAAGCCCGCACCAAAATACCACAACAGCATTCATTACATGCAGTCGCAGGGTGGTTGTGGCGTGGCCCAATGGCCCAATTTACTTGAATAAGTCACCTTTGGATTTGGTTCTACTGACCGAACGACAGGAGCTGTGCCATTTTTATGTACAATCCCATCTGGCTGCAGTTGTAGCTTAAGGCCGGAGAAAGCTGCAGCTCTACTGCCATCACTTACTGACTTTCCCAGGCCGTCTGCCTGAACGAGCCCTAAGACTGTCTGGCCTTCTTGTGCTGGTGATCAGTGGAACTTTGCCTCCATGTGCTGGCGTTCAGTGGTACTTTGCCCCCTTGTGCTGGTGATCAGTGGAACTTTGCCTTCTTGTGCTGGTGTTCAGTGGAACTTTGCCCCCTTGTGCTGGTGTTCAGTGGAACTTTGCCCCCTTGTGCTGGTGGTCAGTGGAACTTTGCCTCCTTGTGCTGGTGGTCAGTGGAACTTTGCCCCCTTGTGCTGGTGTTCAGTGGAACTTTGCCCCCTTGTGCTAGTGTTCAGTGGAACTTTGCCCCCTTGTGCTGGTGGTCAGTGGAATTTTGCCCCCTTGTGCTGGTGGTCAGTGGAACTTTGCCTCCTTGTGCTGGTGTTCAGTGGAATTTTGCCTTCCTGTGCTGGTGGTCAGTGGAATTTTGCCCCCTTGTGCTGGTGGTCAGTGGAACCTTGCCCGCCTTGTGCTGGTGGTCAGTGGAACTTTGCACCCTTGTGCTGTGGTCAGTGGAAATTTGCCCCCTGTGTGCTGGTAGTCAGTGGTACTTTGCCCCCTTGTGCTGGTGTTCAGTGGGACTTTGCCCCCTTATGCTGGTGGTCAGTGGAATTTTGCCCCCTTGTGCTGGTAGTCAGTGGAACTTTGCCCCCTTGTGCTGGTGTTCAGTGGAACTTTGCCCCCTTGTGCTGGTGTTCAGTGAAACGTTGCCCCCTTGTGCTGTGGTCAGTGGAATTTTGCCCCCTTGTGCTGGTGGTCAGTGGGACTTTGCCCCCTTGTGCTGGTGATCAGTGGAACTTTGCCCCCTTGTGCTGGTGATCAGTGGAACTTTGCCCCCTTATGCTGGTGGTCAGTGGAACTTTACCCCCTTGTGCTGGTGGTCAGTGGTACTTTGTCCCCTTGTGCTGGTGGTCAGTGGCATTTTGCCCCCTTGTGCTGGTGGTCAGTGGCATTTTGCCCCCTTGTGCTGGAGGTCAGTGGAAGCTCTGTTGTTGTGTTTTTCTTTTAAGACAAAAGTTGTTAATGTATGGGTTGTTTTTTCTAAACGAAAACCTCAGTATTCAGGTTTAATTGCAGTGTTGGCACTTTGCGATAAATAGGTGGGTTTTGGGTTGCAGATTGGGCACTTGGTCTCTAAAAGGTTCACCATCACTGGTATATAAGGTTCATATCTGGCAATGTGTGGTAAGCCAGCTAGCTTGGAGTGGAGTCTCCCTCTAGTGGTGGCCAGAGGTAGTGCAGGCTGTGAAAGGGTATCACGGTCAGTCTTATATGCGCAAAGTAAGTCTCCCTCATTCCCTCATTACCCCAAGTCATTGACCACTTTGTTATAATACCACTAACAGTTGAGTGTGGAATATTTAGTAGTCAGGAAATGTCACAGATTGAATTATTGCACAGGGGACAACCTATCACAGGACCACGCTTGGAGTCACTGAGCTCCTGAGAGCGACCCATTCTTTCACCAATGTTTGTAGAAGCAGTCTGCATGCCTAGGGGCTTGATTGTATACACCTGTGGCCATGGAGGGGATTGGAACACCTGAATCCAATGATTTGGAGGGGGGGTCCAATACTTTTGGCAATATAGTACTTTGCCCTTATGAGGTTAAATTGTGTTTGGGCCAGCTAGAGCCAAACAAATTATTTGAATGCCAAAACGATGTGACTGCAGCTTAGCCTGTAATATACTTTAGCAGCTTAAAGTGGTTTATTTACTAAAGCTGGAGAGTGCAAAATCAGACTCCCTTCTAATAGATGACATATATAATAATATGCTTTCAGACAGCATGATCTCACAATCTTCTCCCAGCATCCTATACATCAGGGGTCTCCAAACCTTCTAAACAAGGGGCCAGTTTACTATCCTTCAGACTTTAGGGGGGCTGGACTGTGGCTAGTGGGAGTAGAAAATGTCCTGGTGTCAGAGGGAATAAACAATGCCACATCCTCAGAGGGAGGAATAGAGTCCCATTGTTGGTGTTAGTGGGAGGAAATGTGCCCAAGGGCGGACTGACAACTCATGGGGCCCCCCGGGCAATAGAGGATCATGGGGCCCCTGTGTCCTTGCCCAAACTCAAAAAAGCCTATGAAAAAGGTACCAGGGGCATCTCATGGGGCCGCATACTGACCCCGGGCCCTCGGGCAGTGCCCGAGTTTCCAAATGGTTAGTCCGCCCCTGATCGTGCCCCATCACTGGTGTCAGTGAGAGGAATAGAGCCCCATTGTTGGTGTTAGTAGGAGGAATAGTGCCCCATCACTGGTGTCTGACACCAGTGATGGGGCACTATACCTCCCAGTGAGAGGAGTAGTGCCCCATCATTGGCGTCAGTGGCAGGAATAGTACCCCGTTGTTGGTGTTAGTGTGAGGAAAAGTGTTCCATCACTGGTGTTAATAGGAAGAATAGTGCCCCTTCGTTGGTGTCAGTGGCAGGAATTATTCTTCTATTGGTGGTGTCAGTGGGAGGAATAGTGCCCCATCATTGGTGTTAGGGGGAGGAATAGTGCCCCATCATTGGTGTCAGTGGGAGGAATAGTGCCTCATCATTGGTGTTAGGGGGAGGAATAGTGCCCCATCATTGGTGTTAGGGGGAGGAATAGTGCTCCATTGTTGGTGTCAGTGGCAAGAATTATACCCCCATTGTTGGTGTCAGAAAAATGAATAGTGCCCCAAGGGCCGGATAAAGACATGCAGTTTGGAGACCACTGCTTTACATCATTTTACTGAACATGGAGGGTGGCACGGATGGCATTAAAAACTATCAGGGGTTCTAACCCCTCCCTGCTCTATCCAATATGAGAAAAACATTTGCCTACAGTTACACTTTACATGTCACAAATGACATTTCATTCTTTACTATGTGAGCGGCAGTGACATGAGGTGGGGTGTTTTCAATGTGTCCCAGCGCTGAACTTGTGCTGATCTGTACAGATGAATGGAAGACACCCCACATGGTATGAATGGGGGAGGGGGGAGAGCTAGGGATGGGCAGAGTTGGGGGGTCACCCAGAAGAAGACGGGTGACGGGGAGCAGAAATGTGAGGGTGCCATGACTTCTGGGTGGGGGACCTGAGATCCGACTAGTCAGAGATGGGGGATCAGTATGGGGGGAGGAATGCTCATACATAGAGGTGCAGCAGGTGCCCATAGAGTAAAACATTTCTCTTCACACCATGGAAATGCTTCCAGGATGCGTTTCTGTGTGCGTGTTTATAATGCATTTTTAATGCTTTTTTATGTATTCCTGTTCATCCCCCCCCCTCTCTTTTTCTTCAACTTAAAGTGGATTGCCACTCACCCATCAAAAAATAAAAGTCAGCAGCTACAAAACCGGCAGCTGCTGACTTTTAAAAAACAGCCACTTACCTGTCCCTCGGTCCCACGGTGTGTCCCCCGCTAACCCGTTTCACCAGCCGTCCTGTATTCCAGGAGGCCGGCATCTTCAGTGTGGGCATCTGGCTGTTATATCTTGCGGCTTCACAGCCGGGTACCCACTGCACATGTGCGAGTAGTGCTGCGCTTCATGAATGGTCCTGTAGTCTTCTGGGACCTGTCACGTGTCGTAAAAGACTACAGGAGGGAGGGAGGACACCTTCTGTTTTCGATCGCCTAGGCGATCGGACCGGAAGTGGGAGCGGGTACCTGTCAAATTCGGGTACCCGCTTCCCAAAGGTGGCAATCCTTAATAGAGAGCGGGGGAGCAGTCCTTAAAGTGGAGCTTCCCCTTTTGGGTGGAGCTCCACTTTAAATAAGGACACATGCATTCCAGTGCATTTGTGGTGTGTTTTACTGCGTTCCAGTACAGTTCAGTGCAGAAAAAAATGCAGCACGTACTTTTTTTTCTGTAACTGGAACGCTCTAGAACTGACCACACTGGTGTGAACTATGACATTGGAAACAATGTAACTTACTATCAATGCATTTTTGATGCAGAAACAATTGAGTACTGTCCGTGATACTTTTTTTATTTGCACTAACAATTTTGAGGACAAGCTTTTGGGGAGTGTCCCCTTCTTCAGAAAAAAAACACACTGGACTGCATGTGGTGTGAACTGGCCCTTAGAATGACTATTCCTATTGGTACATCCATGGAGGACAACTGTCACCTGAACCAGCATCCCTCCTTCTGTACACACTCAGTGCTGAGCCTCCACTTTGCCCTCACTCTGCCTCAAGCCTAATGCTTCTGCCAGCATTCAAGATGGCACTTCAGGAAACAACACCACGCCCCCTGATCACATGGCACTCGGGCCTCAACAGCAGCCCCCCTGGTCACATAGGGAGGTGCACTTTCTGCTCTTTGCATCCTTTCCGCTATGGAGATTTGCATCACTTCCTGTGCTGGATTCAGCTGTCAAAATAAATATTATCTAGAGCAGTGGTTCTTAACCTTTTTGGAGGTACTGAACCCCACGAGTTTCATATGCGCATTCACCGAACCCTTCTTAATTGGAAAAATAAAATATGATTTTTAAAATTCAAAACATAGGTATATATTTATACATAGGTGCACAAAATGAACAAAACCATTAAGAACAAAGAACAAAACCATTAAAACATGATTTTCACACAAAAACAAAATAATGAATATTTACCGCAAATCAGTGTGACTTCTGCTGTTGTCTTTCAGAGGCCAGTTCAGAAATGCACGGCATTACCTTGGCAAGTGCCACTCTCATGTCATTTTCGCAACAAAGTCTGTTCCTTTTCTTCGTCTTTATGTCCAGCATCCTCGAAAAGGATTGCTCGCAAAGATATGTTGTAACAAACGGTATGAAAATTCATCCCCCATAGTAATTCATCCCCCATATAGTAATTCATCCCCCATAGTAATTCATCCTCCATATAGTAATTCATCCCCCATAGTAATTCATCCCTCATAGTAATTCATCCCCCATATAGTAATTCATCCCCCATATAGTAATTCATCCCCCATAGTAATTCATCCCCCATATAGTAATTCATCCCCCCTATAGTAATTCCTTCCCCCTATAGTAATTCCTTCCCCATATAGTAATTCATCCCCCATATAGTAATTCATCCCCCATAGTAATTCATCCCCCATAGTAATTCATCCCCCATATAGTAATTCATCCCCCATAGTAATACATCCCCCATATAGTAATTCATCCCCCATATAGTAATACATCCCCCATATAGTAATACATCCCCCATATAGTAATACATCCCCCATATAGTAATTCATCCCCCATATAGTAATTCATCCCCCATATAGTAATTCATTCCCCATATTAATTCATCCCCCATATTAAGTCCCCAAGTCCCCCCTGTGTCAATTCACTTACCTTTGCTCCGCGCGTTCCTCTCGCTGTATTCCCGCGCCGTTCCGGTCTTCAGGGCGGACTGTGAGAGGAGCCTAGCTCCTCTCACGTTCGTCACGCTGCCCCGCCTACACACATCCTGACAGCCAATCACTGGCTATCAGGATGTGAGTGGCAGCGAGACTGGCCAATCATTGCATTTGAGTCCCTGCCGCCCGAGAGGAGGGAGGGGAGCGGGCGCCCGGCACACAAGAGCCGCGGCTTGCCGACCACTGGGCATGTCATCACAAATCATATGAGTCGGGTGTGGGTCACCTCCGCCGAACCCCCGAGACTGACTCACCGAACCCCTGGGGTTCGATCGAACCCAGGTTAAGAACCACTGATCTAGACCTTCGAAATAAGTAAAATCATTACAGAAATAATTATAAAGGATAAAAAACAAAAATAGAATCAATAGAACTAAGGAAATCAAATTAGAATACATAAAGATATGCCTAGCTACAAATAGTGCTGTTTGTTAAACACAGAAGATGCCACCGAGTGCCGGCTGTCAGAGGACTCCACACTGAGATTTACTATTGAGCAGCGTCTACAAAGCAAGCACCCACAGAGGACGTCTAAAATGTGTTCTGCACATGCGCATTTATATCGGCCAAATAAGCTGCACGAGCGTCTAGTTTTTCACTGTGTCGACTTGCTTAAAAAAAAACTTTTTAACACATTTTAATTTTTTTTTTAAATGGTAGATATTGTTTAAAGTGAAGTCCTGATATTTGGCAAAGCAAATTTTAAAGTGAACATGTTTCTGCAGTGATTTTTCATGGTGTTAGACGTGCCTCTTTGCAAGTCTGCTTTTTGAGTCTGATTCCTGGTCTGTGTCTCGTTAGTAAATTTGATTTGGCATCTACTTGTTGACACTTCTCTTAGCGGGGTAAATCTCTTAGCGGGGTAAAAGTAGACGGTCACTAGTAAAAAGTAGAGATTCGCCCATGGAAATGCGCCCAGGCACAATAGTAAATCAGGGTCCAAGTGTCACATATACAATATATATATATATATATATATATATATATATATATATATATATATACACATTGCCAAACAACAAATATTACAAAAATAAATGTGCAAAAGTTCATATACAGAAATATCTTCAAAATATTATGTATCTATCACCCAATTACAGTGCAAGAAAACCTCAATATAATCAAAATATTGTGGAAAATTAATATACAACCATATAAATAACTTTTCATGTGCAAAAATAGATGTGAAAAAATATATAGAGAAAAGTTCAAAATTCATAAGAAAAGTCCTCTAAATGTGGGTCAAACTTCTGTGTACCCCAAAATATTACTTCAAAGAGGATTAGCAGGCTTAAAACTCGTAAATGAGAAGAAGGAAGAGGGAGGAGCCTCTCATAGCGTAAAACATTTAAAAACGCTTTATTTATAAGAAACAAACATTGCACTTACAATCTCCGTGTGTCTCCACTGACACAAGTATACACGTATAGACATGAATGATGACGCCTTCAGCCGGTAACTCAAAGCCCTGAGTGCGAACAACTCAATGCATGGTGACGTCACATCCACATTCCCGCTCTACGCGTCTCACCATCAGATGTCTTCCAGGGGCGATAGATCCTGCTTGATTTGGATTGGTTGGTATACTGTGGTGCAATGCAGTTTTTCTTGTAGTGCAGTAGCTATAACATCTCCTCATTGCCTGTCAAATGCCCTCTGCAGCGCGGTCCAAATGGGCACCGCATGTATAAACAAGACCTAAGTCACTGGAGATATCTGCAACTCCCAAGTTTCTGGGCTGGTGAACATGTAAAGCTCAAGTCAAAGAGGCCTTCTGCTTGTTTTTTTTTTATATATTTCACTTTAGAAATAATGAAGAAGGAGAAATAACACTCCGTACGCAGCTTGACTACTGAGGCTACTGTGTGTGTAAGCATGTGTAAGCATGTGTATGTGTGTTGTTCCCAGAGGGGAATGCGTTGGAGGAGTATTTTCTGGAGCTTAGTAGGTATATTAAGATTTAAGATAGAGGATTTGGGCGCATTGAGTTTGTAGTATGATACTTCTGAATATTTTTGAATATTTTTGAAGATGTGTTTGGATCGTTTGGAGTGATTTGTGTGGATTGGTAATCATTAATATTATGTCATCTGCAAATAGGCTAATTTTGTGTTCTCTTTTGAGATGGGCGATTCCTGTGAATGTTGGTTCATCTCTGAGTTTTGAGGCTAATGGTTCAATAAGTAGGGTGAAAATTATGGGGGCTAGGGGGCAACCTTGTCTGGTACCATTGGAGATGTGGAAAATCTGTGATAGCCTACCGTTGGTTAGCATTCTCGCTGATGGGTTGGAATAAAGGGCAAGGATTGCCGATAGCCTGTGATTCCAAACTTTTTGAAGCGTGAGTTTCAAAAGTGCCAGTGTATTCGGTCAAATGCTTTTTCTGCGTCAAGGGATAAAAGTAGGGAGGGTTGTTTAGTGGTTTCTAGTGTATGTAGAAGAGAAATGAGTCTCCTCGTTGCATCAGGCGCTTGGCGACCAGGAACGAATCCTACTTGGTCTGGGTGGATTAGTGTGGGAAGGTGGGGACACAATCTTTGGGCTATTAATGTGGCGTAAAGTTTTATATCTGTATTAAGTAGTGAAATCGGTCTGTAGTTCTGAACAAGTTGGGGGTCTTTGCCGGGTTTTGGGATAGTTGTAATTATGGATTGCAGCATTTCATTAGGGAATGTACCTGCAGATGCGGCATGGTTAAAAAAAGCGGTTAGGTGTGGATCTAAGGTTTGGGGCAAATGTTTTATAAAATTTGTTTGTGAAGCCATTATTCCCTGGAGATTTATTAAGGGGTAAGGTTTTTATAGCATTCTCTATCTCTATGGGAGAGAATGGGATAGATATAGAAGTGAGTTGTGACGGAGTAAGAAGGGGTAGACTAGTGGTAGTAAAAAAATTTTTGTATGGACAATGTCGTTGGTTGGGGTGTATCTGGGTCATCTTTGATATTGTACAAGGTTTGGTAGTAAGTTGCAAAGGCGTCAGCAATGTCCTTTGGATTTGTAAGTGAAGTGTGGGTAGTTGGGTGTAAAATTGAGGAAATTTTAGATTTGAGGCGTCTTTGATTATTTTTGTTAGAAGTGAGTTTGCTTTATTACCTAGGGAATAAAATTGTGATCTCGTTTTTTGGAGGTTGAGGTCATTTATATAGTAAATGGATTCGAAGCTGGTTTCTGTCTGAGGTGAGGGATGCAGATGTGGAGGTATTGGGGTTTTGTTTGTTAATTTCCTCATTTAGTTTTATGGAAGCTAAAAGTTGGTTAATTTGTTGTGATCTCTGTTTATTGATTCGGGCGTTGAGTTGTATGAGAATAGCCCGCATGTAAGCTTTGTTAGCAGGCCAAAGTGTGGTTATAGAGATATCAGGTGTAGTATTCAGGTCAAAAAATAAGTTATGAGCTTCTAATAAATGTTTTTGATTCTCTGGGTTCTTCAATATAGTAGAATTCAGTCTCCATATGGGGGGGAGTGCTGAGCATTGAGAGTCGTCCAGGATTATGTTGATTGGAGCGATGGTGCCGATGTTGGATGATATTACGTGTTGCAGAGTCCATTTATCTGTAATAAAGAAATCAATTCTGGAGTAGGATAGATGAGAAGGGGAGTAGTAGGTGTAATCTTTTTCGGTACTGTGCTGGCATCTCCAGATGTCGTAGAGGTCGTGATCATGCAGGAAACGATTGAAATTCTCTTTGAGGGATCTTTTGTTGGAGGACGAGTCCAGGAGTGGGTTGCCGATGACGTTGAAGTCTGCGCCGATGATAAGTCTGCCTTGTTTTTGGGAAGAGATAATGGTGTGGAGTTTACGATGAAATTGGGTTTGATTGTTGTTTGGACCGTAAACATTCACTAGAGTGTAGAGGGTGTCGTTAAGTTTGCAGATCAAAATGTGATAGTGACCTTGAGGGTCAGCTGTTTCTGATATATAACGGAACTGTATAGTGTCCTTTATAGCTGTAAGAACACCATTATGTTTCTTAGGATTGGTGGCCATGTAGATGTGGGAGAATCGATGTAGTTGTAGTTTGGGGATCTTGGATGTTGCGAAATGTGTTTCCTGTATGAAAAGAATGTCCGCATGAGATGTCCGAGTTTCCTTTTGGAGCATCGATCTTTTGAAAGGGGAGTTTAAGCCACGAACATTTAAAGATGTTATGTTAATCATAATGTGGATCCTTGGTACGGTTTGAGGAGTAGTAGAGTTGGTGTTTGAGGCGTTGATCAAGGTTGGATGGATACGGGTGCGAGGAGGAGAATTTTGTAGTCTGGGCGGAAATGGCTCGAGCAGAGAGTCAGAAGCCGTTTTCCATGTTCATTCGGAAGACTTAATTGAACTGTTGAAGCGTTTGGTTGACTGCTGGTGCGGGAAAAGAGGGATGCGGACAGGGGTAAAAAAGGCTTGCGTAAAATGCAAGAAACATGAGTAGCTTGGTACTCTACTTCAAAACTGGGGGGTGTGAACAAGCATTGACCATAGACAAGGTCATGCCAAACAGTGTTTCGTAACAAGAAAATTTTAAATCGGGCCGATCGCCAGATCTTAATTGGATAGAAGGGATATAGTGGAGTAGAGCGTCAGAGGTGCGGAATTTGAAGCGGATTGGAGGTATAATGCGCCAAAATTATTCTGCTTCCATCTGTTGCGTAGTAGTAGAGGTGGATTGTTGGGGATCTGCAGGTAATATATTCCAAGTCTTCAGTAAATCTATGCCCGCTTCTAGGTTTCTAATTGTGTAAAATTTGCCCTGGTGTCTGACAGTAATTTTTGTGGGGAAGCCCCATTGGTAAGCAATGCCATGGTTTCGTAAGGCTTTGGTGATAGTAACCAATTTTTTTCAGTTAAGAAGCGTAGCTTTAGATAGATCCACATATAGTTTGATGTTAGCATGTGACGATGGTAATTGAGGGGGGTTTCTAGCTGTCGCCATTATCTTCTCTTTTATGTGATAAAAATGATCCTTACGGATTGATGCTGACAGGAAATACGGTTTTGGGATTCTGTGAGCACGATCGATGGCGAGCTCGACATCTGAGAGAGACGGGATAAGGTGTTTCATATATTGTTGGATGTGGGGTAGCAGTGCCTCGTTGGTGATATTTTCAGGAATACCCCTAAATTTAATGTTGTTGCGTCTGAACCGATCCTCCAGATCTGCTAGTTTCAAATTGATTTGTTTGAGGTCAGAAGTGTGGTCAGCATGTGCGTCAATCAAGTCGTTGTGGGCTATAACTATTTCCTCCATCTTTGTCTCAATATGGCGTAGTCTGTGGTCCTGTTTTTGAATCATGGTAGTAATTTGGGGAAGTGATGAGGTTAGATCGCTGTGCAGCTTCTGCCTAAGTGAGAGAAGCATATTTTTCATGCAGATTTCAGAGATAGGTTGGTCAGACACAGGGAACGTCTCTATCACTGGAAAATCATTGGCATGCTGAGGGGATGGATGGATGAGGGTCTGGTACGCAGGTGTAGTGTCTGTGTCCAGACGTGGACGTGATTTAGCTGGGCTACTTGTTGTGGGGGACAGGGGAGGAGATGACTCACCAGGGTCCCCTGGGTAGAGCGGGTACTGCAGCCTGGGATCTGTCTGCTGGCACCTGTCATTCTCCTCAGATCTGCTTGCTCCGTTCACAGAGCCGGCGCCATCTTGGTTCCCTGCTTGAACAGCAGGGAAGAAATGTGTCAGTTTCCCCGGCTGTCCCGGGGTTTTTCGGAGGTGGGGCATAGCTGGGGAGGGTTGTGCACCTCTGCCCTTGCTCTTTCTTATGTTTAGCTCCCTTGGGGCCGGTGTGTGCCGTGTCGGGTCTGGCGGATGGACAGACCGGGTTTCACTGCACGTCCATTCAGGAGCCGGCCGCCTGTGTATGTGTGTTGGCATCCCTGATTCACCGCCGGCTGCCACCAAGCTGACCAAGGGCAGCTCCCCTCTTCTTCTTGCAACACCTATAAATACAGAAACTCTGCCATCTTGTATTCACACCCCTGACCTCAGGCCCATCTCAGAATAAAAGGATGTCCACACCAACAGCTCTTTAACAATCTTTTCTTCAATCTCTGCTTAGCAGCTTCTTCACTTCCACATTCCATGTCTCCAGTACAAAGCATAGAAGAACAATAGAACTCAAACACAGAAGTCCAGCCATCTTCCCCACCGTGAGTCCACTTACTATGGGTTCCCACCTTGAGTCTTTCCCAATGGGCCTAGGCCTAAAAGGCCTTCTCCTCCTCAGGTTACAAACCTACATGTATAGATAAGGCCTGTACACCTTTGGCACCATTATGAAGAGCTTTCACCATCCCTGCTGGATTTATTTCTTATTTGATTAAATGGAAGATGTAACAGGAGGAGCTGGGACACATAGATAGGTGGACAGAATCAAAGAAAACTTCCAGGTGGACAGGAACAAAGTCATACATTTTGGGTGATGAGTCCGCATTATTGGGGAATCCAAGACATAGATATAGCACCCTCTCTGGGGTACTAATTAAATTTATTTTTTGGCTCCACTGTAGTAAGTGGTGCAGTGATTGATTGTGTGGTGTGTTCAGGGTTTTCTGAGCTGAGAGTTTGCTTACTCCCACCTGCCTCTGGAGCATAGGGCCGGGGAATTCGAATAAACAGTTGAATTATTTCTTACACATCAGCCAATTCCTGGAAGGAGGAATCTAGAAGGTGGCTGAGGAGGTGATAAATGTGCAGAAAGCCTGAGCAGAGTTCTCTATACATTGAAGCATATGACTAAAGCTTATAGAGGTCTGGCACAGCGCTGGACAGTTTCCTGCTAGGAACGATTTCAGGCATAGAATGTGCATAGCCTACTGTGATTGTTGCTGTTTTGGCATAATGAGGTATATTCTGGTTGAGCAGCCCACCATGGCAGCCATAGACTGACACAAATCCTTGTGATAATTGCCAGAAAAGGTCTTCTATGGGCCTTACCACACACCTTTATGAGAAGGAGAGGAGTGACACCTTTTGGCACAAGGAATGTAGGCAAAGGAGACACCACTGCTACACCCCCACTTATGCAGGCCATGAATGAATCTGCAGCAAATTATTGGTTAAACCCACAGGTGATTTTCTTCCACCACTGTTTTTCCTTTATATCAGCTATTTAAAATAATGCATTCATGACTAAAGGAATCATCAAGCAAGATCCTTCTCATTACCAAGAATGGTGGGACATTGGTTTAAATAGCCACAGAAGACTTTTTATTTGCCAGCCAAAACAACTAAGTAAATAATGTTAAAAGAACAAACAATAAGCAATTTTGACAATGCAACCATTGGGGTGTCTTTAAAGACACCAGTTATAACTAGAATCATCCGTGTCCTCAGCCAAGCTTCACCAGCTTAAAGACTTTACTAAACTCAAATGTTCTTACCAGGGGGCCTAGCACCCAGGAGAACCATCAATAACCAAGCAAGCAGAAGCACAATACCCCAGATGGGCCTCCAGATTTATTTTTTTAATTTATTTATCCAGGACATACATGAAAGCCTCATACAGAACATAGTATATTGACTGGGTTATGGTCCTCCAGTTTTTAATAATTCAATTATGACTCCCCAATAAACCCCTGACCCACCAAGCTGTTGTGACAATCCATTTTTGGGACATTTTACAAACCCATGACCTTTAATGAACCTCAAATTGATGGCAGGTGGGTGGGGGAAACTTTCTTCTTCATCAAAACTTTTCAGAATGGGTACCCAGCATCCTTCACAGGAACTCTCCTTGTGACTTATCTAACATCCACCTCTTCATGTAGTTTTCTGAACCTGGGTATACCGGTACAGAAAATACCTACTGAACCTGCTGACTTTCAGTACATGTGTACGGCCGTCTGTTCAACAGAAGCCAGTCTAATGGCCAGCCTCTGTTGAATGGTAATGCTCGAAAACTAGCATTTGATCAGCACTTGCAGCCAATGGCTGCCATGCCAATCTTAGTATTTTGGTGGGGGAAGGGGTCCCCATTGTCAGAATACAATAACTCTGAGTTTTTTTTACATTGCTCACGCTAGTTGAACGAAAAAAAACCTCAACATGTAAACTCTGCTTAAAAACAATAAATAACCAAGCAAGTGAAAGCACTATACTCCAGACATACCCACAGTTTTGTAACAATTCAACTATTTACTAACTTCCCAAAGACCCCCTGACCCTCCAAACTGCTGCGGCAATGTTTGTTTTTTATTGTGACAACCCTTGACTTCCAGCGAACCTCAAATCAAGGGTAGGTGGCTGGGGAAAATTCCTTTCCACCTACATTTTTCAGAATAAAAACCCAGCAGCCTTCACAGGAACAACTCTTGCAGCTTCACCCTGCCCATCCGACTTTCAACCACCAATCTGGTAAGCTATACATCCTGCCCATCTGATCTTCAATTATCTGTCTGGTAAGACTTACAACCTTCCCATTTAACCTTCAGCCACCAGTCTGGTAAGACTTACACCCTCCCATCTGACCTTTAACTACCAATCTGGTAAGACCTACATCGAGGCATCTGACCTTCAACCAGCAATCTGGTAAGACCTACACCCCTCCACACTAACTTCACATTTAAACACAACAGCAAATTAGAGAGATCTGATAGGTTCTACATAGGAACCTGATTGTGTAGACCACTTTATACTGTATATTGCCCTCATTGCTGAAGACTGTTGATTCCTGTACTGATTCTTTAAATTGTTTTATGCAGCCACTAAGTGTAATCCAACGCAGCCAAAGGCTAGAGTCAACTGTGGGTACCCCACCATCTCAGAGAAGGACTGCACAGACAAAGGTTGCTGCTTTGATGACAGCATTCCCGAAGTGGTGTGGTGTTACCAGCCAGAAATTCAAGCAGGTACAGTACATAGTATTCGACTGATAGCCAGTTGTTCATGGTTCTTTCTAACCAAAGATCTTTCTGCAGACATGCAAGTTCTCGTTGGGTGAACTTGCATGCTTATAGCTGCGGAAAAAGGAAGGAGGACCACTGTGGGCATTGGTGTGTCCTGGAGAAAATAATGGCATAACTCTATCCTTATAGAAAAAAGACAATGGGCACTATCATAAAAAACAAACAAACAAAATATCCACTGAGCTGCTGCAATAACACTTATAAGTGATCCCACATTCAAAATAAACCAATCTGAAAAACAGTGTTGCGCTAGCTCATAAACGCACAGAGGTGGAGGTGCACAGATTTTACGGTGGAATTTTTTTGGCGCACATTCTATATCAAACACATTTCATCAAGCACGATAATTGATTGAACTGTCACAACTATAAGAAGTTTTATTGTATATCTTTCATATGTTTATATGTATATGAATATTGCGTTTATGAGCTAGCGCAACACTGTTTTTCAGATAACTCTACCCTTATGACCCTGTGAGATTGGGCATAGACAGTCTCCTACAGGAAAATCTCACCTGAGGGTCATTTTCCAAAGAGAAAATTAATTATTTAATATACGTGGTTTGGGAAATTTTATGATTGAATATATTTCTAGTTCACAAAGTGTTTTATCCCATGGCTCATTTGCTGTAGGCATTATTAATCATTAATTTCTGCTTTAGGAATAGTAAAGCTGAATTCCAGGTAAACAACCAAATATAGAGGTTAAATATAGATGGGAGCTAATTTACCTGTTTTGTATTTCTGTCCCTTCAGTCCTAAGATTTACACAGCTCTACCACTCAGTACAGCTCTGTCTGGCAGGGGAGGAGACCTATTTTTGAATTGGCCTCCATTAGAAATCAGTAGGCCTTTTCATATTACGGTCCGTAGGGATGCAAGGGTGGCCCTTCTGCGTTACCCAATTTTGGGTCTGTCTAGGTCTCAGCCGAAATTGGCATCCTACCTATTTATTTCTGCCAAATGTGCTATAGCTCAAGCTTGGAGAACCCCTTCGGTTGTGTTCCAGGGGGTGAAGACCCGGGTGAACGCTATGTTTTTTTTTAAATTTAAATATTTATTAATTTTTCCAATTTAAATACATTTCATCATCACATTATATATATAAAAATACAATATAATATCCAACATTTCTACTTTATTTGCTCTTTCCAGAGTTATTTCTCTATCCCTCCCACCTCCTTCCCCCAACCTATCCCCATCTCCCTTCCCTGCATTTTCTCTGCATCTTCTTATAATAGCAAGTAAAATGACGATTTCCTATTGTTCTCTTTATTCTTTCCTATACTTCATGTATAATCTGGCTTTTTCCCAATTCTTCGATTTCCCATAGTAGGCCTCCATCTTATCTTTTTGAATATGACAGAGTTTTTCCATCTTTCTAATCTGCTCCACTCTTTCTATCCAGTCCTCTTCCTTCGGCACCTCCATTCTCCGCCAGAACCTGGGTATCAGATCTTGTGCAGCGTTTAGATAGTACCATATCCCTGATTTTTTATATTTATTCACTGTCATATCCAGATTATGCAAGATACATACTTCTGGGTCCAGCCCTATGTCTATTTCAGTTATCTTTCCTATCAAGTGAGTTATTGTCTTCCAAAATACCTGGATTTTTGGGCAACCCCACCATTCATGATATACTATACCTATTTCTCCACATCCCCTCCAACACAGCGGTGAATTCTCTCCACATATCCTATTTTCTACATTTGGTGTAATGTGCCGTCTTGTCAAACACTTATAGTTCATTTCTACTTCTCTCATAGAAACGTTTTCGTGAGTCAATCTGTATATTCTCCTCTGTTTTTCCTCATCTATCACAACTCCCATATCAGTTTCCCATTTTGCTATATATATTGGCTTTGTGTTTGTGTCTAGTTCAGTGACTATTTTATAAACTCTAGCAATCCCATGTTTCCCATCACCTTGTGTCCCCAATATCTTTTCAAACAAGTTCCAATTATCTCTTGTCCTTAAAGGTTTTGGAAGACTTCCAATAAAACACCTCAATTGAAAATACCGCCACTCGTCTAGTTTAGTGAAGATCTCTCCCTTTTTTTTTCCAATTCCTTAAATGATCCTAGTTAACCCTCCACCAAAATATCTCTTAATTGATCCTCATCTTTTTTAAACCACCTACCTCCTATTTCTTCTCTACCTGGAGGAAAGAACTCTGTGTTACTCAGTGGCATCAATATTGAGTTAAAAGTCCATTTCATACTTTTGTGTAAGTTATCCCAAGTCTTTAAAACATTCAAAGTGTATGTATTTACATTGTCATTTAAACCTCTATACTGTGTTGGCACCCATATCACTCTACCTAAGTTTGTTCCACTGAGTTTGTTCTCAATTCTCACCCAACTTTTCTTATGGTTATACTTCCAATCTATAGTTCTTGGCAGTATTACTGCTTTGTAATATCTTTTAAAGTCTGGGAGCCCTAATCCGCCTCTCTCTTTCCTCCTACTCAGCAACTCATATGATATTCTTGGCTTTTTATTCCTCCATATGTACCTTGTTATCAGTTTCTTAATTACTTTAAAAAAGGTTTCTGGGAGTTTAATTGGGATCATTTGATATCTATATAAAATTTTTGGTGTTATTACCATTTTTACCAGATTTATACGCCCTATCCATGTCGGGCCTCCTCTTTCCAATATTTTTAATTCCTCTCTAATCTCGTTTATCAATTAAATATAGTGTAGTTTATATAGATGTTTATATGAAGCTGTGAGTTTTACTCCTAAGTATTTTATATCTCTATCTTTCCATTTAAAGGGAAATTCCTTTTGTATCTTTTCTTTTTCATTTTTTAAAATATTTATATTTAGAATCTCCGTTTTTGTTGGATTGATCTTTAAATTTGACAGTTCTCCATATCCCTTTAATAGCTTCATTAGGTTTGGAAGTGTTATCCTGGGATTTCCTACATAGAACAACAAGTCATCCGCAAAAGCAGCAACTTTATGTTCTGTGTCCCCTATCTGGATTCCCTTTACGTCTCTGTTCAACCTTATTGTTGACAACAGTGGTTCTAATGATATAACATACAGCAATGGGGACAATGGGCATCCCTGTCTTGTTCCATTTGACATCTCAGTGGGTTCCGACCTCTCCCCATTTACCACAATAACCGCAGAGGGGTATCTATACAACTTTCCTATCCACTCTCTCATTCTAGGCCCAATTGCCAGAGCTTCAAGGGTATCCATCATGAATCTCCAGTCCACTCTGTCAAACGCTTTCTCAGCATCGATCGAGAGTAGCACTACCGGTTCTTTTCCCTTTTTACTTTTTTGGACTAGCATCAGTGATCGTAACCCATTATCTTTGCCCTCCCTCCCTGGGACAAAGCCCACTTGGTCCTCATTCAGGCATTAGTTCTTTCAATCTATTTGCTAGGACCTTTGCGTATAGCTTAGTGTCGGTGTTCAATAATGAGATAGGTCTATAGCTCGAACACTGGGAGGCGTTCTTTCCCTCTTTTTGAATGAGCACCACATGAGCTTGTAGCGATTCCCTTCTTACTTCCATCTCTCCACCTAGGGCATTCATGTAATTTCTAAGTTTTGGTACTAATATTTCACTATATTTTTTATAGTATCTCACTGTATAACCGTCTGGTCCTGGACTTTTCCCTGATGCTGTATTTTTTAATACTATTTTTATTTCTTCCTGTGAGATTTCTGCATCTAGGGAGTTCAGTTGTTCCTCTCTTAATTTTAATAACCCAGCCATCTCCAAATATATCTTTCTTTTTTGAATCTTCCCACTTTCTATTTTTTCTAATCCTTCCAGGGGGCTTATATTATACAATTTCCTATAATATTCCATGAAAACTTTGGTGATTTCTTTATTTGAATGTACCAGGTCCCCCTTAACATTTTTTATTTATTCTATATAATTTCCATTTTTCTTTTTCCTCAGGGCTCTCATCAGATACTTTCCAGGTCTTTCTCCCCATCTGTATCTCTCACTCAAAACTTTATTATATACTCTTCTCCTCTCCTCTTTCATCACTTCTTCCAGTACTTCTTTCTTTTTTTTTATCTTCAACTCTATTTCTTTTGTTATTCTGTTCTTATGTATTTGTTCTAATTTACTTATTTCTTCTAAGAGCCCACTCATTTTTTTCTCTTCTTTCTTTTTTCTTTTTTGCCCCAATCGCTATCAATACTCCTCTTATATATGCCTTATGAGATTCCCACTCTGTGGCCGTTGATACCTCACCTGTCACATTCTCCTTAAAAAAAGCGTTCAATCTCCTCACCTATTTTCTGAGCTATATCCTTTTCTAATAAGAGTGTCTCGTTCAGTTTCCATCCCAGCCCTCCTGTTGTCCTCTTTCCCCATTCCATTTTCATAATAACTGGGGTGTGGTCTATCCCTACTTGAATCAGATGTTCAATTAATTGATGTTCTATTAGTATGTGATCTAATCTTGAGTACCTCTTATGCATGTTTGAGAAAAAGGTGTAGTCCCTATCTTGCATATGTGTGATTCTCCAGGCATCTACCAGTTGGCATACATGTAATTCTTTTTTCAATAATTTCAGGGCCCTACATCCCTCTCTTTGTGTATGGGAGGTAGCGTCTTTTTGTGGGTCCATACAAAAGTTAAGATCTCCTGCCAGAATCAGATGGCCTTTTTTAAAATCCATCAGCTTCCTCAACACTTTTTTCAAATACGCCTCCGGCCTTATATTAGGACAATAGATTTTAGCCAGTGTACACTCAATCTCCTGTAGCTTGCCCTTTAAAAACAAAACTCTCCCCTCTGGGTCTGTTTTTCTATCTTCCAACTCAAACCTAATATTCTTTGCCAACCCTATTGCTACACCTTTCGCTCTTTTGACCGGTGAGTCTGCATAATACCATATTGGATGGTATCTAGATTTTAACTTAACATTTGATTTTATCTCAAAATGTGTCTCCTGTAAGAATATCACTGAGGCTGCCCTATGATGTAGTTCTTTAAATAATCTAAATCTTTTCCCAGGACAGTTCAACCCGTTTACATTATATGTTATAAACTGTATCTCTTCCATCTTCCTTGGGTCTCCCCTTTTCTCCTCCATCTATATTTTTTCTCTCTCTTTGTTCTTTCTTTTTCTCTTCCCTTCCTCTCCTTCCCTCCTTCTTCCTCCCTCTTTCTTGCTTTTATATCTTCTTTTATTTTGCAGGGAATTATCCTCCCATCTCCCTCCCCCCTCCCTCCCTCCCATTTTTCCATCCCCCGCCTCCCCCCCCCCTCTTTTTAGGCCTACCATTTGCCTACCAATCATTTGTGGGAATAAAATCCACTTTTGATTTAATCCTTAGGGCTGAAACTCCAACCATGGACGACTTTCCCCCTCTCCAACCTCCCCATTGACCCCCAAGTCCTACTCAAATATCTCAAAAACAGTGAGGTGAGGGCGGTAGGGTGAAGACAGAGAGAAAAAAGAAAACAAATGTATTTCTCCTCCTCTTCCCCTCCCCCCCTACCCCCGCCTCCTTCCCCCTACGAGTTGCCAGTCCTCTTTTCTTTTCATTCTAATTTCCCAATGTTCTTCTTCCCAACCAGGGATCTCCATTCTTTGTATTTTGAATCTATCACAAAAGTTTTTTCAAATCTCCTGGGAACCTGAGATATGCTGTAACTCCATTTTTCCATCCTATTAGGCACTCGGGAATCCCCCATTTATATTGCACATTTTGTTCTTTCAACCTTTCCAACAGAGGTCTCAAGGTTCTCCTTCTCCACAGAGTCTCTTTTTTCTTTTCTTTTTTTTTTTGCTTTCTGGTAATATGTTGGATTACTACTGCTATTATTTGGTTTGGCTTTTTGACATTCCTCCTTGATGTCCTTGGACATTTCGTTATTTGGCTAATACAAGTCAGCAGGATGTATCTGTATCTGTATTGGTTTATTTGTTATTGTTTTGCTTTGCCCCTGAGCGTTTTTGATGCCTAGTGTGCATGAGAGCTTAGGGAAAAACAACATCCTACTAGCCAACTGCTTAGCACACTTATATGAACTCTTGCCCCCCTAGTAAGAGCTAATACATAATGGGTACGTGGGCATAGAAAAACAGGTGACCACCTTCCAAGTGTTGTCTTTGCGGGGAAAGAATGGATTAAATTCAAAGACACCCCAAAAATCAAAGTGAAAAAATGCAGCAAGCTAGTCCATTTTGCTGCAATTTAATTGCAGCAACTAAAAATGTTCCTCAGTAGTTTGTATGGCCCCCACGTGCTTATATGCATGCCTGACAATGTTGGGGCATTCTCCTAATGAGATGATGGATGGTGTCCTGGGGTATTTCCTCCCATATCTGGACCAGGTCATCACTGAGCTCCTGGACAGTCTGAGGTGCAACCTAGCAGCGTTAGATGGATCAAAACATGATATCCCAGGGGAGTTCTATTGGATTTAGGTCAGGCGAGTGTGGGGGCCATTCAATGGTATCAATTCCTCCATCCTCCGGGAACTGCTTGCATACACTTGCCACATGAGGCCAGGCATTGTCGTGCACCAGGAGGAACCCAGGACCCACTGCACCAGCGTAGGGTCTGACAATGGATCCAAGGATTTCATCCCAATACCTAATGGCATTCAGGGTTCTATTGTCTAGCCTGTAGAGGTCTGGGCGTCCCTCCATGGATATGCCTCCCCAGACCATCACTGACCCACCACCTAAATGGTCATGCTGAACAATGTTACAAGCAGCATAACATTCTCCACGACTTCTCCAGACCCTTTCATGTCTGTCACATGTGCTCAGGGTGAACCTGCTCTCATCTGTGAAAAGCACAGGGCACTAGTGGCGGACCTTCCAATTCTGGTGTTCAATGGAAAATGTCAATCAAGCTCTATGGTGCCGTGCAGTGAGCACAGGGCCCACAAGAGGATGTTGGGCCCTCTGGCCACCCTCATTGTCAGGGATCCAGGTATGACCAGAGCTGTGTGGACTGACACAGGGAAACAACAGGCTTTAGAAATGATTAAATAATAATAATATTTATTATGAGCTGCACAAAATAAACAAACACAGTGCAAAACAAAACAAACCTTAAACTAATAGGTACAGGTGCAGTCAGGGCTGGAGAGGTGGAGTGGTCAGGCAGGCCGGGCAGGAACAATCAGGCAGAAAGGTACAACGGGAGCAGGCAGAAGAATGGTCAGGAATAGCCAGGGTCAGTGCAGGCGGAGTTCTATCAGAGTCAGAGTCAGGCAGGAGACAGGATACAGGAAACAGGGCACATGGGAAACAAACACCAAGGCACTGACTGCAGGTCTGGCCATTCCTTAAATACAACTCCTGCAATCAGCCTCAGGTGATGGCTGATTGCAGGAGTGAGCTTCTGGTTGCTGAGAGCACCCTCTGGTCAGCCCTGGTACTGCAGCCCACAAGGCAAGTGAGTCCCACCACCATTGGCGAGTCCATTCCTGACACTCATGAAGTCTGTTTCCTATTTGTTTGGACAGAGACATTTACACCAGTGACCTGCTGGAGGTCATTTTGTAGGGCTCTGGCAGTGCTCATCCTGTTCCTCTTTGCACAAAGGAGGAGATACAATTCCTGCTGATGGGTTAAGGACTTTCTATGACCCTGTCCAGCTCTCCTAGAGTAACTGCCTGTCTCCTGGAATCTCCTTCATGCTCTTGAGACTATGCTGGCAGACACAGAATACTTTCTGGCAATGGCACATAATGATATGCCATCCTGGAGGACTTGGGCTGCCTGTGCAGCCTCTGTAGGGTCCAGGTATCGCCTCATGCTACCAGTAGTGACACTGACCCTAGCCAAATGCAAAATTAATGAAATACTATCACAAAAGATAAGTAGGGAAAAAAAGTCAGTGGCCTCCACCTGTAAAACTGTTGTTAATTTAATTAACACCAAAGTGTTCTACTTCAGGGGGACATTGTTTTATTAAAGGACTTGTCAAAGACCCGGTACTGTGTTTTTTTACACTACACTTTTGCTTTTTTGGTGAATTAGTATTAATTACCGCATACTCATTCACGTGGGGGGGGGCCGGGATCTGGGGGCCCCCTTGTCAAAGGGGGTTTCCAGATTCTGATAAGCCCCCCGCCCACAGACCCCCACAACCAGCGTCCAGGGTTGTGGGGAAGAGGCCCTTGTCCACATCAACATGGGGACAAGGTATTTTGGGGGGGGGCCGCCTTGCTCCAAAGCACCCCCCCATGTTGAGGGCATGTGACCTGGTATGGTTTAGGAGAGGGGGTGCTCGCTCGTCCCCCCCCTCCCTTTCCTGACCTTTCAGACTACATGCTCGGATAAGGGTCTGGTATGGATTTTAGAGGGAACCCCACACTGTTTTTTCTTTAATTTTGGCATGGAGTTACCCCTTAATATCAATACCAGACCTGAAGGGCTTGGTATGGATGGGAGGGGGGACCACACGCAGTTTTTTTATTATTTATTTAATTGATGGAAATTATTTAAAATTCAGCTGTCAGTGGTGAGCCCCGCTGACAGCTGAAACATTACTTCTGTCCCTGCAGAGAGCTGCGCTATTATATTTGACATTAAAAAGTATAGAGGTTGCAACATTGTATCTATTTGTATCCATTTGGGATATAGATGTTTTTATTCAGATACAAATAGATACAATGTTGCAACCTGCAATCGTATGCCAAGTCGCACCCTATTGTCTGCTTTTAAAGCAGTCACATGGGTGCGTTTCCGACACTGATTTCTAAAGTAGTACATGTACTACTTTTATGGTGATTTGCATAGATATCTGTGTCAGATGTCTTGCAAATCGCAAGGAAATCGGCATCTTCACTGTACGTTGTACAATTTCTAAATTGGCTTTGATGTGACTGGGGTGTAAGGTCCTTTTATGTTTGATTTCCTGAGTGTTTTTCCGATTTATGGGAAATGCTGCATACTAGCATTTTCAGTATTGCATGCGAGATGTGGTCATGTAACTGCCTTAACGCATGCGATAATCTGGAGTGAATTGTGCCCATAGGGCCAAGAAATATTGCCAATAGGGTTCCCTTTCACATCCCTGTTCAATGTTCTGTTGTATGCTGCACAGGTATACTTCGCTGTGGCTTTCTTTCTGACTCTGATTTGTGGGGCCTGTATACCAAGGGTTAATGCAGGTGGGAAGAGAATTAATCAGGTGCAAACACTTTCTCTGACCAAATGAATGACAGTGGTGGGTGTGGCCTACCTTATATAAAGAGATGCAGTAGTGGCTGATTTTTTTCCTTGTACAGGCCACATTATTTTCTGCAAGTCCTTGTCTGTGGTGGTTTGGGGAAGGAAGAGATATTGTGGTGAATTGCCCCAGGCCACACTCATGCTGTGTTATGATGTGGGCTTTAAATGTTTTGCATGGTCTTCCTTCTAAGGTGTGTTTGTGTGTTATTGTACAATAATTGTGTTTATTATCTTTGCATTGTAATCCTAACACATGTCCATTGCTCTGCTCTTCCAAGTTTGCTTTATTTAGAATGAAATGCAGTTTTCAGACAAACCTGATGAGAAATGTATGAGTGGGGGATTTGGGTAGGTGGGAAGTGTTTTTATTTTGGCACGTATGTATTTTTTATATTGATATTTTGATCTGCAGCTTGTTTTGTGGATAAGCCTAAGTGATTCATATTAACTGTTTGTTTCCTGCTGTAACCTGTAAAAGCACAGTTCATTAGAAGTATAATCTTTTAGATTGTAAGCTCTTATGAGCAGGCCCGTTCTATTTTAGCAACATCAATCCTGCTTTTTTTTTTTTTTTTTCCACCAAGATATTGAATGTACTTACTTGTTGTTGTTGCCCAAATAAATGTGGAATGTGTATTTGATCAATAAACATAAATTGACAGCGCTTATAAGTATCTGAAATAAATGTACTAGCACCCCTAACACTTATTTTTGCTAGCTACATAATATGCCCAAATCTTCCTTGTTAGAGCGCACATATGCAAGTATGTCCAAAATAACAAACCAAAAGCCCCCTATTGCACCACAAGACCAAGTTATGTACCAATGAATAGGTTGTGTTCAATGTGCAGCTAGCTATTCTTTTTCTACAATCCTCTTAACAGTAATAAATTGGGCTCCCAATTTATGTTGACTTTGGGCCTTCACTGGCAAATATATAATTGCCAATGTCATATACACAGTATAGCTGCAAGCATACATTAACCAATGCCAAATCCACAATAGAACTGCAAACATATATTTGCGAATGTCATATACACAATGGAGCCGCATGGAAAATTGCTATGGTGCACAAATAAACACCAAGACGGCTGTTGGAGGAGGTGCTAGAGCAGCTGTCATACCAGAAATATGTCATGACGTTTGTGGAAGGATGTTTGCACACACCTGAAAGTGGTAGTGGGGAGTGTTAGTGGATGGGAGTGTAGTTAGGAGAGTTGTAATTTGCAAATCTATTTTTTAGTTTTGTGAATTGTTCTTTTATGGAATTCCAGACCACATCTGGACATGGCGAGATCGCTGTTCTCCACCAAGGAGCTGATCCTCATTTGCCGGGGAAACATTACTAATAATTGTTGTATTTTCAGTTGAAAACATGTCCAATTCCTAGATCCATTGAGGTACATAGCAGAGGTTCAAGGTTCTTCCTAACTATACAGGTGGCACAGACACAAGCATACACCCAGGGCCACTGTTAGATATCATGGGACCCCGTACAGCATACCTGACAGCCCCCCACTGCCAGAGAAAATATCCAAATTATATTTATGGTAAAAATACACTAAAAACATTATTAATGGACATAATCCCAACCATATTCCTGTGAAATCTAAATGATAAAACTGTACTGAGTTCATAAATAAAGCGGTGTGTGTAATTGAGGTGTAATTGAGGTCTTGGGGCTCATTCACATGGGTGCTGTGGCCTGTAGAGTGGGAATCAGTGGTTTGTTTTTGTGGCTGTCGCCGTTTGCAGGCAACCTATGTTACACTATGGAAATGCTGCAGGTCATAATTTGACAAGCATATGGATGCAGGTGTACAGCCCTGAACACAGACAGTGAGCATTCAGGGCCACTTCCTTACGCCTTCACACCTGTCAGATTAGAAACTGTGTTCATACAGCTGCTGTGTCCCTATAGTGTAACAGGTGGCTCCAGCCACATGAACAACCCCCTCATTCATGCTGTACAGGACAGAGGACCTGTGTGAATGGGGCATTTTTTACTTTTTTTTTTCCTCAGCTCAATAATTTCAATGGGCTGCCTAACGTGTGGGAACATGCAAAAATACTGCAAGCATATTATTTTAAAAGTGTGTTGCACCTAATCGCACAGTAGTGTGGTGCCATGCATTTTGGTGGCTGTGAATGGGTCTGTTTTTAATAGACGTGTGTAGGTGCAATTACGTTTTCATCATGGTACCTGCGCACATCTGCAAAGGGCATTGCATTTCTTTGCTGTGCTGGAAAATGTGTGTTCTTGCATGTGTTTCTGCACCACCAATGGTGTGAACAAGTCCTAAGGGCCCGTTCACACTATAGAAACAGACTAGATGTCTTCCTGATGTGTTTTTGCATGCCCTTTTGGCATGCATGTGTAGTGTGTTCCAGTACATTTTGGATGCGTTTTGGACACGTTGCATTGCATTTTTGTATCCCTTCCAGTTAGTTTTTTCTACTTTCTTTTTATTCAATTTCATTAGGGACATGTGCGGTTTAGTACATTCAAAGGTGTTTCAACGCGTTCCAGTACAGTTCTGTACAGAAACAATGCAGCGTGGTCAACTTTGTTTACAGCACCTGCAATGCACTGAAAATGCAAGTGCTGATGTGAACTATGACTTTGACAACCATATAACCTTCTTTCTGTGCGTTTGTGATGCCGAAAAAGCAACTGAAACACATGTAGTGTGAACTGGCCCTAAAGGTTATTAGAGGTCAGGGAACGGGACTGACCAGGAATTGTGAATTCAGTCAGACTAGTGGTGATATACAATCAGGAATCGTATAATAATGTGAGATCTGAGCTGGAGGTGATAGAAAATGAGACACATTCACTTGATCAGTAAATAAATAGTTAAAAAGAGTGGGGCGTGATCCATAGATTTTCATATGGACCAGGTGATGATGGGGTGGGGGAGGGGGTCAAGTTGTATAAGGAGACAGGTTTAAAAGAAGATAAAAAAGTTACAATAAAATATACACAACATGAAACTTGCACATTTCCAACTTCTAAGAAGAACAGGACGCAGGTAAGATTCACCCCCTTTCCACTTTCTAGTCATTAGGCAAAATCTTAATTGATTGATTAATATTACTGGCACTGACACAACCCAGAAAATTGATCTCCATTTTTTCATAAATGTCAAGGAGCTTATAATCTAAGGGCAGAAACTCAGCCATGTACTAGGCCCAATGAACCTAACAGCATGTCTTTGGGGTGTTGGCAGAAACACATCCATACAGGGAAAGCATGCAAACTGGAATTAGAACCCACGACCCAAGTACTGTAAATTCTGAGTTCTAACCACTAAGCCTCTGTGGGAGACAGAGTTTGAGCTCCAATGTAGAATAGTTACATTGTTTAAAAATGATAAAGCGAGCGCTAATCAAATTATATAGACTACTAAAATGGTATTACACAAGATAAATATAAATCTAGGTATAGATATGAAGGTAGCAGCTAGCACTCAGGGTATTGGCAACAGTCCGAGAATAGAAATATATTAAAATAATAGTGCAGCGCTATAAATGCATGTTATCAATCATAAACGCATGTAAAATCCAAAAAGTTCAATAATTTATTTCAGGTACTTATATAGTGCTGTCAATTTACGCAGTGCTTTACACATATATTGTACATTCACATCAGTCCCTAACCCACAATGGATGTACAATCTAAGGTCCCTAACTCACATTCATACATACACATACTAGGGCCAATTTGGACAGGAATCAATTCACCTACCAGCATGTCTTTGGCGTTTAGGAGGAAACTGGAGTACTTGGAGGAAACACACGCAAGCACAGGGAGAACATGCAAACTCCATGCAGGAGGTGCTATGGTTGGGAATCGAACCCATCACCCATCTACTGCAAGGCAGATGTGCTAATCATTAAGCCACTGTGCCACCCAGTAACAATGATGTAAACTGGTAAATGGTGCTAAAAAAAAGTTCATATAATCATTCTTGAATAATTGAATGTCCTTCGTGTGAGAGTACCAACTCAGAAAGTGCCTATGAATGGCATGTGTGGTTTATCCGTGACAAACAGTAGTGCATGAACTCGTGAAAGGTAAACCACCCTTGGGACGGGTGTACTACACTATTAACCTCCCTGGCGGTATGATTATTTCAGATTTTTGGTGCTGAAAGCGGTACCATTTTTTTGCATGGAAATATGTATTTTTTTTATTGTAGGCTGTAATTTTTAGGAAAAACTCACTGAAATCTGTCCGAACAAGAGTCTAGTAAGCATCCCGGGTATGATAAAATTTGAAACACAAAATCATAAATTATAATTTAATAAATAATCATAAAAATAATATAAAAATAATAAAAAATTTAATTCAATAATATAATCAAACCAAAAACACTGAAATGTGAAATAGAGCGCCAAGTTCGCACATTGCTGAGCTCAGTCGCAAAATCGTTTTCAGTGTCTGATGACAAATTTCCCCCACGAATCATTATCACTCAATTCTGCAAGTGGTTCTGATTTACTATCGCTGTTCTCTAGCTGATCTAAACCGCTTTTGACCTAAAGGGACACTTTTTGGATGCCGTGGACATTTCTCAGTTTCCAGGCAGAAAGAACAGTAAAAATGCAGGCAGGGCGCAGGACAAAGCACTAGGGACAATATGTATGTGAAATTGGTTGAGACAGCAATGTTTTACTATGTAAAATGTAAAAAAAAAAAAATGACATTTTTTAAAATTTTTAAATTTCCCGCCGCCGGCGGCTGCGGCGCCCGTACGTCCCGACGTCACAGGGACAGGACACAGAAGCCGGATGCCGGCATCGGCCGAAGGAGATGGCCGGGGACGCTGCAGGGGACACATCGTGGGAGCGCGGGGTAAGGTAAGTGAAGAACACTTGCCGGAGCAGTGCCGCAGGGTAAGCCCGAGTGTAGCTCGGGGTTACCGCTTTTGGTACTGAAATGTTACCCCGAGCTACACTCGGGAATACCGCCAAGGAGGTTAAGCACCTTTCTGGCTCCTGTGGCTGAGCTAATTCCTCCCCAGGACCATTGTGGCACCCACCCTGATGGATGGATGGAGCTGGATGACTAACCCATAGCTGCCAGCATACCACTGCACCCCCACATGTGTGATGTGTATAACCCATGCGCATTAATACTTTTCTTCTGGTGAGTGTACACCAGTCCCAAGGGTGGTTTACCTTTCACGAGTTCATGCAGTACTATCTGTCACGGATATTATTATTATACAGTATTTATAAAGCGCCAACAGTTAGCTCAGCGCTGTACATTAGAAAGGGAGACAGAACATGCGACAGTACAAAAACAATACAATGTGATACACGAGGGGATCGAGGGCCCTGCTCTTTCGAGCTTACAATCTAGGAGGGAGGGGATAGTGGTACAGGAGGAGATAGCTGTGGGGGATGGAGTGGTAGGAAGAGTGGAGGAGGTCGGCAATTAGCAGGGGGTGGGGTAGGCTTCCCTGAAGAGATGGGTTTTCAGGGTGCGCCTACAGGAGAGGAGAGTAGGTGATAATCTGATGGATTGGGGTAGGGAGGATAGGTGATGTCCTGGAGAAATCCTGGTGGTGGGCATGGGAGGAGGAGACCAGGGAACTTGAGAGAAAGAGGTCTTGAGAGGAGCGGAGTGTTCGTGTTGGGTGGTACTTGGATATTAGGTGGATAAACCACACGTGCCATTTATAGGTACTCTCTGAGTTGGTACTCTCACACAAAGGACATTCCATTATTCAGGAATGATTATATGAACTTTTTTTTAGCACCATTTACCAGTTTACATCATTATTGCAATTGTTTGCACTTTTTGGATTTTACATGCGTTCATTATTGATCGCATGCATTTATAGCGCTGCACTATGACTTTAACAGAATAGTTACATGATTAAAGAGAAGGAAGCTATATCATTATATTGGGAACTTAGAACTAGACATTCCAAATTATTTGAGATATAAGTGCGAAAATGTTTAACATTTGAAAATAGAATGTATGACATTCATTGGGAAATGCATTAGTTGTCTGATCATTTTGGAGAAACAGAAAAAAAAAAATAATATAGGTGTACTTTTTATTTTACATTCTAAGTATTCTCATATGCAAACAGAAAAACGCCAAAGGGACAAAGCCAGCACTTGTGCGCCACCTAGCGAACATATCCGGTATTGCACCTAAAAATGTGCCAGACGCGATTCCACATTTACTAATAGGAAAGTAGACGCTTCTCAATGAGATTGCTAGACGCCTCTCAGAAGACTGACAAGTCTTAATTGATTTAATTGAGTCTGCCTGAATGTCCAGAGTCTGCTGGTAGACTCAATTCTTAGTAAATCAGGGCCTGAGTGTCATTAGAATATAGTCTCAAAAATTGGTGAACTGTCCCTTTAAATCTGCTGTACTTCGAAATAGACCAGTGTACCACACTACTGTATACACAGGTACAGTGCTCCTGTGTCACCCCTTAGTGCTCATCCGCTTCCAACACTCAATTGCGCTCACCTCTAGGTTTGACCCGTAATGACAGGTCAAACTACGCTTTCCCCTATAACCCGGGAGGGTATACTGGTACATGGATCTTCACCACCGTTAGCCAGCACTTATCAACATCTCCAGATCGCTCCACATCCATGTGAAAAAAATGCTCCATATAGTGTAATATTGCCACTCAAAATAACCTTTATTTAATCAATCTAGTAAAACTCACATTAAAATACGTCCTCCTGGGGCACTGCAGGGTTAAAAACGCACTATACAGTGTTTCACTATAAAAGCAGGGACCCGGTGATTGACAGCCAAGGTGAGGGTGAGGGCAAGGTGCGGGCACGCTCACGCCTTGCATGCGCCCCCTTCATAATCACGTACAGTTGTGTTCAAAATAATAGCAGTCAGATATCACTAACCGGATCAATCACTGTTTTTGGTAGAAATAATATTTCTACATGGCAAATAATTTACTAGCAGGTGTAGTAGAGTAATAGAAATCCAACAGACCCAACAGTCATGACATGCATGCTGCTGATTCTGTGTAATCGAATCACTAATTGAAAGGGGCATGTTCAAAATATTAGCAGTGTGGAGTTCTATTAGTGAGGTCATTCATTCTTTGAGAAACAGGTGGCAATTATTGCCCTTATTTAAGGAAGGAAGGCAGCAAATGTTTTACATGCTGGTTACAGTGCATTTCTCTCTGAAATTCTGAGGAAAATGGGTCGTTCCAGACATTGTTCAGAAGAACATCGTACCTTGATTAAAAAGTTGATTGGAGACGGGAAAACATATAAAGAAGTGCAGAAAATTATAGGCTGCTCAGCTAAAATGATAAAGAAGTGAAAAACTACCATTGGAATGGATAGATGAATAGCCAACAAGGCAAGGACTCAGCCATCAATCAGCTCCAGGAAGATGAAAGAAGGTGTAAAGTTCCCTGTGAGGACTGTTACAATTAGAAGACGCCTATGTGAAGCCAAGCTATCTGCAAGAAGCCCCCGCAAAGTCCCACTGTTGGAAAAAAGACCTGAAGAGGTTACAATTTGCCAAAGAGCACATTGACTGGCCTAAAGAGAAATGGCGCAACATTTTGTGGACTGATGAAAGTAAGATTGTTCTTTTTGGGTCTAGTGGCCGGAGACAATTTGTCAGACGACCCCCAAACACTGAATTCAAGCCACAGTACACTGTGAAGACAGTGAAGCATGGTGGTGCAAGCATCATGATATGGGGATGTTTCACATACTACGGTGTTGGGCCTATTTATCGCATACCAGGGATCATGGATCAGTTTGAATACATCAGAATACTTGAAGAGGTCATGCTGTCTTATGCTGAAGAGGAAATGCCCTTGAAATGGGTGTTCCAACAAGACAACGACCCCAAACACACCAGTAAACGTGCAACATCTTGGTTCCAGACCAACAAGATTGACGTTATGGAGTGGCCAGCCCAATCCCCGGATCTTCATCCAATAGAAAACTTGTGGGGTGACATCAAAAATGCCGTTTCTGAGGCAAAACCAAGAAATCGAGAAGAACTGTGGAATGTAGTCCAATCATCCTGGGCTGGAATACCTGATCACAGGGGCCAGAAGTTGGGTGACTCCATGCAACACAGATGTACAGCAGTTCTCAGAAACAGTGCGACTACAACCAAATATTCATTAAGTGATTCAAAGGAAAGCAAAATCTTCAAACATTTTTCAGTTTATATAATGAATGTTTGAGTTTGTAAAGAAGAATACAAACACTGCTATTTTTTTGAACCGTCTAATATTCACTTTTCGTCAATGTTTTTAGAGGAACAACACAAATTTGATCTATTTTTCTTCCTGTTTTGATTTGGAATAGAATGTGTCGTGTTCCCAATGCATTTGTGTGGATGGAAATAAAAGCTATTAGAAGGATTTTGAGCTTTATTCACTTTTTTCAACACACTGCTATTATTTTTACTGTATATATACATGATTTTGCGCACTGGTGCCGCCTTGTAGCCATATTTCTGCAAAAGATGCAAAAACAGCTCTGGCAGCAAAAGAATTAAACGATGATCAGACATCAGTGTTCACGTCCGATAAAAAATTTCTAGCTTACACCCTCAGTTTTTTTCATCTGAAAAGTCGGAATTGCACAGTACTAACAAACAATCATATAATCAGCCGATCGTTCCTTGTATGAAAATGTTCGTACAATCTTCTTATCGTGTGTATGGGCCATAAATGGGCCAAATAAACCAATGACTTCATTGGGGATAGACAAATATAACTGCAAAGACCGTGCATGAAATTGCAATTCAGCTATCTGATATTTGATGATGGTAAACTTAGTTCAAAACTTATCACGAGATAAAAAAAAGTTAAACAGGAAACTGATAAAAAAAAATAAAATTAAAACAAAAACAAACAAAGAAAAAAAATCAAATTGTAATTTGCTAATAAATTTCTATTTCCATGCCACATAATATTTGGCACATAAACCCTTGGACAAAGCCTCATGTCCCTATCTCCATCATCTGGGCAAATATTATCCGGCTTGTGTGGTTTACTCATTACAGCAAAAAAAAAAAAAAAGAGGTTATCAACGCCAATTAAGCAAACAAAACTTTGATATAAAACTTTGTCTGCGAGGAGAGCAGCACACTTTCCTTGGCTGCACAGGAGAACAGCGATGGAACGCTACACCCTCTGCTTGTTGGTGGCTGCCCTCATCATAGGGAGTGAGGCGTACCCACCTGTGAACTGTAAGTGTCCCTAGAATAGGGATTTTCGTAATATGGAGGATATAGCAATTGATACAAACTGTTAAAATGACATTATTATAAGGTTATATTATAAAACTACATTTTAAACTGTGTACTCAAATCTATTTATACAGATTTAGGGTACTATGGTCAAATGGTGGTAGAGAGAGATAGCGTCAATGCTACAGACAACAACAAACATGATGGATAGATAGATAGATAGATAGATAGATAGATAGATAGATAGATAGATAGAATACATATAGATAGAATACAGATAGATAGATAGAATATAGATAGATAGATAGATAGATAGATAGATAGATAGATAGATAGATAGATAGATAGATAGAATACAGATAGATAGATAGATAGATAGATAGAATACAGATAGATAGATAGATAGATAGATAGATAGATAGATAGATAGATAGATAGAATACATATAGATAGATAGATAAATACATTTTAAACTGTGTACTCAAATCTATTTATACAGATATAGGGTACTATGGTCAAATGGTGGTAGAGAGAGATACCGTCAATGCTACAGACAACAACAAACATGATGGATAGATAGATAGATAGATAGATAGATAGAATACAGATATCTATCTATCTATCTATCTATCTATCTATCTATCTATATTCTATCTATCTATCTATATTCTATCTATCTATATTCTATCTATCTATCTATCTATCTATCTATCTATATGTATTCTATCTATCTATCTATCTATCTATCTATCTATCTATCTATCTAGATAGAATACATATAGATAGATAGATAGATAGATAGAATACATATAGATAGATAGATAGATAGATAGATAGATAGATAGATAGATAGATAGAATACATATAGATAGATAGATAGATTTTCATGGATTTTCCGTGGTTTTTATATGTAATTTTAATACTTTTGTGATGTGTTTTTCAAGCACTCTCAGTAAAGTCTATGAGGCTATAAATTCACATTGTTGCACCAAAAAGCCCCTGTACTTTTTTTTCCATGGGCTCAATAGAAATTGATGGCAATCCTGTTGTTGTGCATGGTTGCACAACAGCCAATGCCCATAAGTCCTCATACACACAGACGTTCTCTCAGTTTACGGAATAAACTTCACAAGATCTACAAGATGTCTTCTGTATGGAGTTACTGACTGTGGTATTCAACTAAGATTGGAGTTATCGCTATCTCATCATAGCTGTAAGTTGCAGAGATCACACTTTAATTGCTGAGATTGGAGAGACAGAACACTGCATGACCCCTGACCCTCTGTCTGGACAGCGTTGATTGACCCTGTGCTGATCACATGCACTCTCCGAAGAAAAAAAAAAACCTCTCTAGCAATACACACCAAACTGAGCATGTGCAGCTTGCCCCCAAGGCTCTGTTCTATCAGCAGATGGATTGGGTACAGTAGAGAAGGGGAGGATCAGAGAAGTCAGGATCAAACAGCCTTTATACACAATGCAGAAGATTAACCCCTTAAGTTCCACAAGTAATAACAAGCATGCTTTACTGCATATACAGACTGATTTTACTGCTGTGGGTTTAGTAACACTTAAGGAGTAACTCCACTTTTGTTGACAGAAAAAACATTCCCCTCTGGGTGATCTATGTGCATTGCAGGGATCTTAACACATTTTGTTGCAGATTCCTACCTTTTATTTTGAAGAAATAACTGTTTGTTTGTTTGTTTGTTTGTTTGTGTCAGTGTGGAAAGTGATTCTAAGGGGGAGACTTTATAATTATCAATCAGCTGCTGCACTTGCAGGGTTCTAATGAGGAAAGTGGCAGGGTCAGCATCCCTTTAGACATGATTTCCGTTTGGGAATATCTCACCAAAAATGAAATTTTTTGCAGGGGATGCCCACAATCTGACTTGTATCTTAGTGAAGACTTCTGGGAAAATTAGTGAGCCAATCACACAAACAGGAAATGACATTTCTGGGGGGCGATCTGTACACCATCTGTGTATAGAATGCCTCCAGGTTGCCATATTGCATTTTACAGAAAATGATAGCACTGCAGATTGAAAAGGAAAGGTCATTTTTAAAAACATGCAATCAAAATATGACTTGGGTCGCAATTGTATACACCATATTATTTTTTTCTTATTTGCCATTTTTTTCCCACAAAAGATTTACCCTTTAAATCAGAATTGATACAGACTTTAAGTTATCCTGGGCGTGTAAATGAAAAGAAGGCTAATTTGCATATTAACAATGCCCTTAGACTGTGAAGTGCCCTGTGTCAAGCCAAGGTAGAGAATATTATTATTATTATATAGTATTTATATAGCGCCAATAGTTTGCTCAGCGCTGTACATTACAATGGGAGACAGTACACGAGACAGTACAGTAACAATACAATACACGAGGGGTTCGAGGGCCCTGCTCTTCGGAGCTTACAATCTAGGAGGGAGGGATAGTGGTACAGGTGGAAATAGCTGTGGGGGATGGAGTGGTAGGAAGAGTGGAGGAGATTGGCAATTAGTTGAGGACAGGGTAGGCTTCCCTGAAGAGGTGGGTTTTCAGGGAGCGCCTAAAGGAGAGGAGAGTAGGTGATAGTCTGATGGATTGGGGTAGGGAGTTCCAGAGGATGGGGGAAGCCCTGGAGAAATCCTGGAGATGGGCATGGGAGGAGGAGACCAGGGAACTAGAGAGTAGGAGGTCTTGTGAGGAGCGGAGAGTACGTTTTGGGTGGTATAAGGATATCAGGTCAGTGATGTAGTTTGTGGCAGTGTTATGAACAGCTTTGTACGTCAATGTTAGTCATTTGAATTTTATGCGTTGGGCAATCGGAAGCCAGTGGAGGGATTGGCAGAGGGGGGTGGCGGATACGGAGCGGTTAGTAAGGTGGAGGAGTCTGGCCGCAGTATTCAGGATAGACTGAAGCGGGGATAGCCTGTGGTGTGGTAAGCCGGTGAGGAGGGAGTTACAGTAGTCAAGTCGTGATATGCTAATTGAGTGAATGAGTTGCTTAGTGGTTTCCGGGGTTAGGAACGAACGTATTTTGGAGATGTTGCGGAGGTGAAGTCTACATGAGTCAGTGATTGGACCTGGGGCTGGAAAGACTGATTGGAGTCTAGGATGACACCTAGTACTCTGGCATGGGGGTGGGACTGATGGTGGCAGTGTTGGTCATGATGGAGAAGTCAGGGGGGGCTGCGGGCTGGGGGGAAAACTAGGAGCTCAGTTTTGGAAAGGTTTAATTTGAGGAAGTGGAGTGACATCCAATCCGATATGTTGTTCAGTAGGCTAGTGATTTGGGTGGAGACTGAAGGGGTGAGGCGAGGAGTAGAGAGATAGATTTGAGTGTCATCGGCATAGAGATGGTAGTTGAAGCCGTGAGAGTGTATCAGTTGGCCAAGGGAGGAGGTGTAGATGGAGAAGAGAAGGGGCCCAAGGACAGAACCTTGAGGGACCCCAACAGAGAGGGGGAGTGAGGGGGAGGTGGCAGCATTATAGGTAACACTGAAGGAGCGCTGTGATAGATAGGAGGAGAGCCAGGAGAGAGCGGAGTCTCTGAGGCCAAGAGAGTATAGATTATTGAGGAGGAGGGAGTGGTCAACCGTGTCGAAAGCCGCGGAGAGGTCGAGGAGTAGGAGCACTGAATAGTCGCCATTAGCTCTGGCGGTTAGTAGGTCTTTGGTGAGTTTGAGTAAGGCAGTTTCGGTGGAGTGTAGGGGACGGAAGCCAGACTGTAGGGGATCTAGAAGGTTGTTGTTGGTGAGGTGGGAACTCAGGCGATTATAGACTAAGCGCTCAAGGAGTTTAGAGGTAAATGGCAGCAGGGAGATGGGTCTAAGGTTGTTCAGGTCGGTGGGATCCAGGGAAGGTTTCTTAAGTATGGGAGTGATGTACGCGTGCTTCAGAGGGCAGGGAAATGCACCAGTAGAGAGGGAGAGATTAAAGATGTGAGTGAGGGAGCGTAGGATGGAGGAGGAGGGTGGTCGTAGGAGTTGTGTGGGGACAGGGTCAAGGGGGCAGGTGGTGAGGTGGGCTTCAGAGAAGACTTTAGTGACCTCTTCAGTGGTAGCAGGGTCGAAGGAGTGGAGTGTTGAGGGGGTTTTAGTGTGAGGAATGTTAGGTGGGGTGGAGGCTTGGACAGTGGCGAGGTCGGAGGAGAGGGGTGTTGAGGGGATTTTCATGTGAGGGATGCTAGGTGGGGTGGAAGTCTTAGCAGTGGCGATGTCCCTACAAATTGCATCGATCTTGTTTTTGAAGTGGTTGGCAATCTCGTGGGCGGTGAGTGAGGTACTGGGTGGAGGTGGGGGCAGAGAGAGTAGAGAGTTAAAAGTAGAGAAGACCCGACGAGGGCTGGAGGAGAGGATATTGATGAGGGTCATAAAGTAGGCTTGCTTGGCAGCGTGGAGGGAGGAAGTGTAGGTGAGGAAGGCAAATTTGTATTGGAGGAACGCTTGTTGGGATCTGGTTTTGCGCCATAGTCGCTCCGGCGCATGTGTGCGTCGTTTGAGATTTTTGGTATGGTCAGTCTGCCAGAGTTGTAGCGGTCGGGGTCTAATGCTTCGTGTGGTTAGAGGCGCTAACGAGTCTAGAGCAGCTGACAGCAAGTTGTTATAAGCTGCAGTGGCCAGGTCAGGGCAGGACAGGGGAAGGATATTGTCGTAAAGTTGGTCGGCTGCAGAGTGGAAGGGGGCAGGGTTCAAGTTGCGGAAAATACAAGCCCTACTCTACCTAAAATGTCTAGAATAAGATTTTTTTTAACTCCAATGTGTTTCGTGGGTATCGTTACTGTATTGTCTCCCTTTATATTGTAAAGTGCTGAGCAAACTGTTGGCGCTATATAAATCCTGTATAATAATAATATTAATAATAGATGACCACCTTATCCAAAACTAGATTTAGACATACATTCTAGAAAGCATTTAGCAATCTAAACACTTCTGGCTCACTTCTGTCTCTGCTTCACTTTTAAACAGATAGGTGCGGAGTTCAACCCAAGTCAAGAGACCGCTGTGGCAACGCCATGATCACTGAGGAGGAGTGTCTGAAGAAGGGTTGTTGCTATGACAGTTCAGTGAAGGACAGAATCTGGTGTTACAAGCCATTGAAATTCGAAGGTGAGTAACATACTGACTTGTTTTCTTCCTATTACTGAGCCCCTTTGTGTTTTAGCCCTTGTCTGTCTGTTAGAGGTAAGCCATAGTCCACATTAGCATGTTGCCAAAAGTGCCTTTAATACATCCCAAAGGTGTTCTATCGGGTTGAGGTCAGGACTCTGTGCAGGCCAGTCAAGTTCCTCCACCCCAAATTTGCTCATCCATGTCTTTATGGACCTTGCTTTGTGCACTGGTGCACAGTTATGTTGGAACAAGAAGGGACCATCCCCAAACTATTCCCACAAAGTTGGAAATCAGTAGGCCTTTTCATATTACGGTCCATAGGGATGCAAGGGTGGCCCTCCTGCATTGCCCAATTTTGGGTCTGTCTAGGTCTCAGCAGAAATTGGCATCCTACCTATTTATTTCTGCCAAACGTGCTATAGCTTAAGCTTGGAGAACCCCTTCGGTTGTCTTCCAGGGGGTGAAGACCCGGATGAATGCTATGATGATCAATGAACAGATGTCTAGCATTCTTCATGATTCTCATCCGAGATTCCTTAAGGTTTGGGAACCTTGGATACGTTATTCCTTGCCATCCCTGCCTCCAACTAGTTGAGGCCTATTATAGTCGCTCACTGTGCTAGCCCTGGATCCATGATTCGTCTAGTTTCCCTTTCTTTCATGTTTTCTTTCTGATTCCTTTTTTTTTTTTTTTTTTCTTGTTGTTTTATGTTCTTTTTCCTTTCTTCTAACCTTTTTTCTTTTCTCTTTTTTTTTCTTTCTGGTAATATGTTGGATTACTGCTGCTATTATTTGGTTTGGCTTTTTGCCGTCCCTAATTGATGTCCTTGGACATTTCATTATTTGGCTAATACAAGTCAGCAGGATGTATCTGTATCTGTATTAGTTTATGTGTTATTGTTTTGCTTTGCCCCTGAGCGTTTTTGATGCCTAGTGTGCATGAGAGCTTAGGGCAAAACAACCTTCTACTAGCCAACTGCTTAGCACACTTATATGAACTCTTGCCCCCCTAGTAAGAGCTAATACATAATGGGTACGTGGGCATAGAAAACCAGGTGACCACCTTCCAAGTGTTGTCTTTGCGGGGAAAGAATGGATTGATTCATGTTTAAGATGCAGCAATGATTTAGTAGAGAAAAATATATATATATATACACTGCTCAAAAAAACTAAAGGAACACTTTGAAAACACATCAGATCTCAATGGGGAAAATCTCATGCTGGATATCTATACTGATATGGACTGGGTAATGTGTTAGGAACACAAGGATGTCCCATCATTTGATGCAAATGAAAATTATCAAACTACAGAGGATTGAATTCAAAGACACCCCAAAAATCACAGTGAAAAAATGCAGCAGGCCAATCCATTTTGCTGTACTTTCATTGCAGCAACTCAGAATGTTCCTCAGTAGTTTGTATGGCCACCATGTGCTTATATGCATGCCTGACAATGTTGGGGTATTCTCCTAATGAGACGATGGATGGTGTCCTGGGGTATTTCCTCCCATATCTGGACCAGGGCATCACTGAGCTCCTGGACAGTCTGAGGTGCAACCTGGCAGCGTTAGATGGATCAAAACATGATATCCCAGAGGTGTTCTATTGGATTTAGGTCAGGCGAGTGTGGGGGCCATTCAATGGTATCAATTCCACCATCCTCCAGGAATTGCTTGCATACACTCGCCACATGAGGCCAGGCATTGTCGTGCACCAGGAGGAACCCAGGACCCACTGCACCAGTGTAGGGTCTGACAATGGATCCAAGGATTTCATCCCAATACCTAATGGCATTCAGGGTTCTATTGTATAACCTGTAGAGGTCTGGGCGCCCCTCCATGGATATGCCTCCCCAGACCATCATTGACCCCCCACCAAAATGGTCATGCTGAACAATGTTACAAGCAGCATAATGTTCTCCACAGCTTCTCCAGACCTTTTCACGTCTGTCACATGTGCTCAGGGTGAACCTGCTCTCGTCTGTGAAAAGCACAGGGCACTAGTGGCGGACCTTCCAGTTCTGGTGTTCAATGGGAAATTTGCTGCTGATGGGTTAAGGACTTTCTACGACCCTGTCCAGCTCTCCTAGAGTAACTGCTGGTCTCCTGGAATCTCCTCCATGCTCTTGAGACTATGCTAGCAGACACAGAAAACTTTCTGGCAATGGCACATATTGATATGCCATCCTGGAGGAGTTGTACTGCCTGTGCAGCCTCTGTAGGGTCCAGGTATCGCCTCATGCTACCAGTAGTGACACTGACCCTAGCCAAATGAAAAATTAATGAAATACTATCAGAAAAGATAAGTAGGGAAAAAAGTCAGTGGCCTCCACCTGTAAAACTGTTGTTAATTTAATTAACACCAAAGCAGATGAAACTGATTAACAACCCCCTCTGCTACTTACCTGACCAGATCATTGTCCCGGGAGTTTCATTGACATTATCAGCTTTATTCACAGGTTTGCAAAAAAATATCAAAACAAACAAAACAGCAAAATAAACCCTTGCCATCCAGGCACTAACTAAACATAGAACTTTTCCTCTCTCACAGGTGAAGGGCTTCTCCCTGTCACCCAGAACAAAACAATACGCAAACCTTTTCTTGTTGGTATAACACACACAGCTCTCTTAGAACGGCTCTCTGAGTCCCAGGCCACAAGCAGCTTCTTTCTCCAGCCCTGCCTTATTTATACCACCTGTTGGTGGGCATCAGTGGACCACAAAATCAGGTCCGGAACCACCTCTGCCATTGTGGCCCAGAAAACCCAGAGTAGATTTCACTTTAAACTTCCAAGTATGACCGAATACGACGTGACACAGAGGGGTTTATTTACTAAAGCTGGAGAGTCCAAAATCAGACTCCCTTCTGCATAGAAACCAATCAGCTTCCAGGTTTCATTGCCAAAGCTTCATTGAACAAGCTGAGGTTAGAAGCTGATTAGTTTCTATGCAGAAGGGAGTCTGATTTTGCACTCTCCAGCTTTAGTAAATAAACCCCATAGCGTCCATTGATCACCTCGCCGTTCATACTGTCACATATCCCCCCCCCTCTGCTCAAGCCACTGCGGCTGAGCAACTGTTCCAACCAGGCAATGGATATGGGAAAAAGCATCTACATTACTCTGCAGTTTCCCCGCTCTGTGCTCCACTGTAAATTTAAACACTTGTAGCGCAAGAAACCACCTTGTCACTCGGCTATTTTTCTCTTTGTTATCACATATCCACTTGAGCGGGGCATGATCAGTAACCAATTTGAACTGTCTTCCTAACAGGTAATATTTCAGAGCCTCCAAGGCCCATTTGATGGCCAAACATTCTTTCTCTGCAATTGCATAATTTCTCTCATGTTTGTTAAGCTTCCTACTCAGGAAGACCATGGGGTACTCCTCCCCTTCTCTGATTTGGGACAGTACAGCACCGAGTCCCACATAAGAGGCATCTGTCTGTACCACAAGTCTGTTGTGAAATCTGGGGTCACAAGCACAGGTTGGGCACAAAGCGCTTGTTTCAACCTTCGAAATACCGTCTCCGCCTCAGGATTCCACTTAACCATGACCGACCCCCTACCTTTTGTCAGATCTGTCAGTGGTGCTGCAATGGTGGCAAAATTGGAAATAAACCGCCTGTAGTATCCTGTGATCCCAAGAAATGCCCGGACTTGCTTTTTATTTACAGGTTGGGGCCACTTTTGAATTGCCTCAATTTTATTTATCTGAGGCCTAATGAGACCTCGACCAATAATGTAGCCAAGATATTTGGCCTCCTCTAAGCCTATGGCACACTTTTTGGGGTTGGCGGTAAGACCTGCTTTCCTAAGCAAATCTACTACCAATTGCAAGCGGGACAAATGAGACTCCCAGTCTGGACTGTGGATGATGACATCGTCCAAATAGGCAGCTGCGTATTGGCGATGTAGTCTTAACGTTTTGTCCATCATTCTTTGGAATGATGCAGGAGCACCATGTAAACCAAACGGCATCCTCTTATATTGAAAGGACCCCTCGGGGGGTAGAGAATGCTATCTTTTCTTTTGTAGATTCCGTTAAAGGAATCTGCCAATAGCCTTTCGTCAATTCTAAGGTAGTTATGTAACGAGCCGCTCCTAACCTGTCAATGAGCTCATTCACCCGAAGCATCAGGTAGGCATCAAATTTAGACACACTGTTCAGTTTCCTGAAATCATTACAGAAACGAATTGTTCCATCTGGTTTTGGGACACACTATGGGACTTGACCACTCACTGTGAGATTCCTCGATCACTCCCAACTCTAACATGTCTTTTATATCCTTTGCCATCGCTTCCCGCCTTGCCTCGGGTATTCTATAGGGCTTTACATTTACATGGACACCCGGCTGGGTAACTATGTCATGCTGTATTACTGTAGTCAGTCCAGTGAGGTGAGAGAAGAAATCTCCATTCTTTCTCACAAACTCCTTAACGTCATTCTGTTGGGCTACTGACAAGGTGTCAGTTATAGGTACCTGAGGGGCCACGGGGACCACGTCCTTTTGGGGGCTTGGTACTGCCAATAAACTCTCTCTGTCCTTCCAAGGTTTTAAGAGATTCACGTGATATATTTGCTCGGGTTTCCTTTTCCCTGGCTGGTAAACTTTATAGTTCACTTCCCCTACTTTCTCCCTAATTTCATAGGGACCTTGCCACTTTGCGAGGAATTTACTTTCCACGGTGGGAACTAGCACTCTACCCCCAGGGTTGAAGGTACGGATCCGGGCACCCCGGTTATAAACCCTTCTCTGGGCCTCCTGGGCTTGCTCCATGTGTTCCCGTACAAGCGGCATGACAGCTGCGATTCTATCCTGCATCTGTGACATATGCTCGATGATACTTCTATAGGGCGTGGTCTCTCCCTCCCAGGTTTCTTTTGCGACATCTAGCAACCCCCTGGGATGTCTACCATACAGTAGTTCAAAAGGCGAGTACCCTGTAGATGCCTGAGGTACTTCTCGTATAGCAAACATGAGGTATGGCAACAAAAAAATCCCAATTTCTCCCATCCTTTTCCACCACCTTTTTTATCATATTCTTAAGCGTCTTGTTAAATCTCTCCACAAGCCTGTCGGTTTGGGGGTGGTAGACTGAGGTACAGAGATGGGAAATTTTGAACAACTTGCATAATTCTTTCATGACTCTGGACATAAATGACGTGCCCTGATCCGTTAAGATCTCCTTTGGAATACCTACACGACTAAATACCAGGACAAGCTCTTTGGCGATAGTCTTAGAAGAGGTATTGCGCAAGAGAATGGCTTCTGGATACCGGGTGGCATAGTCAAGTATCACCAGTATGTGCTGATGGCCCCGGGCAGACTTTACTATGGGACCCACTAGATCCATGCCCACTCTTTCAAAAGGTACTTCAATTATGGGTAAAAGTACCAGCGGACTGCGAAAATTGGGTGAAGGTGCAGAATACTGACATTCTAAGCATGACTCACAATACACTTTGACATCTGCATGTAAGCCTGGCCAAAAGAATCTCTGGGTTATACTCTCCTTAGTTTTCTCTACACCCAAGTGTCCACCCATTATATGCCCATGGGCTAAATCTAGTACCATCCGGCGAAAGGGTTTGGGGACCACTAACTGTTTTACCACCTCCTCCCCTTGCTTTACCACTTGATACAGCAAGTTATTTTTAAGAGCCATGTAGGGAAAAGACACCCCTACATCATTTTCAACTGGTTCCCCATAAATCATTTTAATGTTGTCTCGGGCTCTATTAAGTGTGGAATCTTTCAGCTGTTCCGTACAAAAATCCTCTTTTCTGACCTCTAGGTCAGGCACCACATTCTGTCCACTCTCATTAGAGCCAGAGATAATCTCTTGTTCTGTATCCTCAATGTCTGGGGTTGGATCCAACTCCTCCTGCTCCCCAGCCATTACAGAGAAAGGGAAAAGATCTACGCCTTCCTCAGACACACCCACAGTTTCCACTTCCACTTTATAGTCAAAGGGGTCAAGAGTGAGTTCAGATGTTTCAGGTGTTTCCCCAGCAGGGGTAGCTCGGTCCTCCTGACTCCTCTCCTTGTCCCATAACTTCCAGAAATGGGGAAAATCTCTCCTCACTATGGCTTCATGAAGCAGAGAGGGCACTATTCCCACTGAATGTGTCACAGGGCCCCAGGGAGTATCAAACTCAACCATAGCAGTCTGGTAATTACGTGTATCACCATGAATACAAATAACCCCAATAGTGCTAGAGTGTAAGCTGGCAGGGTTTACCAAATCACTTTTAACTAAGGTCACAACACTACCCGAGTCTAGCGGAGCAGTTACTGGCTTTTCATCAATTGCGATCACACACATTTGCTTTTCCATGCGTTTCTGACATGCTGCAGTACATACCACCTGTGCAAAAAGAGACATGCATTGTTCTAAATAAGCATTTTCACATTGCATAGGTTCATCATTTAAAGGACACTTTGCAGCAATATGACCTAACGCATGATAACGATAACATTTTATATGTTCAGTACTTAGACCTCTAAACGGCTTTAGGAACCTTCTTGACCTATTTGGCCAGTCTCTAGGTCCTGAGCCTACAGTCTCATTATCTGAAACAATAGTCTTGTAATTTTTCCCTGAGCTTTTGACCCATGGAACAGTCTTACTGGACCCTCTGGATAGTTTTCCACCCCTAGTGACATTAGGGTACGGCCCACATGAATGCAACAAGTCCTCAGCGGCTGTATATCTCTCAACCAGGTCCACCAGCTCGTTTGCAGACTTAGGGTCTCCATGGCCAACCCACTTCCTCAAAATGGCAGAGAGCGCACTTAAATATTGGTCCATGACCACACGCTCCACAATCTGAGTGGCTGATAATATCTCTGGCTGGAGTCACTTCCTGGTGAGATGGATCAAGTCAAACATCTGGGAACGAGGTGTCTTGTCAGTATTATAATGCCACTGATGCATGCGTTGAGCCCGGACTGCAATGGTGACCCCCCAGGCGTGCAAGGACCTCAGCCTTCAGCTTCATAATCCTGGGTAGCATCTGGTTCCAGGTCATAATAGGCTTTTTGGGTTTACCTGTCAAAAATGGTGCAAGCAGACCCGCCCATTGTTCTTTTTGCCATCCTTCCCGAACAGCAACTCTTTCAAAAGTTGTGAGGTAGGCTTCCACATCATCTGCAGGCGTCAATTTCCACAAAAAATAGCTGGCCCGTGCCATTTTCTGTTCCACTGGCAGTGGATCTGCGGACTCCTTCTTTAATTCCAATAGGTGTTGGGCCACCTGCTTAAGGAGCTCTCGGTCTGCTTGTTGGGCTTCCGCAAACTGGTGATTCGTCTCCCGTTGTGCTGCATTGGCCTGCAGCAAGGCTCCTATTACTTCCTCCATCTTCCCACTTGTTCAGGAAGTTGCCCGCATTCTCCACCATATGTGGGGTTAGCTCAGGTGGGGGATCACCTTCCCTTGGAAAAAAGGTAGACCGCACAGCAGGCTTTCTTAAAAATCTTCACAGGAAAGTGGCTACATTATGGACAGAATGCGATACTCAGAATAATTTCCAAAATTTATGCTTTATTAAACATTAATAGTAGACAATAGGGTAATTACCCCGGTTCACTATCACCTCAGTATGAGATATTACTCTGAAACCTAAAACCACATAAAAACAATTTTTTACCCACATTGCCTGGTTAGGGCTATGGGTTATGTTCTTTATATATGCTGACTACATTAGCCATTTTGCACAACGCTTTATAATATATACCTGATGGTACAATTTTTTGACATACCTCCTGCGGGTAGTGTTACCAATGTGGTGGTGCTGCAAATACATTAGACGGATATTTGTCATTGTCTATGCAGCACATTTATATTGAGACCGGTCTTGATGTTGTTTTTATGTGGTTTTAGGTTTGAGAGTAATATCTCATACTGAGGTGATGGTGAATCGGGGTAATTACCCTATTGTCTACTATTAATGTTTAATAAAGCATACATTTTGGAAATGACTCTGAGTATCGCATTCTGTCCATAATGTAGCCACTTTCCTGTGAAGTCTGTTTCACAACCCTCTTTTTTTGTATGCCTATTTTTTGGCTACTGGACAGAAACCATATATTGGGCGATACAGTAAATATCTTTATGAACCTCTACCCCCTATATTTATTGTTTCTTAAAAATCTAACTGGTTGTCAGCTTTATTCACAGGTTTGCAAAAAATGTCAAAACAAACATAGAACTTTTCCTCTCTCATAGGTGAAGGGCTTCTCCCTGTCACCCAAAACAAAACAATACGCAAACCTTTTCTTGTTGGTATCACACACACAGCTCTCTTAGAATGGCTCTCCGAGTCCCAGGCCAGGAGCAGCTTCTTGTTCCAGCCCTGCCTTATTTATACCACCTGTTGGTGGTCATCAGTGGACCACAAAATCAGGTCCGGAACCACCTCTGCCATAGTGGCCCAGAAAACCCGGAGTGGATTTCACTTTAAACTTCCAAGTATGACTGAATACGAGGTGACACATAGGGGGGAATTTACTAAAACTGGAGCACTCAGAATTTGGTGGAGCTGTGCATGGCAGCCAATCTACTTCTAACTTCAGCTCGTTCAGGTAAGCTTTGATAATAAAACCTGGAAGCTGATTGGTTTCTATACAGAACTGCACCAGATTTTGCACTCTCCAGTTTTAGTAAATCCCCCTCTTAGCGTCCATTAATCACCTCACCATTCATACTGTCACAATATATATCTATATCTATATATATACACATATATATTGCACACACACTCAAATTATTTATATATATATCTATATATAGATATATCTCTCTCTCTCTCTCTCTATATATATAGATATATATTATACACACACACTATACTGTATATATACATGCACACATACTTTTGCCAATTTGGACAAATGACTCTCTACTGTATTTCAAAGCTTAGATCCAGCTCAAGCGGGTCCATCAGAAATGAATGATTCTAGTAGGTAACTGTGAAGTCAGTAACGCTTTTTCTATTCACTTTAGTGAAATGTGACTGCAATGCTGTAAATCCACATAAAAGGGTCAACTGCAGACCACCTAGTATCAGCCCTGGTGAATGCAGGGAAAAGGAATGTTGCTTCGACAGCAGTGTAGCTGGTGTACCCTGGTGCTTCAAACCGCAGGTTAAGAAAGGTTGGTTGTTCTGCTGCATATTTTATCAGTTTGTTGCAAAAATAAATACAAAAATGAATAATTCACTCAAAAATAGATGTTGTAGTGTTTGGTAGGTACTAGAGAGTCAAACCCCCTGAGAGTGTCCTTCATTCAGGGGAACTCTGCTGACGCTATCTCTGGGCTGAAATCCTGGGTTTGCACATCTGTCGTGCCCATTATGAGGAGCTTCCACCATCCCTGCTAGATTCTTATTGATTATGGAGCAGTGGTTCCCAACCTTAGTCCTCAGGTATCCCCAACAGATCATGTTTGCAGGATATCCTTCACCTTGCACAAGTGCTTTAAATCAGTGACAATGGGCAACCAACTGCTATCATGGAGAATGTGAAGCTGAAACACACAAGATGGTGAAGAACATCCAAGTCTCCCAAGTGGACAGGAACAGGGTTGGGGAATTATGGCAGTGAGATCTCATTGTTGGACTTTCCTACACCTACATGAAGCCAGGAGTTGACTTGGATCACCAGATGTCACCTATAGTGAAATATCACTGTTGGGTCATATCACCCTTTAACCACTTACAGACTGCCCACCTGCATTGTACTATGGATGGGTGGCTCATACTGGCACAGCAATGTACCTGTACGTCACTGGCTTCTTTCCGGTTCAGGGATTTTGTCAGCAGGTCCTGGCCAATGAATCATGGCTGGGACCTGCTGATCAGCTGTGCCCAATCACAGCCCAGAGCCCTGTGTTGACAAACAACAAAGGGCTCTGTACAGAGGGAATGATCTGTACAGAGCAAATATAGATTTTTAGTAAAAAGCAGCACACATTAACGCTTGTTAGGCACACACTTAACCCCTTTATTACCCCCAAATGTTAACCCCTTCCCAGCCAGTGTCATTAGTACAGTGACAGTGTATAGTATTATCAATGATCACTGTATTAGTGTTACTGGAGATGTCAGTGTCAGTCAGTCTACCTCACACCCAGTGTCAGTTAGTGTCAGATTGCCTGCCACACTATCACAGTCCCACTGTAAGCGCCAATCACCACCATTGCTAGTATAAAAAATAAATAAATAAAAATTCCAGTATATATCCCATAGTTTGTAGACGCATCCCATAGGTTGTTTCACAGAAACCAATCCATATATACTTATTGGGATTTTTTAACAGAGACATGTAGCAGACTACATTTGGGTCTGAATTTAAAGCAGAGCTCCACCCAAAAGGGGAAGTTCCGCTTTAAGGACTGCTCCCCCGCTCCCGAGGATGGCACCTTTGGGGAGCAGTACCCGAATTTGACAGGTACCCGCTCCCACTTCTGGTTCGATCGCCTAGGCGATCGGAGGCAGAAGGTGGCTTCTCCCCTCCCTCCCTGTAGTCTTTTGGGACACGTGACAGGTCCCAGAAGACTACAGCATCATTCATGAAGCGCAGCGCTAATCGCGCATTCGCAGTGGGTACCTGGCTGTGAAGCCGCAAGCTGTCACAGCCGGGTGCCCACACTGAAGATGCCAACCTCCTGGAATACAGGACAGCAGGTGAAACGGACTGCGGGGGACACATCACAGGATTGAGGGACCGAGGGACAGGTAAGTGGCTTTTTTTTAAAAGTCAGCAGCTACAGTTTTTGTAGCTGCTGACTTATTTTTTTCACAGGGTGAGCAGAACTCCACTTTAAGAAGATATCTGTTTTCTACATTTTTATTATTGGATATGTTTTATAACAGAAAGTAAAAAATGTTTAGTTTTTTTCAAAATTTTCATTTTTTTCTCGTTTATATTAAAAAAAAAAGAAAAAGAAAAAACCCAATGGTGATCAAATACCACCAAAACAAAGCTCTACTTCTGTGAAAAAATGATATAGATGTAATTTGGGTACAGTGTTGCATGATCATGAAAATACCAGTTGAAATAGCGCAGTGCTGAATAGCAAAAAAATGGCCTGGTCAGGAAGGGGGTAAACAGTGGTGAAAGTAAATCTTTCCTAAGAGAAATATGGCAACTTTCATTCCTGTTCTTTCTCTCTCTCTTTGAAAATACTGTCTGCCAGACCCTATTGTACTTCCTGTTTCAATGACACCCTGTGTATCAGTGTCTGACTGGTTGTCACAGGCATAGGAAGCGAGAAGTAATCTTCCCAAAGGGGCTCCAGACAGAAAACAAAGTACAAGTTCTAATTGTGCTTTATCTAAAAAAAATACAAAAATGTAAAGTCAAAGTACAATGACTATGTGCAAAGTGCAGGTCCCCATTCAATCCAATTTTATGTTATCGTAATAGATGGATTTGGGTGATCAAACAGTGTTTAATGTAGTTCTTGTATACAAGTTATAGCCCTTTACAATGTATATTTTCTGTAACAGAGACCGTCCAGTGCGCTGTCCTGCCCAAACAGAGAGTGGACTGCGGCAAGCCCGGCATTAGCATGGACGAGTGTCACAAGAAGGGCTGTTGCTTCAACTCCAGTGTACCCGATGTTGTATGGTGCTTCTACCCAGACATCACAAATGGTAATGTAGTCACAGAGTGAAGGGTCACTATCAGTGCTGGGACCCTTCACTCAGGCAAACAAGTAAAATTGTGCCCCCGCCCAAGATGTATGAGCATTATGTGTCAGCAAAAAAACCCCCCTAAAAAAAACAAATCGAGCACAAATCTGCATGCTCACCCCCTAAGCATAAATTTTCCCTCCTCCCAGCAAAAATCTGAGAAGTCCTTCTTCCTATTACAAATCTTTGCCCCCACCCCCCCATCTCTTCAGCTCAAATCCTCTCTCCCTATATGCCCCACCCCCCCAAAAAATGTCCCCCTCCTAGTACAAATTCTCCACTTCTCAAATATCCTCTATCAGCACAATCCTCTCCCCCCACTCCAAATTCCCCTCCCACAATTCCCCATCCTAGCACAAATCTCCTCCCCCCAAAAAATTTCACCTCCTGGCACAAATCCGTCACCCCCCTCTATCATATCACCTTTTCTAGCACAAATCTCCCTCCTAGAGCACAAATCCTGTTTCCCCTCCTCCCAACAGAAATTCCCCCCATATCACCACTCCTAGCACACCTCCCCTCATGGTGCACCCCCAACTCACATGATACCACAGTGCCTAGGGCAGCCACACCTCCTGCCCACCCCTTGTCCCAACCCTGGTTGCTATACCTAAACCACGTCACTATCATACATCCATTAGTGTAGATAGAGGTTATAATAACATTTTTGGGATGTTGCAGATGTCCCCCAGCAGCTCTAAGCCAGTGAACTGAGTGATCACATGACCACTGATCGTTCAGTTCACAATCTTCTCAGAGCAGAGAGCAGTGACTGTCAGTCACCATTCTTCACTCTGCCCCTCCAGCTCTCACTGGAAAGCTGGGTTGGACAGGAGGTGTGGGCAATTGGCTTCGGCTCCAAGCCATGCGCTGGTAACCGGAGCCAACTTTCAATCTGGCAGCTGAGTGGATCCCAACAATATTGCCGGGACCCTTCCGGAGCCTGGAGCAGCTCTTTGGCGCCAGCTGGCAGCATACAATAGCCCACTATTAGCTGACTCTCACAGGAGTCACTTGGGTCTCGTGAGTTACAGGAGAGCAAAAGTAAGCACATTCTTGTGACCCAGAAGAAAAGTATGGCCAAAAAGCTTTGGCCATATGACCCTTTAAGGAGAGTCTATTTATTGGCAACTAGGGATACACCGATATATCGGCAACCAAAACATATCTGCCATAAATCGTATTATTGGCATTTTGCCGATCAGAAAAAAGGTTGCGTATTATAGACATTCATGCAAAAATGCCCTCTAGTGACTTCAGTGTAAAATCGTGTCTCATAGACTTTCATGCAAAGTCACGTCTCATAGACATTCATGCAAAAACGCCATTTATTGACTTCAATGCAAAATCACGTCTCATAGGCTTTCATGCAAAGTCGCATCTCATAGACATTCATGCAAAAACGCCTCCAGTGACTTCCATGCAAAAATTGCATTTCATAGACCTTCATGCAAAATCGTGTCTCATAGACTTTCATGCAAAGTCAAGTCTCATAGACATTCATGCAGAAATGCACCCTACTGACTTAAATGCAAAAATCGCATCTCATAGACCTTCATGTAAAGTGACGTCTCATAGACATTCATGCAACAACACCCCTAGTGACTTCACTGTAAAATCACGTCTCATAGACCTTCATGCAAAATCGTGTCTCATAGACTTTCATTTTTGGTTTCAGTTTCGGCACCAGAACTTTTATTTTCGATACACCACTATTGGCAACTAATATGGAATACCGGATTCCAGGGTGGATTTGATTTAAATCAAACTGATTTAAATCACGATTTAAATCACGATTTAAATCACTAGTCAGTAAGGCTTGATTTAAATCCTAGTTTTCTACATAAAGACTAATTCTTGCTGGTATAACTTTAATATGCAAGTAGATGAAGATTTTTAGAATAACAACTTTTCATATTAGTTTCACTTTCTTCTTGTGCAGATCTATTCCACTCCAAACAATCAGAAAAATATTGTTTCTATTCTATTCACTGAACTTCTTGAAACTTAGCAGTGAAGGGGTTGATTCTGTATTCATAGGTTTGTAGAAGTTAGGATGAAGGTCTTTTTCTTAACTCTGTTCATGTTATAACATTTTTGCTGTGAAGAAGAGGCATGTGATCTCCGCTGAGTCAAATTCAGTTTTGAGAACTGCAAAAGTAAACCAATCATCTGTGATAATATTTTGTAGGCAGAGAAACTGCCCAATAATCTTACAAAAACCTCTGGAAGAGCATGACATTGTGAATGGATTCATGGAATTTATTTACCAAAAATATTAAACATATACAGCCTTATTCTACATAATTAAAAAACGAATCTTTATTTCATGATGGAATAACCTTTGGATGGGAATATATTTTCCTCAAAAAGCATTTTATTTAAAAAAATCCAATTTAAATAAAAAAAATCTGATTTAAATAAAAAAAATCATTGATTTTTATCCACCCTGCCGGATTCTGATTTCATGGATTTGAAGTGGTGGGAAATGTAGGGGTGTACTTATTGTTTTCCATACGACACATGAATTTAGATCATGAAACTATAAACACCAGGCCAATTTTATGTGTCATTTGTTCAAATAAAGTCATCATTTTCTATGGGGCGTACTTGCTTTGACTGAGAAAGCTTAGTTGATGTAAATCTGACCATTCCTCTGATTTTTCCTGTCTTTCAGTGGTAATCGAGGAGTAAGAAGATCGCCAGGTCACTCACTGCTGATTCTGTCTCCATTCATTGCACACCCCGTTCTGTCCGATTGTTCCAATTCCTGGTATTCAGCAGTGTATGTTTCTATCTCCTGAATAATGTTTATGTTGCTTTCAGAAACAATACATCCATAAATCCCACTGCATTGTTGGCTTCATTTATTGTCTCGTTTGTACAACTATACATCATGTTTTAAAAGGGTCAGTCCATCCGGAATTGGCACTTCAGTTGTGGATGGAGGAATGTGAGCTGAAACATGAAGGCCTTGCTTAGCCTGGCCATAGATGGATCCACATTTGGCCAGTTCAGCACAGGCTGACCAACTTTCAATCTATCTATGGTGGTTCCATCTTGACAGAAGTCAATCTAACAATCGATTTTTGTTGAATGGAGATGTTGAAAAGTTTTCATTCAATCAACGACCGCCGACAATTGGCGGCAGTGCTAATCAGTGTATTCTGAGTGCCGAGGAGCCCCCCCCCCCCCATCCTCGAAAAAATACAATAGCACAGCTGGGAGGATTCCTCCATCCACCTCGCTTGTGTGGATGGGGGAATCCATTCTTTTTGTTCCACCAGCTCTGTGGCTAATCAAAAATACCTAATCACCTATGGTCAGTCTTACAATTGTGGTTGAGGAGCAGTAAAAATGTGTGGTTGATCCACGTTTTTACCGCCCTCTTGCCCAAGCACTCTCCATTAAGTTATAGAGAGGGGTGTGTGTATGCTGCAATCATGGTACATTGCAGTATGGTAAAAATGATCCCCACTGTCAACTGAATTGGGGCGCCCCTGACAGTGTGCATTACTGGCTGGTGAAGGGTTTAAGGCAGAGGTCCCAAACTGTGGCCTGGGGGCCGGATGCGACCCTTTGCCAGTCTTTAACTGGCCCTTGGGGCACTATTTCTCTGAAAGATACAAGGCACTATTCCTCCCACTGACACCAACAATGGTGAACTATTTCTTCCACTGATACCAATGATGGGTTACTATTCATTCCACTGATACCAATGATGGGTTACTATTCCTCCCACTGATACCAATGATGGGTTACTATTCCTCCCACTGATACCAATGATGGGGCACTATTCCTCCCACTGATACCAATGATGGGGCACTATTCCTCCCACTGATACCAATGATGGGGCACTATTCCTCCCACTGATACCAATGATGGGGCACTATTCCTCCCACAGACACCAATGATGGGGCACTATTCCTCCCACTGATACCAATGATGGGGCACTATTCCTCCCACTGATACCAATGATGGGGCACTATTCCTCCCACTGATACCAATGATGGGGCACTATTCCTCCCACAGACACCAATGATGGGGCACTATTCCTCCCACTGATACCAATGATGGGGCACTATTCCTCTCACTGATACCAATGATGGGTTACTATTCCTCCCACTGATACCAATGATGGGTTACTATTCCTCCCACTAATACCAATGATGGGTTACTATTCCTCCCACTAATACCAATGATGGGGCACTATTCCTCCCACTGATACCAATGATGGGTTACTATTCCTCCCACTAATACCAATGATGGGGCACTATTCCTCCTACTGACACCAATGATGGGGCACTATTTCTCCCACTAATACCATCGATGGGTTACTATTTCTTCCACTGATGCCAATGATGGGGCACTATTCCTCCTACTGATACCAATGATGGGGCACTATTCCTCCTACTGATACCAATGATGGGGCACTATTCCTCCCACTGACACCAATGATGGGGCACTATTCCTCCCACTGATACCAATGATGGGGCAATATTCTTCCTTTTACAAACCACCAACTCTGAGGCCATGCTTATTCTCACTGATGCTGGGCCCAGGACAGTTTCTACCTCTACTGACCACAATCCGGCCCCCCTAAAGTTTGAGGTACAATAAACTGGCCCTTTGAATGAAAAGTTTGGACACCCCTGGTTTAAGGCATGGGTGCTCAACCTGCGGCCCTCCAGGTGTTGCGGAACTACAAATCTCATGAGGCATTGCAAGGCTGACAGTTATAAGCATGACTCCCAAAGGCAGAGACATGATGGGACTTGTAGTTTTGCAACAGTTGGAGGGCCACCATTTGAGCACCCATGATTTAAGGGGTTAAAACAGGCAGTGAGGTAGCTATTAAATAATAAAAAGACAGTGCTTATGAAAAAGTCCTCTAAATGTGGGTCAAACTTCTGTGTACCCCAAAATATATGCAAGGTGCCCCTGTACATCAAGTGTCACATATACAATATATATATATATATATATTGGAAAACAACAAATATTACAAAAATAAATGTGAAAAAGATCATATACAGAAATATCTTCAAAATATTATGTATCTATCACCAATTAAGGTGCTAGCACTTTGTGCAAGAAAACCTCAATATAATCAAAATATTGTGGAAAATGAATATACAACCATATAAATAACTTTTCATGTGCAAAAATAGATGTGAAAAATATATAGATAAAAGTTCAAATTTCATAAGAAAAGTCCTCTAAATGTGGGTCAAACGTCTGTGTACCCCAAAATATATGCAAGGTACCCCTGTACATCAAGCATCACATATACTATATATATATATACATACTACAGTATATATATATATATATATATATATATATATATATATATATATATAATATTGCAAAACAACAAATATTACAAAAATAAATATGCAAAAATTCATATACAGAAATATTTTCAAAATATTATGTATCTATCACCCAATTAAAGTGCTAGTGCTTTGTGCAAGAAAACTCAATAATAATAATAATCAAAATATTGTGGACAATTAATATACAACCATATAAATAACTTTTCATGTGCAAAAAATAGATTTGAAAAAAATATATAGATAAAAGTCCAAATTTATAAGAAAAGGCCCACATAAACATTACAGGCGCTCGTCTTACATTTTCCTCTTAATCACCGCACTCGAGTGTTCACCACCACCATAAGTACTGGGTAACTCACCGGAAAATGGTGCTGGCAAAACATTAAACCAGCAACAGCGCTCACCAATAGCAAGATCCCAGTCTCCGGCTGCACTGCCACGATCACTTCAAAAAGGATTAGCAAGCTTAAAACTCGTAAATGAGAAGAAGGAAGAGGGAGGAGCCTCTCATAGCGTAAAACATTTAAAAACGCTTTATTTATAAGAAACAAACATTGCACTTACAAACTCCGTGTGTCTCCACTGACACAAGTATACACGTATAGACATGAATGATGATGCCTTCGGCCGGTAACTGAAAGCCCCGAGTGCGAACAACTCAATGCATGGTGACGTCACATCCACAATCCCACTCTACGCGTTTCACCATCAGATGTCTTCCAGGGGCGATAGATCCTGCTTGATTTGGATTGGTTGGTATACTGTGGCGCAGTGCAGTTTTTCTTGTAGTGCAGTAGCTATAACATCTCCTCATTGCCTGTCAAATGCCCTCTGCAGCACGGTCCAAATGGGCACCGCATGTATAAACAAGACCTAAGTGGCTTCTTATCTCACAGAGATTTCACTGGAGATATCTGCAACTCCCAAGTTTCTGGGCTGGTGAACATGTAAAGCTCAAGTCAAAGAGGCCTTCTGCTTGTTTTTTTTTTTATATTTTTCACTTTAGAAATAATGAAGAAGGAGAAATAAGACTCCTTAAGCAGCTTGACTATTGAGACTACTGTGTGTGTAAGCATGTGTATGTGTGTTGGCATCCCTGATTCACCGGCTGCCACCAAGCTGACCAAGGCCAGCTCCCCTCTTCTTCTTGCAACACCTGTAAATACAGAAACTCTGCCATTTTGTACTCACACCCCTGACCGCAGGCCCATCCCAGAATAAATGGATGTCCACACCAACAACTCTTTAACAATCTTTTCTTCAATCTCTGCCTAGCAGCTTCTTCACTTCCACATTCCATGTCTCCAGTACAAAGCATAGAAGAAAAATAGAACTCAAACACAGAAGTCCAGCCATCTTCCCCACCGTGAGTCCACTTACTATTGGTTCCCACCTTGAGTCTTTCCTAATGGGCCTAGGCCTAAAAGGCCTTCTCCTCCTCAGGTTACAAACCTACATGTACAGATAAGGCCTGTACACCTTTGGCACCATTATGAAGAGCTTCCACCATCCCTGCTGGATTTATTATTTATTTGATCAAATGGAAGATGTAACAGGAGGAGCTGGGACACATAGATAGGTGGACAGAATCAAAGAAAACTTCCAGGTGGACAGGAACAAAGTCATACATTTTGGGTGAAGAGTCCGCATTGTTGTGGAATCCAAGGCATAGATATAGCACCCTCTCTGGGGTACTAATTACATTTAGTTTTTGGCTTCACTGTAGTGAGTGGTACAGTGATTGATTGTGTGGTGTGTTCAGGGTTTTCTGAGCTGAGAGTTTGCCTACTCCTACCTGCCTCTGGAGCATAGGGCCAGGGAATTCGAATAAACAGTTGAATTATTTCTTACACATCAGCCAATCCCTGGAAGGAGGAATCTAGAAGGTGGCTGAGGAGGTGATAAATGTGCAGAAAGCCTGAGCAGAGTTCTCTATACATTGAAGCATATGACTAAAGCTTATGGAGGTCTGGCAGAGCACTGGACAGTTTCCTGCTAGGAGTGATTTCAGGCATAGAATGTGCATAGCCTACTGTGATTGTTGCTGTTTTGGCATAATGAGGTATATTCTGGTTGAGCAGCCCACCATGGCAGCCATAGACTGACACAAATCCTTGTGATAATTGCCAGAAAAGGTCTTCTATGGTGGCGATTTTCTTCCACCACTGTTTTTCCTTTATATCAGCTATTTAAAATAATGCATTCATGACTAAAGGAATCATCAAGCAAGATCCTTTTAATTACCAAGAACGGTGGGACATTGGTTTAACTAGCCACAGAAGAGTTTTTATTTGCCAGCCAAAACAACTAAGTAAATATTGTTTAAAGAACAAACAATAGGCAATTTTGGCAATGCAACCATTGGGGTGTCTTTAAAGACACCAGTTATAACTAGAATCATCCGTGTCCTCAGCCAAGCTTCACCAGCTTAAAGACTTTACTAAACTCAAATGTTCTTACCAGGGGGCCTAGCACCCAGGAGAACCATCAATAACCAAGCAGGCAGAAGCACAATAGCCCTGGAGAAGTTCTGGAAACGGGCATGGGAGGAGGAGACCAGGAAACTAGAGAGTAGGAGGTCTTGTGAGGAGCATAGAGTACGTTTTGGGTGGTCAGCATGCACTGACCCTGATCTATCATTTTATGTGGCTGAGTTGCTGTTGTTCCCAGTTGCTTTCACTTTGTTATAATACCACTAACAGTTGTCCGTGGAATATTTAGCAGAAAAGGAAATATTAGACTTAGACTTATTGCACAGGTGGCATCCTATCACGGTACCACGCTTGAATTCACTGAGCTCTTGAGAGTGACCCATTCTTTCACAAATGTTTGCTGTCTGCATGCCTAGGTGCTTGATTGTATATATCTGTGGCCATGGAGGTGATTGAAAGACCTGAATCCAGTGATTTGGAGGGCTGGCCCAATACTTTTGGCAATATAGTGTAGATGTAAACCCTAACAGAAACTAAGGTTGATTTACTAAAACTGGAGAGTGCAAAATATGGTGCGGCTCTGCATAGAAACCAATCAGCTTTTGGGGTTTATTGCCAAAGCTTAATTGAACAAGATGAAATTGGAAGTCGATTGGCTACCATGCATAGCTGCACCACATTTTGCACTCTCCAATTTTAGTAAATCATCCCCTTAGTTTGTGGAAGCCATCATTTCACTCCAGCAAGGTTTGCACAGATTCATGTCTGTGTGCTGGTGTGCAATTCAGAATGAACGTATACCCATTGCACAAATGCATTTAATGTGCATTGTTATGTGAAGCACTAAAGCAGGCAGTAGCGAAACCCTATGCAAAATGCACGTGAATAGCCGCATTGAAGCATATGACTAAAGCTTATAGAGGTCTGGCAGAGCACTGGACAGTTTCCTGCTAGGAGCGATTTCAGGCATAGAATGTGCATAGCCTACTGTGATTATTGCTGTTTTGGCATTATAAGATATATTCTGGTTGAGCAGCCCACCATGGCAGCCATAGACTGACACAAATCCTTGTGATAATTGCCAGAAAAGGTCTTCTATGGGCCTTACCACACACCTTTCTGAGAAGGAGAGGAGTGACACCTTTTGGCACAAGGAATGTAGGCAAAGGAGACACCACTGCTACAGCCCCACTTAAGCAGGCCATGAATGAATCTGCAGCAAATTATTGGTTAAACCCACAGGTGATTTTCTTCCACCACTGTTTTTCCTTTATATCAGCTATTTAAAATAATACATTCATGACTAAAGGAATCATCAAGCAAGATCCTTCTCATTACCAAGAACGGTGGGACATTGGCTTAAATGGCCACAGAAGACTTTTTATTTGCCAGCCAAAACAACTAAGTAAATAATGTTAAAAGAACAAACAATAAGCAATTTTGGCAATGCAACCATTGGGGTGTCTTTAAAGATACCAGTTATAACTAGAATCATCCATGTCCTCAGCCAAGCTTCACCAGCTCAAAGACTTTACTAAACTCAAATGTACTTACCAGGGGGCCTAGCACCTGTGAGAACCATCAATAACCAATCAAGCAGAAGCACAATACCCCAGATGGGCCTCCAGTTTTTTATTTTTTAATTCTTTATTTATCCAGGACATACATGAAAGCCTCATACAGAACATAGTATATTGACTGGGTTTGGTCCTCCAGTTTAACAATTCAATTATGACTCCCCAATAAACCCCTGACCCACCAAGCTGTTGTGACAATCTATTTTTGTGACATTTTAAAAACCCATGACCTTTAATGAACCTCAAATTGATGGCAGGTGGGTGGGGGAATTTTCTTCGTCATCAAAACTTTTCAGAATGGGTACCCAGCATCCTTCACAGGAACTCTCCTTGTGACTGATCTAACATCCACCTCTTCATGTAGTTTTCTGAACCTGGGTATACCGGTACCGAAAATACCTACTGATCCAGCTGACTTTCAGTACATGTGTACGGCTGTCTGTTCAACAGAAGCCGGTCTAATGGCCAGCCTCTGTTGAATGGTAATGCTCGAAAACTAGCATTTGATGACAATCTTTGTATTTTGGTGGGGGAAGGGGTCCCCATTGTCAGAATACAATAACTCTGTGAGTTTTTTTACATTGAACACGCTGGTTGAACGAAAAAAAAAACCTCAACATGTAAACTCTGCTTAAAAACAACAAATAACCAAGCAAGTGAAAGCACTATACTCCAGACATACCCACAGTTTTGTAACAATTCAACTATTTACTAACTTCCCAAAGACCCCCTGACCCTCCAAACTGCTGCGGCAATTTTTTTTTTATTGTGACAACCCTTGACATCCAGTGAACCTCAAATCAAGGGTAGGTGGCTGGGGAAAATTCCTCTCCGCCTACATTTTTCAGAATAAAAATCCAGCAGCCTTCACAGTGCTCTGACAAACAACACAGGGCTCTGTACAGAGGGAACGCTTGTTAGGCACACACTTAACCCCTTTATTACCCCCAAATGTTAACCCCTTCCTAGCCAGTGTCATTAGTACAGTGACAGTGTATAGTATTATCAAAGATCACTGTATTAGTGTTACTGGAGATGTCAGTGTCAGTCAGTTTGTCTACCTCACACCCAGTGTCAGTTAGGCCCTGATTTACAATTGTGCCTAGGTGCATTTCCGTGGGTGAATGTCTACTTTTTACTAGCGACCGTCTACTTTTACCCCGCTAAGAGATTTACTAAAGAGAAGTGTCAACAGTTAGACGCCAAATCGAATTTACTAACGAGACACAGACCAGGAATCAGACTAAAAAAGCAGACTTGCTAAGAGGCATGTCTAACACCATGCAAAATCACTGCAGAAACATGTTCACATTGAAATTTGCTTTGCCAAATATCAGGACTTCACTTTAAACAATATCTGCCATTTCCAAAAAAATTTAAAATGTGTTAAAAAGCTTTTTTCTAAGCAAGTCGACACAGTGAAGAACTAGACGCTTTGTGCAGAGTCTTTGGCCGATATAAATGCGCATGTGCAGAACACATTTTAGATGTCCTCTGTGGGCGCTTGCTTTTTAGCCGCTCTTCAATAGTAAATCTCTGTGTGGAGTACTCTGACAGCCGACACTTGATCGTGTCTACTGTGTTTAACAAACAGCACTAGGCATATCTTTATGTATTCTAAATTGATTTCCTTAGTTCTATTGATTTTATTTTTGTTTCTTATCCTTTATAATTATTTCTGTAATGATTTTACTTATTTCGAAGGTCTAGATAATATTTATTTTGACAGCTGAATGTAAAAATAAAGGTCTGCAATAAAAAAAAAAAAAATACAGCGTGGGGTCCCCCCTCTCATCCATACCAAGCCCTTCAGGTCTGGTATGGATATTAAGGGGTAACTCCACACCAAAATTAAAAAAAAAACAGTGTGGAGTACCCCCCAAAATCCATACCAGACCCTTATCCGAGCATGCAGCCCGGCAGGTCAAGAAAGGGGGGGGGGACGAGCGAGCACCCCCCCCTGAACCATACCAGGGCACATGCCCTCAACATTGGGGGGGTGCTTTGGGGCAGGGGGGCACCCCCCCAAAGCACCTTGTCCCCATGTTGATGGGGACAAGGGCCTCTTCCCCGCAACCCTGGTCGGTGGTTGTGGGGGTCTGCGGGCGGGGGGCTTATCAGAATCTGGAAGCCCCCAGATCCCCCCCCCCTACGTGAATGAGTATGCGGTACATGGTACCGCTACTAATTCACAAAAAAAAGCAAAAATGTAGTGTTAAACACTTTGACAAGTCCTTTAATAAAACAATGTCCCCTGAAGTAGATCCAAAGTCAATCACGACGACCCGAAAAAAAAAAAAAAGCCGTTCTGCTCTCAACGAGGCACGCCAGCCTTATTCAGCCAGTCCCACTGACATTTCTTATATAAGTAAGGGGCGGGGCCAGCCAGGGACATCATCCGAGTGACCCCGCCCCATGTGACATCATTGATGTCACATGGGGGGGTCACATGCTTGATATCCCCGGATAGCCCCGCCCCTTACCTATTTAAGAGCTGTCAGCGTGACTGGCTGCATAAGGCTGGTTAGCCTCGTCGAGAGTGGAACGTTTTTTTTTTCTTTTTTCGGGTTGCCGCCGTGACACCGTGATTGACGTTGGATCTACTTCAGGGGGGGCATTGTTTTATTAAAGGACTTGTCAAAGACCCTGTACTGTGTTTTAAAGCACCTTTAACAAGGGGCCCCCAGATCCTGCCCCCCCCCCTACATGAATGAGTACCGCTACTCATTCACAAAAAAAGCAAAAGTGTAGTGTAAAAAAACACAGTACAGGGTCTTTGACAAGTCCTTTAATAAAACAATGTCCCCCGAAGTAGATCCAACGTCAATCACGGCGACCTGAAAAAAGAAAAAAAAATGTTCCGCTCTTGACGAGGCTCGCCAGCCTTATGCAGCCAGTCTCGCTGACATTTCTTATATAGGTAAGGGGCGGTGTCAGGGTAGGAGCTGGGGAACGGACAGGCAGGCCTAATAACAATGTAACGCACTGGCTGACGACAACCACCACCCACAGACTGAAGTCCCTCAGGGCGCGGAGTCTAAGTGCCAGGCTGCCCTTCACCAGGGCCCCAGATGGTGGGGATGGACTTGACGCAGCCAGGAACCAGGTCGCGGCCCCCGAGACACCTCAGTTGCGGTAATGGCCGCCGCCAATGGCGTGTAGCTGGTGGAAAAGACAATAGAGTAGTCAGGCAGGCCGGGTCGACAACAACGGGACAAAACGGTACAGGACAGCAGACGAGAATCACAGGTCACGAGCCGGGTTCAGCAACAAAGGGTCAGATCAAAGGAGAACACAAAGAATAGTCAAGTCACAAGTCGAGTCAGATTCCAGGAGAGTCACGAGAGTCAGAACAGAGTTATAGCAACACAAAGACACAAGTGCAAAGAGCATGTGCGGACCACAGGCTTATATGTAATCAGCCACGCCCCTCTGGGGGATGGACCTCAGAGACCTGAAGGCATAAAAGATTCCCACCATGCTCAGCAGAAATCCAAGATGGATGCCAGCACATGGAGTAACATAACCTCTGGGAAAAGGTAGGACCTTGACAGGCGGGGCCAGCCGGGGACATCATCATTGATATCACATGGGGTGGGATCACATGCTTGATGTCCCCGCCCCTTACCACATACGTCCCCGCCACATGCTTGATGGCCCCGCCCCTTACCCATTTAAGAGCTGTCATCGAGACTGGCTGCATAAGGCTGGTGAGCCTCGTCTTTTTTTTGAGTCGCCACCGTGACATCGTGATTGACGTTGGATCTACTTCAGGGGACATTGTTTTATTAAAGGACTTGTCAAAGACCCTGTACTGCTTTTTTTTTTGCATACTCATTCACGTAGGGGGGGGGGGCAGGATCTGGGGTCCCCCTTGTCAAAGGGGGCTTCCAGATTCTGATAAGCCCCCCACCCACAGACCCCCACAACCACCGGCCAGGGTTGTGGGGAAGAGGCCCTTGTGGGCATGTGGCCCTTTCCTGACCTGCCGGGCTGCATGCTCGGATAAGTGTCTGGTATGGATTTTAGGGGGAACCCCACTCTGTTTTTTCTTTAATTTTGGCGTGGAGTTACCCCTTAATATCCATACCAGACCCGAAGGCCTTGATATGGATGGGAGGGGGGACCACACGCAGTTTTTTAAAAAAAAAATTTCGAATTCACTACAATGTTTTTACATTCAACTGTCAGTGGGGAACTCCGCCGACAGCTGAAACATGAATGCTGCATTGACAAAAACAATGGTGAAGCGCTAGCAATATAATACAGATAATAATGACATAAAAAGTACATATAAACAGCAAAAAATGTATAAATGATGCATAAAAGTGAAGTGAACATACAAAGTGTTGATCCAATATTGGATCAGCACTTTGTTCACTTCACTTTAATGCATCATTTATACATTTTTTGCTGTTTATATGTACTTTTTATGTTATTTTTATCTGTATTATATTGCTAGCGCTTCACCATTGTTTTTATCATTGCTTTTTACCTAGTGAAGTCAGGTCAGGTGACAGCAGTTTCCTTGTAGCTCTCTCCATTTAAAGCGCAGGAGGTCTTACTCACTTATGAACGCTGCATTGGTTTTCACTACTAAAACGCCGCATGAGTTGATAAAATAATTCATGCCGGATTTTAGTAGTGACAACCATGTGTTAATGTTTCAGCTGTCAGCGGGGCTCCCCACTGACAGCTGAATGTAAAATAATTCCCGTAAATTAAATAAATAATAAAAAAAACTGCGTGGGGTCCCCACCCTTTCCTGACCTGCCAGGCTGCATGCTCGGATAAGGATCTGGTATGGATTTTGGGGGGGGCCCCATGCCGTTTTTTTTTAAATTTTGGCATGGAGTTATCCCTTAATATTCATGCCAGACCTGAAGGGCTTGGTGTGGATGGGACCCCACACCATTTTTTGTTTACATTTTGCTGTGGAGTTACCCCTTAAGATACATACCAGACCCGAAGGGCTTGGTATGGATGGGAGGGGGGACCCCATGCTGTTTTTTATTTACTATGGTGCTGGTTTTTAAATGTAATTCTCCCTTTTTTTTTCTTCACTATAGCTCAGAAATTCAGCTGTCACTTCCCCCAGCTAAAAGAGAAAGTTTTCTTGGAATTTATATCCCTAAAGGAAACAATGTTTACTAAAATATACAAAGTTTTCGGTAACTTTGGGGAAAGTGACTTCTACGCTTGTGAACTATAGCGAAGAAAAAAAAAAGTCTGGCATTTGCATTTGAAAATCAGCGCCAACCAGGGGCGGACTGACCATTTGGGGGAAGGAGAATGAGGGAATAACATGCTACTCTTAACAAAATGGCAGACTGCGTCAATCTCTGGTGCGTATGTTTGCGACAGGTCATATCACCCTTTAACCGCTTACCAGTAGGGGGCCCCAGGAGATGCCCCTGGTACCTTTTTCATAGGCTTTTTTGAGTTTGGGCAAGGACACAGGGGCCCCATGATCCCCTATTGCCCGGGGACCCCATGAGTTGTCAGTCCACCCCTGGCGCCAACATACACTTTGTATTGCAAAAAAAAATTATTAACAATTGTGTAAACCAAGGCATTATTTTCAATGGATTTTCATTCGTAAACCAAAAATTACCTTATCCGAGGCATTGGTAAACCGCGATACGCCTGTATTAGTATTGTAATCCTTTGTATTGGGATACATAGAACCAACATACATCTGAATTGGCAACATAGCACAACATTTGTGTCACATTGGAGATATCTGGCTAGTTACACTGACTTTGCCCAGGGATTTAGGGTTGATTCACACCACAGAAATACAGGCTAGATTAGTGTTCAACAGCTCCATGGTTTAGTGGTTAGCCCTGCTGCCTCACAACGCTAGGGTTGTTGGTTTGAATCCCAACCACGGCAATGAATTTGCATGATTTATGTGTGACTACCCTAACATACATGTGCTGGTGGCAGCATCTTTTATTTCGGTCTAAATGATCCCTAGAATGTGAATTAGAATGAGGCCTTGTCTGTTCATACACCTTTAAAGTTGCACCTTATGTGAATGTCAAACGATAGGATGAGATAAGGGCCTGGACTATTGATTGATTTGATAATGCTGGTTTGTACTCCACCCCCTTTTGGGAAGGTTTGTCAAACCAAGAGAAGAGTGAGCGAGAGAGAGAAAAGGATTTTAAAAAAAAAAGAATAAAATTATGGCATGGAGTCCCCCTCCCCAAATCCATAACAGACCCTTATCCGAGCATGCAGATACCGCATGCCTTCAAAGATTTATTTCCTTTGTTGAATTGCCTGCTTGGTTCACACTAGATGCGATTTAAAATTGTGCTTTTTGTTGGCAATTTCATCGTATTTTCTGTAGATTTTCCACTCAAAATAACCTTTATTTAAAACAATCTAGTAAAACTCACATTAAAATGCATCCTCCTGGGGCACTGCAGGGTTAAAAACGCACCATACAGTGTTTCACTATAAAAGCAGGGACCCGGTGACTGACAGCCAAGGTGAGGGCGAGGGCAGGGTGCGGGCAGGCTCACGCCTTGCATGCGCCCCCTTCCCGGGACTGCAAAATCACATATATACATGGTTTTCGCACCGGTGCCGCCTTGTAGTCATATTTCTGCAAAAGATGCAAAAACAGCGCTGGCAGCAAAATAATTAAACGATGATCAGACATCAGTGTTCACGTCCGATAAAAAATTTCTAGCTTACACCCTCAGTTTTTTTCCTCTGAAAAGTTGGAATTGTCTGTCCAAAGCACAGTGCTAACAATCATATAATCGGCTGATCGTTCCTTGTATGAAAATGTTCGTACAATCTTCTTATCATGTGTATGGGCCATAAATGGGCCAAATAAACCAATGACTTCATTGGGGACAGAAATAGCTGCAAAGACCGTGCATGAAATTGCAGTTCAGCTATCTGATATTTGATGACGGTAAACTTAGTTCAAAACTTATCACGAGATAAAAAAATCACAAGATATTTGTCACATAAACCCTTGCACAAAGCCTCATGTCCCTATCTCCATCATCTGAGAAAATATTATCCGGCTTGTGTGCTTTACTCATTACAGCAAAAAAAAAAAGAAGAGGTTATCAACACCAATTAAGCAAACAAAACTTTGATATAAAACTTTGTCTGCGAGGAGAGCAGCACACTTTCCTTGGCTGCACAGGAGAACAGCGATGGAACGCTACACCCTCTGCTTGTTGGTGGCTGCCCTCATCATAGGGAGTGAGGCGTACCCACCTGTGAACTGTAAGTGTCCCTAGAATAGGGATTTTCGTAATATGGAGGATATAGCAATTGATACAAACTGTTAAAATGACATTATTATAAGGTTATATTATAAAACTAAATTTTAAACCGTGTACTCAAATCTATTTATACAGATATAGGGTACTATGGTCAAATGGTGGTAGAGAGAGATAGCGTCAATGCTACAGACAACAACAAACATGATGGATAGATAGATAGATAGATAGATAGATAGATAGATAGATAGATAGATAGATAGATAGATAGAATACATATAGATAGATAGATAGATAGATAGATGGATGGATGGATAGATAGATAGATAGATAGATAGATAGATAGATAGATAGATAGATAGATAAATAGATAGATAGATAGATAGATAGATAGATAGATAGATAGATAGATAATGTAGATAGATAGATAGATAGATAGATAATGTAGATAGATAGATTACATATAGACAGACAGACAGACAGATCGATCGATCTTATTTCACACCTGTTCTGCATTTTCATGGATTTTCCGTGTTTTTTATATTTATTTTTAATACTTTTGTGATGCGTTTTTCATGCACTCTCTCTAAAGTCTATGAGGCTAAAAATTCACATTGTTGCACCAAAAAGCCCCTGTTCTTTTTTTTCCATGTATATGGGCTCAACAGAAATTGATGGCAATCCTGTAGTTGTGTATTGTTGCGCAACAGCCAATGCCCATAAGTCCTCATACACACAGACGTTTTTACAGCGGCTTTTTGGTGTTTTTTCCTACAGCCAGTAAACTCCCCCAGCAGGTTATCCCAGGTGTCCATGCACACGTAGCCTTTAACCACTCGCCCTCCAGAAGATTTACCCCTCTTCGTGCACAGGACATTTTTGCGATTACTTTAACTGACAATTGCGCGGTCATGCAACTCTGCACCCTAATTAAATTTCTGTCCTTTTTTTTTCTCCGCAAATTTTTTCGGTGAGATTTGATTGCCTGTGCTTTTTAAATTTTTTGCGCTATGAACAAAATGACCAACAATTTTGAGAAAATAACAATATTTTTGACTTTTTTCTATTAAACATGCCCAGTAAAAAAATCAAAATTCTTCATAAATTTAGGCTAAAATGTATTCTGTTCCCTGTCTTTGCTAAAAAAAAAAACCCCAATAGGTGTAAATTAACTAGTTTACAAGAAAGTTATAGCGTTTACAAATGGCGGTGTATATATATTGGAATTGGCGCCGATCACAACAACTTTTAGCTGGACTGCGGCAGACATTCTGATACTGGGGGGAACTGACTTGTCAGCGACAACAATACAGTGATCAGTGCTAATAAAGAGCACTGACACTGTACTAATGGCACTGGGCAGGAAGGGGTTAACATCTGGGGCGATCAAAGGGTTAACTGTGTGCTGTTACACTATGGGGGCTGTGTGTGTGCTTCACTGTAAGCACACTGCTTTGTATGGCTCTGCTATACAGAGCCATACAAAGCAGTGTGCAGGAGCTGACAGGGAAGAGATCTGTGTTGTTTATACACAGGTCTCTCCTCCATCAGAGATGCTATGCAGAGCCATACAAAGCAGTGTGCAAGAGCTCACAGGGGAGAGATCTGTATTGTTTACATACAGTTCTCTGCCTCCGTCGGTAATGCTCGGTGATCACCGGGTGTCGGCGAGTAATCACCAGCCAGGACCCAGTGATTGATAGCCGAGGCCGTGAATAGCAGCACGGGTAGGGCTTGCGCATGCCTCCCTACCCGGAAATGCATAATCACATATATACATACGTGATTTTGCGCACCCCTGCTGCCCTGTAGCAGTATATCCACTTTAGGGCAGCAGGAAAGCGGTTAAATAGGTTTGCAGGGTGAAGAATAATCCCGGTAAGTTCTGCGACAACAGAATGTACTTGCGACATGTCAGGTCCAAATTATATTAGAAAGTATTATTTTATTGGAAGAGTAAGAGAGGCTGAGAGCCGACTGCCATGTGATATAGTGGGAGAATCAACATTAACAGATTGCAGGCATGCCTTGAGCAAACACAGAGCTGTACTTACACATCATTATTTACACCGAAACAGACCGCGTAGCCTGACCATAAACCTTTGCTGTCCTTCGGCTTCCTCAACTGTCATATCTCTGTGAAAGAATTTTAACAAAAGATAAAGGTTTGACCTCATCACTCTACAGTCTCATAGCTCACATTCATTCACATTCATGCTATGAGCTGTTAGGAGCCAATAGAAGCTTTGCGTGTCAGTCATGATGACATCATGGTGTGGGCGTGCCCAGATACGGCGCACCTCTCATCACTTAGGCCAGGTTCACACCTGTGCGTTTTTTAATGCATTTTGCGTTTTGCAGGAACGCAGTGCATGCCATTTATCATGATTTCCTATGGGACACATTCACATCTATGCAGTTTTTGTGTGCATGTTTTTTGGAAAGGGTCAGGGACTTCTTTTCCAGCAGCAGTTGTCGTTTTTAGTCCAATAGACTTCAATGGAACTGCATATAAAATGCAAGTGCTACATTTCGCGTGCACTTTTGAAGCATTTTTGGCATGCTTTTGATGCACTTTGCGTTCCGCATTTTTAATCTGTCCAGCAACAAGTTGGCAAACCCCCCCCCCCCGCAAAACACATCAAAAAAGCGCCAAAAAAAGCATGTGCAGAAACGCAAAATGCACTGCAGAAGCAGATCAAATGCAAACTGCATAGATGTAAACCTAGCCTTAAAGTGTTACTAATCCCAGGACCCTGCATTCACTATATCTGGTCTCCCCGGACCTTGCATTCACTATATCTGGTCTCCCCGGACCTTGCATTCACTATATCTGGTCTCCCCAGACCCCGCATTCACTATACCTGGTCTCTCCAGACCCTGCATTCACTATATCTGGTCTCCCCGGACCCTGCATTCGCTATATCCGATCTCCCCGGACCCTGCATTCGCTATATCTGGTCTCCCCGGACCCTGCATTCATTATATCTGGTCTCCCCGGACCCTGTATTCACTATATCTGGTCTCCCCGGACCCTGCATTCACTTTATCTGGTCTCCCCGGACCCTGCATTCACTATATCTGGTCTCCCCGGACCCTGCATTCACTATATCTGGTCTCCCCGGACCCTGCATTCACTTTATCTGGTCTCCCCGGACCCTGCATTCACTATATCTGGTCTCCCCGGACCCTGCATTCACTATATCTGGTCTCCCAGAACCCTGCATTCACTATATCTGGTCTCCCCGAACCCTGCATTCACTATATCTGGTCTCTCAGGACCCTGCATTTACTATATCTGGTCTCCCTGGACCCTGTATTCACTATATCTGGTCTCCCGGATCCTGCATTCACTATATCTGGTCTCCCACAGTACACAGAACATGAAAATGCAATTGTATTATTAAATATAAACCTTTTCTCATCAGCCGTTAGAGTAGCTTTGTGACTTCTATCAGTGTCCAGCACTGGTTAAAGCTTGTAGGAGGGGTTTTCATTCTCCCCTGATTGTCCTATGAGGCTGCATGTCATGTTTCACATGACTGTCATATGCCTTTAAGTGTTCTCTATATTTTGTCTCTGCTCCTCCCTTTCCTTTGCTTTAGTTAATGCTGTATAGATAGCCCAGCCCTTTTCCCAGAAATGCATTGCAGCTTCTAGCCTCATGTCATGAAGCAGGTCACATTATGATCTTTTGACCTATCCGATGTTCATTGTTGTAAGATTCTCTCAGTTTATGGAATAAACTTCACAAGATCTACAAGATATCTTCTGTATGGATCACTGACTGTGGTATTCAACTGAGATTGGAGTTATCGCTATCTCATCGTAGCTGTAAGTTACAGAGATCACACTTTCATTGCTGAGATTGGAGAGACAGAACACTGCATGACCCCTGACCCTCTGTCTGGACAGCGTTGATTGACCCTGTGCTGATCACATGCACTCTCCGAAGAAAAAAAAAAACCTCTCTAGCAATACACAAATACACATCAAACTGAGCATGTGCAGCTTGCCCCCAAGGCTCTGTTCTATCAGCAGATGGATTGGGTACAGTAGAGAAGGGGAGGATCAGAGAAGTCAGGATCAAACAGCCTTTATACACAATGCAGAAGATTAACCCCTTAAGTTCCACAAGTAATAACAAGCATGCTTTACTGCATATACAGACTGATTTTACTGCTGTGGGTTTAGTAACACTTAAGGAGTAACTCCACTTTCGTTGAGAGAAAAAACATTCCCCTCTGGGTGATCTATGTGCAGGGATCTTAACACATTTTGTTGCAGATTCCTTCCTTTTATTTTGAAGAAATAACTGTTTGTTTGTGTCAGTGTGGAAAGCGATTCTAAGGGGGGAGACTTTATAATTATCAATCAGCTGCTGCACTTGCAGGATTCTAATGAGGAAAGTGGCAGGGTCAGCATCCCTTTAGACATGATTTCCCTTTGGGAGTATCTCACCAAAAATGACATTTTTTTGCAGGGGATGCCCACAATCTGACTTGTATCTTAGTGAAGACTTCTGGGAAAATTAGTGAGCCAATCACACAAACAGGAAATGACATTTTTGGGGGGCTATTTGTACACCATCTGTGTATAGAACGCCTCCAGGTTGCCATATTGCATTTTACAGAAAATGATAGCACTGCAGATTGAAAAGGAAAGGTCATTTTTAAAAACATGCAATCAAAATATGACTTGGGTCGCAATTGTATACACCATATTATTTTTTTCTTATTTGCCATTTTTTTGCCACAAAAGATTTACCCTTTAAATCAGAATGGGTACAGACCTTAAATTATCCTGGGCATGTAAATGAAAAGAAGGCTAATTTGCATATTAACAATGCCCTTAGACTGTGAAGTGCCCTGTGTCAAGCCAAGGTAGAGAATATTATTATTATTATACAGTATTTATAAAGCGCCAATAGTTTGCTCAGCGCTGTACATTACAATGGGAGACAGTACACGAGACAGTACAGTAACAATACAATTCGATACACGAGGGGTTCGAGGGCCCTGCTCTTTGGAGCTTACAATCTAGGAGGGAGGGGATGGTGGTACAGGTGGAAATAGCTGTGGGGGATGGAGTAGTGGGAAGAGTGGAGGAGATTGGCAATTAGTTGAGGACAGGGTAGGCTTCCCTGAAGAGATGGGTTTTCAGGGAGCACCTAAAGGAGAGGAGAGTAGGTGATAGTCTGATGGATTGGGGTAGGGGGGAAGCCCTGGAGAAGTTCTGGAGACGGGCATGGGAGGAGGAGACCAGGGAACTAGAGAGTAGGAGGTCTTGTGAGGAGCAGAGAGTACGTTTTGGGTGGTATATGGATACCATTCCATGAAGCTCTCTATGCACTGTTGTGCTAATCTGAAGGCCACATCAAGTTGACTCTGCAAACAGTTGGCCACTTCTGCGCACTGTGTGCTTCAGCATGCACTGACCCCAATCTCTCATTTTATGTGGCTGAGTTGCTGTTGTTCCCAGTTGCTTCCACTTTGTTATAATACCACTAACAGTTGTCCGTGGAATATTTAGCAGAAAAGGAAATATTATGGATAGACTTATTGCACAGGTGGCATCCTATCACGGTACCACGCTTGAATTCACTGAGCTCCTGAGAGTGACCCATTCTTTCACAAATGTTTGCCGTCTGCATGCCTAGGTGCTTGATTTTATATATCTGTGGCCATGGAGGTGATTGAAAGACCTGAATACAGTGATTTGGAGGGCTGCCCAATACTTTTGGCAATATAGTGTAGATGTAAACCCTAACAGAAACTAAGAGGATGATTTACTAAAACTGGACAGTGCAAAATATGGTGCGGCTCTGCCTAGCAGTCAATCAGCTTTTGGGTTTTATTGCCAAAGCTTAATTGAACAAGATGAAATTGGAAGTCGATTGGCTACCATGCATAGCTGCACCACATTTTGCACTCTCCAATTTTAGTAAATCATCCTCTTAGTTTGTGGAAGCCATCATTTCACTCCAGCAAGGTTTGCACAGATGCATGTCTGTGTGCTGGTGTGCAATTCAGAATGAACGTATACCCATTGCACAAATGCATTTAATGTGCATTGTTATGTGAAGCACTAAAGCAGGCAGTAGCGAAACCCTATGCAAAATGCACGTGAATAGCCGCATTGAAGCATATGACTAAAGCTTATGGAGGTCTGGCAGAGCGCTGGACAGTTTCCTGCTAGGAGTGATTTCAGGCATAGAATGTGCATAGCCTACTGTGATTGTTGCTGTTTTGGCATAATGAGGTATATTCTGGTTGAGCAGCCCACCATGGCAGCCATAGACTGACACAAATCCTTGTAATAATTTCCAGAAAAGGTCTTCTATGGGCCTTACCACATACCTTTCTGAGAAGGAGAGGAGTGACACCTTTTGGCACAAAGAATGTAGGCTAAGGAGACACCACGGCTACACCCCCACTTATGCAGGCCATGAATGAATCTGCAGCAAATTATTGGTTAAACCCACAGGTGATTTTCTTCCACCTCTGTTTTTCCTTTATATCCGCTATTTAAAATAATACATTCATGACTAAAGGAATCATCAAGCAAGATCCTTCTCATTACCAAGAACGGTGGGACATTGGTTTAAATGGCCACAGAAGTATTTTTATTTGCCAGTCAAAACAACTAAGTAAATAATGTTAAAAGAACAAACAATAAGCAATTTTGGCAATGCAACCATTGGGGTGTCTTTAAAGATACCAGTTATAACTAGAATCATCCGTGTCCTCAGCCAAGCTTCACCAGCTCAAAGACTTTACTAAACTCAAATGTTCTTACCAGGGGGCCTAGCTCCCAGGAGAACCATCAATAACCAATCAAGCAGAAGCACAATACCCCAGATGGACCTCCAGGTTTTTTTTAATTCTTTATTTATCCAGGACATACATGAAAGCCTCATACAGAACATAGTATATTGACTGGGTTATGGTCCTCCAGTTTTTAACAATTCAATTATGACTCCCCAAAAAATCCCTGACCCACCAAGCTGTTGTGACAACCCATTTTTGTGATATTTTACAAACCCATGACCTTTAATGAACCTCAAATTGATGGCAGGTGGGTGGGGGAAACTTTCTTCTTCATCAAAACTTTTCAGAATGGGTACCCAGCATCCTTCACAGGAACTCTCCTTGTGACTGATCTAACATCCACCTCTTCATGTAGTTTTCTGAACCTGGGTATACCGGTACCGAAAATACCTACTGAACCAGCTGACTTTCAGTACATGTGTACGGCCGTCTGTTCAACAGAAGCCAGTCTAACGGCCAGCCTCTGTTGAATGGTAATGCTCAAAAACTAGCATTTCATCAGCACTTGCAGCCAATGGCTGCCATGCTGATCTTTGTATTTTGGTGGGGGAAGGGGTCCCCATTGTCAGAATACAATAACTCTGTGAGTTTTTTTACATTGAACACGCTGGTTGAACGAAAAATAAACCTCAACATGTAAACCCACAGTTTTGTAACAATTCAACTATTTACTAACTTCCCATAGACCCCTTGAACTTCCAAGCTGCTGTGGCAATTTTTTTTTTAATTGAGACAACCCTTGACTTCCAGCGAACCTCAAATCAAGGCTAGGTGGCTGGGGAAAATTCTTCTCCGCCTACATTTTTCAGAATAAAAACCCAGCAGCCTTCACAGGAATAACCCTTGCAGCTTCACCCTGCCCATCCGACTTTCAACCACCAATCTGGTAAGCTCTACACCCTGCCCATCCGACTTTCAACCACCAATCTGGTAAGCTCTACACTCTGCCCATTTGATCTTCAACTATCAGTCTGGTAAGACCTACAACCTTCCCATTTAACCTTCAGCCACCAGTCTGGTAAGACTTACACCCTCCCATCTGACCTTTAACCACCAATCGGGTAAGACCTACACCCTGGCATTTGACCTTTAACTACCAATCTGGTAAGACCTACATCGAGGCATCTGACCTTCGACCAGCAATCTGGTAAGACCTACACCCCTCCACACTAACTTCACATTTAAAGCCTTCTATGACTTGATTCTCCACTTAATTGTCCAGACCCTCCATCCATTTTGTTCCTCACTATAAAGAGGTGAGATGTGTAGTGCAACAGTTCTGGTGGTAGCATTTTTTAATATTAGTCTATACATGATGAAAATCTGAGAAGAAGGGACAGTGGGATTTGGTTCCTAAAGGAAGATAGTCCCTACAAATGATTAATTTGGTGGGAACTAGATTGCTTCAGTATAATAACACAACAGCAAATTAGAGAGATCTGATAGGTTCTACATAGGAACCTGATTGTGTAGACCACTTTATACTGTATATTGCCCTCATTGCTGAAGACTGTTGATTCCTGTACTGATTCTTTTAATTGTTTTATGCAGCCACTAAGTGTACTCTAACGGAGCCAAAGGCTAGAGTCAAGTGTGGGTACCCCAGGATCTCAGAGAAGGACTGCACAGACATAGGTTGCTGCTTTGATGACAGCATTCCCCAAGTGGTGTGGTGTTACCAGCCAGAAATTCAAGCAGGTACAGTACATAGTATTTGACTGATAGCCAGTTGTCCATGGTTCTTTCTAACCAAAGATCTTTCTGCAGACATGCAAGATGGGAGCTAATTTACCTGTTTTGTATTTATGTCCCTTCAGTCCTAAGATTTACACAGCTCTACCACTCAGTACAGCTCTGTCTGGCAGGGGAGGAGACCTATTTTTGAATTGGCCTCCATTAGAAATCAGTAGGCCTTTTCATATTATGGTCCGTAGGGATGCAAGGGTGGCCCTTCTGCATTGCCCACTTTTGGGTCTGTCTAGGTCTCAGAAGAAATTGGCATCCTACCTATTTATTTCTGCCAAACGTGCTATAGCTCAAGCTTGGAGAACCCCTTCGGTTGTCTTCCAGGGAGTGAAGACCCAGATGAATGCTATGTTGATCAATGAACAGATGTTTAGCATTCTTCATGATTCTCATCTGAGATTCCTTAAGGTTTGGGAACCTTGGATACATTATTCCTTGCCATCCCTGCCTCCAACTAGTTATGGCCTCTTATAGTCGCTGCCTGTGCTAGCCCTGGATGGCACCTTTGGGGAGCAGTACCCGAATTTGACAGGTACCAGCTCCCACTTCTGGTTCGATCGCCTAGGCGATCGGAAGCAAAAGGTGGCTTCCCCCCTCACTCCCTGTAGTCTTTTGGGACACGTGACAGGTCCCAGAAAATTACAGGACCATTCATGAAGCGCAGCGCAGAGCTACTCGCGCATGCACAGTGGGTACCTGGCTGTGAAGCCGCAAGCTGTCATAGTCAGTTGTCCACACTGAAGATGCTGACCTCCTGGAATACAGGACGACAGGTGAAACGGACTGCGGGGGACACGCCACAGGATCGAGGGACCGAGGGACAGGTAAGTGGCTGTTTTTTAAAAGTCAGCAGCTACAGTTTTTGTAGATGCTGACTTATTTTTTTGACAGGGTGAGCGGAACTCCACTTTAAGAAGACATCTGTTTTCTACATTTTTATTATTGGATATGTTTTATAACAGAAAGTAAAAAATGTTTAGTTTTTTTCAAAATGTTCATTTTTTTTTGTTTATATAAAAAAACAAAGAAAGAAAAAACCAATGGTGATCAAATACCACCAAAACAAAGCTCTACTTCTGTGAAAAAAAATTATATAAATGTAATTTGGGTACAGTGTTGCATGATCACGCAAATACCAGTTGAAGTAGCGCAGTGCTGAATAGCAAAAAAATGTCCTTTTTCAGGAAGGGGGTAAACAGTGGTTAAAGTAAATCTTTCCTAAGAGAATTATGGCAACTTTCATTCCTGTTCTTTCTCTCTCTCTTTGAAAATACTGTCTGCCAGACCCTATTTTACTTCCTGTTTCAATGACACTCTGTGTATCAGTGTCTGACTGGTTGTCACAGGCATAGGAAGCGAGAAGTAATCTTCCCAAAGGGGCTCCAGACAGAAAACAAAGTAGAAGTTCTAATTGTGCTTTATCTAAAAAAAATTAAAACATGTAAAAAGTCAAAGTGTGCAAAGTGCAGGTCCCCATTCAGTCCAATTTTATATTATCTTAATAGATGGAATTGGGTGCTCAAACAGTGTTTAATGTAGTTCTTGTATACAAGTTATAGCCCTTTACAATGTATATTTTCTGTAACAGAGACCGTCGAGTGCGCTGTCCTGCCCAAACAGAGAGAGAACTGCGGCTACCCCGGCATTAGCATGGACCACTGTTACAAGAAGGGCTGTTGCTTCAACTCCAGTGTACCCGATCCCATATGGTGCTTCTACTCAGACATCACACATGGTAATGTAGTCACAGAGTGAAGGGTCACTATCAGTGCTGGGACAAGGTCATCTAGAGCCCAGGCAAACAAGTAAAATTGTGCCCCCCCCCGCCCAAGATGTATGAGCATTATGTGTCAGCAAAAATCCCCCCCTAAAAAAAACTAATCGAGCACAAATCTGCATGCGCACCCCCTAAGCATAAATTTTCCCTCCTACCAGCACAAATCTGCCTCCCCCCTACTGAGAAGTCCTCCTTCCTATTACAAATCTTTTCCCCCACCCCCCCATCTCTTCAGCTCAAATCTTCTCTCTCCCTATATGCCCCACCCCCCAAAAAAAATGTCCCTCCTAGCACAAACCCCTCACCCCCCTCTACCATATCACCTTTTCTAGCACAAACCTTCCTCCTAGAGCACAAATCCTGTTCCCCCTCCTCCCAACAGAAATTCCCCCCATATCACCACTCCTAGCACACCTCCCCTCATGGTGCACTCCCAACTCACATGATACCACAGTGCCTAGGGCAGACACACCTCCTGCCCACCCCTTGTCCCAACCCTGGTTGCTATACCTAAACCACGTCACTATCATACATCCATTAGTGTAGATAGAGGTTATAATAACATTTTTGGGATGTTGCAGATGTCTGCCGCCAGCTCTAAGCCAGTGAACTGAGTGATCACATGACCACTGATCTCTCAGTTCACAATCTTCTCAGAGCAGAGAGCAGTGACTGTCAGTCACCATTCTTCACTCTGCCCCTCCAGCTCTCAGTGGAATGCTGGGATAGGAGGTGTGGGCAATTGGCTTCGGCTCTCAGCCATGTGCTGATGACCGAAGCCAACTGTCAATCTGGCAGCTGAGTGGATCCCAACAATATTGCCAGGACCCTTCCGGAGCCTGGAGCAGCTCTTTGGCGCCAGCTGGCAGCGTGCAATAGCCCACTATTAGCTGACTCACAGGAGTCATCTGGGTCTCCTGAGTCACAGGAGAGCAAAAGTAAGCACATTCTTGTGACCCTTAAGAAAAATATTTGGCCATAATACCCTTTAAGGAGAGTCTATTTATTGGCAACTAGGGATACACCGATATATCGGCAGCCGAAACATATCGGCCATAAATGGTAGCATTGGCATTTTGCTGATAAGAAAAAAGGTTGAGTATCATAGACATTCATGCAAAAATGCCCTCTAGTGACTTCAATGCAAAATCATGTCTCATAGACTTTCATGCAAAGTCATGTCTCATAGACATTCATGCAAAAACGCCTCTAGTGACTTCAATGAAAAAATCTCATCTCATAGACCTTCATGTAAAGTCACGTCTCATAGACATTCATGAAGAAATGCACCCTACTGACTTTAATGCAAAAAACACATCTCATAGACTTTCATGCAAAGTCGCATCTCATAGACATTCATGCAGAAATGCACCCTACTGAATTTAATGCAAAAATCGCACCTCATGGACCTTCATGCAGAATCACATCAAGTAGAATCTCATGAAAAGTTGTGTCTCATAGACATTCATGCAGAAATGCACCGTACTGACTTCAATGCAAAAATTATTATTATTATTATTATTATTATTACTACGAGTTTATATAGCGCCAAAGGGTTTGCTCAGCGCTGTACAATAGGGGGGACAATACATGGCACAGTACAACAACAACAAACAACGTACGAGGGGTAAGAGGGCCCTACTCTTACGAGCTTACAATCTAGGAGGGAGGGGGTAAAGGTACAGTAGGAAGTGGCTGACGGGGATGAAGTGGTGGGAGGAATGAGGGAGGATGGCCGTTAGGTGAGGGTGGGGTAGGCTTCCCTGAAGAGATGGGTTTTGAGGGAGCGCCTGAATGTGAATAGGGAAGGCGACAGTCTGATGGATTGGGGCAGTGAGTTCCAGAGGATGGGGGAGGACCTGGAGAAGTCCTGCAGTCGTGCATGGGAGGAGGAGACCAGGGAGCAGGATAGAAGGAGGTCCTGTGAGGAGCGAAGGGTACGGGTAGGGTGGTACTTGGTGATAAGGTTGGTGAGGTAGTCAGGGGCAGTGTTGTGAACGGCTTTGTAGGTCAGGGTTAGGAGTTTAAATTTGATGCGTTGGGCAATCGGGAGCCAGTGGAGGGAGAGGCAGAGGGGGGTGGCAGAGGTGGAGCGGGTGGTGAGGTGGATGAGTCTGGCAGCTGAGTTCAGGATGGTCTGGAGCGGGGAGAGCCTGCACTTGGGTAGGCCAGTGAGGAGGGAGTTGCAGTAGTCAAGGCGTGAGATGATGAGGGAGTGTACTAGAAGTTTGGTGGTGTCTGGGGTGAGGAAGGAGCGTATCTTGGCAATGTTGCGAAGATGGAGCCTGCATGTGTTTGTGAGTGATTTGACATGCGGTTGGAGGGAGAGGTTCGCGTCAAGAATGATGCCAAGGACTTTGGCTTGCGGGGCGGGAGTGATAGTGGAGTTGTTGGTGATGATGGATAGGATGGGGGGGGGGGGTGTTGGCAGGGGGAAAGATGAGGAGCTCAGTTTTGGAGAGGTTGAGCTTGAGGAAATGTAGCGACATCCAGTCTGAGATGTCATTTAGGAGGTGAGTGATGCGGGCGGAGATAGTGGGGGTGAGGTGAGGGGTGGAGAGGTAGATTTGGGTGTCGTCAGCATAGAGGTGATAGTTGAAGCCGTGAGATTGTATGAGTTTGCCCAGGGAGGAGGTGTAGATGGAGAAGAGAAGGGGTCCTAGGACAGAGCCTTGGGGGACCCCAACAGAGAGGGGGAGGGAGGGGGAGGTGGCACCATTGTAGGTGACACTGAAGGAGCGTCGGGATAGGTAGGATGAGAACCAAGAGAGAGCAGTATCTCCGATGCCAAGGGAGAGTAGTTTATTAAGGAGGAGGGGGTGGTCAACTGTGTCGAAGGCCGCAGAGAGGTCCAGGAGAAGGAGGACAGAGTAGTCGCCCTTGGCTTTGGCGTTGAGTAGGTCGTTAGTGATTTTGAGGAGGGCAGTTTCAGTGGAGTGTAGGGGACGGAAGCCGGACTGTAGAGGGTCAAGGAGGTTATTGTCTGTAAGGTGGGCGCTTAGGCGATCGTAGACTAAGCGTTCAAGGAGCTTGGAGGTGAGTGGCAGCAGGGAGATGGGTCTGAGGTTGTTGGAGTCCGCGGGATCCAGGGAGGGCTTTTTGAGGATGGGGGTGATATGCGCGTGCTTTAGGGGGGAGGGGAATACGCCAGTAGAGAGGGAGAGATTGAAGATGTGGGTGAGGGAGCGGATGAGGGAAGAGGGGGGTGACCGGAGGAGTTGAGAGGGGATAGGGTCCAGGGGGCAGGTAGTGAGGCGGGCTTTTGAGAGGACTTTGGCGACTTCCTCAGTAGTGACAGGGCTGAGGGAGTGCAGTCCGGGGGGGGGGTTATGGTGGGCGGGGCATTGGGAGAGGAGGGGGGCAGTGCGGTTGTGAGGGCAGAGGAGGGGGGAGATGAAGGGGTGACGGGGGCGAGGAGGCTAGGTGGGGAGGTAGATTGCAAGCTGACGATGTCCTTACGGATAGCGTCAATCTTGTTGTGGAAATGGGTGGCAATCTCGTGGGCGGTGAGAGAGGTACTGAGTGGAGGAGGGGGGGGGGGGGAGAGCAGGGAGTTGAAGGTGGAGAAGAGTCGGCGGGGGGAGGAGGAGAGGGTGTTTATTAGGTTAACAAAGTAGGCCTGCTTGGCGGCGTGGAGGGAGGAGGTGTAGATAAGAAATGCAGATTTGTAGAGGGAGAAAGTATGAGGGGACCTGGTTTTGCGCCACAGTCTCTCCAGTGCGCGACTGCGACGTTTGAGGCGTTTAGTGTGGTGAAAAATCACATCTCATAGACCTTCATGCAAATCACGCCTCATAGACATTCATTCAAAAATGCCCCTAGTGACTTTAATGCAAAATCATATCTCATAGGCTTTCATGCAAAGTCGCGTCTCATAGACATTTATGCAAAAACGCCCCCTAGTGACTTCAATTCACAATCACGTCTCATAGATTTTCAAGCATTGTCGATTCCACATTGACTTCAATGCAAAAATGCCCCTAGTGACTTCAATGCAAAAATCGCATCTCACAGACTTTCATGCAAAGTTGCGTCTCATAGACATTCATGCAAAAACTCCTCTAGTGACTTTAATGCAAAATCACGTCTCATAGATTTTCATGCAAAGTCGCGTCTCATAGACATTCATGCAAAAACCCCAACTAGTGACTTCAATGCAAAATCATGTCTCATAGACTTTCATGCAAAGTCACGTCTCATAGACATTCATGCAAAAACGCCTCTAGTGACTTCAATGCAAAAATCTCATCTCATAGACCTTCATGCAAAGTCACGTCTCATAGACATTCATGCAAAAATGCCCCTAGTGACTTCAAAGTCACGTCTCATAGACATTCATGCAGAAATGCACCCTACTGACTTTAATGCAAAAATCGCATCTCATAGACTTTCATGCAAAGTCGCATCTCATAGACATTCATGCAGAAATGCACCCTACTGAATTTAATGCAAAAATCGCATCTCATAGACCTTCATGCAAAATCACATCTCATAGACTCTCATGCAAAGTTGTGTCTCATAGACATTCGTGCAGAAATGCACCCTGCTGACTTCAATGCAAAAATCACATCTCATAGACCTTCATGCAAAGTTATGCCTCATAGACATTCATTCAAAAAAGCCCCTAGTGACTTCAATGCAAAATCATATCTCATAGGCTTTCATGCAAAGTCGCGTCTCATAGATATTCATGCAAAAACGCCCCCTAGTGACTTCAATGCACAATCACGTCTCATAGATTTTCATGCAAAGTCGATTCCACATCGACTTCAATGCAAAAATGCCCCTAGTGACTTCAATACAAAAATCGCATCTCATAGACTTTCATGCAAAGTTGCGTCTCATAGACATTCATGCAAAAACTCCCCTAGTGACTTTAATGCAAAATCGCATCTCATAGATTTTCATGCAAAGTCGCGTCTCATAGACATTCATGCAAAAACACCCACTAGTGACTTCAATGCAAAAATCTCATCTCAAAGACCTTCATGCAAAGTCACGTCTCATAGACATTCATGCAAAAATGCCCCTAGTGACTTCAAAGTCACGTCTCATAGACATTCATGCAGAAATGCACCCTACTGACTTTAATGCAAAAATCGCATCTCATAGACTTTCATGCAAAGTCGCATCTCATAGACATTCATGCAGAAATGCACCCTACTGAATTTAATGCAAAAATCGCATCTCATAGACCTTCATGCAAAATCACATCTCATAGACTCTCATGCAAAGTTGTGTCTCATAGACATTCGTGCAGAAATGCACCCTACTGACTTCAATGCAAAAATCACATCTCATAGACCTTCATGCAAAGTCATGCCTCATAGACATTCATTCAAAAATGCCCCTAGTGACTTCAATGCAAAATCATATCTCATAGGCTTTCATGCAAAGTCGCGTCTCATAGACATTCATGCAAAAACGCCCCCTAGTGACTTCAATGCACAATCACGTCTCATAGATTTTCATGCAAAGTCGATTCCACATCGACTTCAATGCAAAAATGCCCCTAGTGACTTCAATACAAAAATCGCATCCCATAGACTTTCATGCAAAGTTGCGTCTCATAGACATTCATGCAAAAACTCCCCTAGTGACTTTAATGCAAAATCGCGTCTCATAGATTTTCATGCAAAGTCGCGTCTCATAGACATTCATGCAAAAACACCCACTAGTGACTTCAATGCAAAATCATGTCTCATAGACTTTCATGCAAAGTCACGTCTCATAGATATTCATGCAGAAACACCCTAATGACTTCAATGCAAATTCGCGTCTCATAGATTTTCATGCAAAGTCGCATCTCATAGACATTCATGCAGAAACACCCCCTAGTGACTTCAATGCAAAATGACGTCTCATAGACCTTCATGCAAAGTCGCGTCTCATAGACATTCATGCAGAAACACACCCTAGTGACTTCAATGCAAAATCATATCTCATAGGGCTTCATGCAAAGTCAAGTCTCATAGACATTCATGCAAAAACGCCCCCTAGTGACTTCAATGCAAAATCACGTCTCACAGATTTTCATGCAAAGTCGAGTCCACATTGACTTCAATGCAGAAACACCGCTAGTGTAATGTGATGTAAAATTGCCAGCCACATTAATTCAATTTAAAATATATATATATATTCAAAACTGTCCATTTAGGTTTTTTTTTTGGTTTTTGGCGAAGTGCATCCTGAATTTTTGGTTTCAGTTTCAGCATCAGAATTTTTATTTTCGATACACCACTATTGGCAACTAATATGGAACACCGGATTCTGATTTCATGGATTTGAAGTGGTGGGAAATGTAGGGGTGTACTTATTGTTTTCCATACGACACATGAATTTAGATCATGAAACTATAAACACCAGGCCAATTTTATGTGTCATTTGTTCAAATAAAGTCATCATTTTCTATGGGGCGTACTTGCTTTGACTGAGAAAGCTTAGTTGATGTAAATCTGACCATTCCTCTGATTTTTCCTGTTTTTCAGTGGAGTAAGAAGATCGCCAGGTCACTCACTGCTGATTCTGTCTCCATTCATTGCACACCCCGTTCTGTCTGATTGTTCCAATTCCTGGTGTTCAGCAGTGTATGTTTCTATCTCCTGAACAATGTTTATGTTGCTTTCAGAAACAATACATCCATAAATCCCACTGCATTGTTGGCTTCATTTATTGTCTCGTTTGTACAACTATACATCATGTTTTAAAAGGGTCAGTCCATCCGGAATTGGCACTTCAGTTTTGGATGGAGGAATGTGAGCTGAAACATGAAGGCCTTGCTTAGCCTGGCCATAGATGGATCCAAATGTGGCCAGTTCAGCACAGGCTGACCAACTTTCAATCTATCCATGGTGGTTCCATCTTGACAGAAGTCGATCTAACAATAGATTTTTGTTGAATGGAGATGTTGGAAAGTTTTCATTCAATCAACGACCGCCGACAATTGGCTGCAGTGCTAATCAGTGTATTCTGACAGCGGAGGAGCCCCCCGCCCCCCCCCCTGCAAAATACAATAGTACAGCCGGGAGGATTCCTCCATCCACCTCGCTTGTGTGGATGGGGGAATCCATTCTTTTTGTCCCACCAGCTCTGTGGCTAATCAAAAATACCCAATCACCTATGGCCAGTCTTACAATTGTGGCTGAGGAACAGTAAAAATGTGTGTTTGATCCATGTTTTTACCGCCCTCTTGCCCAAGCACTCTCCATTAAGTTATAGAGAGGGGTGTGCGTACGCTGCAATCATGATGCATTGCAGTATGGTAAAAATGATCCCCACTGTCAACTGAATGGGGGCGCCCCACAGTGTGCATTACTGGCTGGTGAAGGGATTAAAGCAGAGGTCTCCAAACTGTGGCCCAGGGGCCAGATGCGACCCTTTGCCAGTCTTTAACTGGCCCTTGCGGCACTATTCCTCTGAAAGATACAAGGCGCTATTCCTTCCACTGACACCAACAATTGTGGACTATTTCTTCCACTGATACCAATGATGGGTTACTATTATTTCCACTAATACCAATGATGGGTTACTATTCCTCCCACTGATACCAATGATGGGTTACTATTCCTCCCACTGACACCAATGATGGGGCACTATTCCTCCCACTGATACCAATGATGGGGCACTATTCCTCCCACTGATACCAATGATGGGGCACTATTCCTCCCACTGATACCAATGATGGGGCACTATTCCTCCCACTGATACCAATGATGGGTTACTATTCCTCCCACTGATACCAATGATGGGGCACTATTCCTCCCACTGATACCAATGATGGGTTACTATTCCTCCCACTGATACCAATGATGGGACACTATTCCTCCCACTGATACCAATGATGGGGCACTATTCCTCCCACTGACACCAATGATGGGGCACTATTCCTCCCACTGATACCAATGATGGGTTACTATTCCTCCCACTAATACCAATGATGGGTGTTAGAAGCTTTCCTTAACCTAATATCTAATATCTTCTTATTAACAGTACTAACATAAGTATGAATGAGTTGGATCTTAATAGAATAATTGAGTTATTATATTTATATTTGTTCTAGATTGGGAAAAGTAAGTAATTAGACTTCATAGTCTGTGAATATACATATGAACATATATCTTGGGTTTTTCCTTTACATTCAAGCCACATATGAGAGCAATTAGCTATACCTTCCCCCATCCTCCCCCATCTATGTAAGAGATAAAGTTACACTCAGACTTTGAGAGAAGTACATTGGAGGTTTTGTTTTAATACCTCCTGTTGGTGTCAATTATCTTAGTGGGACTACAAGAGAATACCAACCCACTTTTAGGAGATGGTGGGGGCTGGATTGCTCTTTTAAGAGCAGAACAAAGACTTTTTAAGGACACTTTGCTAGAAGCCTTGTTGCGTTACACACTATACACACATATACATATATACTATCTTATTATCAAGAACTTAACTATATTTTTTGGACATTATTTAAACATTCTGTATGACAATATTTTATTTCTAATTTTATGCAACATTATTATTAAATTAACTTTTTGAGTTTATGCAAGAAGTGGAAGGACTTTCTATCTGAACATTTCTCATCAATACAAGTTAATAAAATATCGAGACAATACGATATTTTACAGTGGCGAGCCTCCAGTTCGATTCGTTTCCGACAATCGCTTATTTTTGATTTTTTTCTCTTTCACCTTGATGAGAGGGAAGATGTTTGCAAACTCAACAAAATATGAAATCAAGCTTTCAGGAGAAGTAAAAGTCTGCAACAGATGAATTGTCGGCATAATCGAGAACCTAAAAGCAGAATTGGTGAGAATTTGCGCAATTGCAAGAAACGCTGTTCCTTGGTGATGTCATTTCCCGCCAAGAGAGAAAAGACGCGTTATGTAAAGAAAGACCTTCTTAATCGGTAAGTAATGGATTTTATTGATGAATTATCTAGAGAGAGTAAGTTAGAATTCAAGAATCTGTCTACATTTGTTAAAGATGATGAACTTTGGCGGTACATGTATAATGAGTGCTTACAGGCTAATAGTAAGATAGAAAAATCTAAGTTTTCCTTTAAGAAACTGAGCAAACAAGTTAGAAATGTAATGAAGTTAGTTAATGTTTTTAATGCCATGATTTTTGATGTTCCTAAGACTGCTGCTTGTGTAATGAAGCAAGATCAGAGCAGTGTATGTGCTAATTGCCAGATTTTGACTGAGCAAATAGATGATCTGCAAAGTGCAATTCAAACAAAAGACATTCAGTTATCTGACCTGCAGAATGATGTAAAAAGAATTTGTGTGAATACTAAGGCAGAGAAACAAAAATCTTTTGTACCAGACATCCAGTCTATAGAAGGAGACCCTATAGATCAGGAAGAAATGTGTAAGAGAAAATTAAGGGATAAAGCTGCAGAACTTAATCTTAAAATCCTTGATCAGCTCATGAAAATTTTGAAGGATATGCCAGCCTATGATAAGGAATCTAATGCTTTCTATAACATGGAGGTTTATGAAAATTTTTGTAATAATTTTTGTTTAAATCAGGAGCAAAGAAATTTTCTATTCTGTTTATGGCTCCCCAGTGTTATGGCATGTAGATTAATCAAAACGCCATATATTGAGGATGATGAGGAAATGCATAGCAATGCATCAGACCGACTACGTCAATTATTGATATTTACTACTGGAGAGGAAACTCCTTCTTTGGAAATCTTAGACTCCTTAAGAGCTACGATTAATGATGATCCTTTTGAATTTAAAAATAGATTTTCTAAAGTATACAAAATGATATTTAATTTAGACAATGAGACTCCTTCTGTGGTAAATGCTTTTGTTAAAAAATTCAAGTATCTTGATCCAGCATCTTTTATTATTGCTACTGGAAAAAATGATTTAGATCACGCAGCCAAAGTTATTGATACAGTTAGGAGACAATTTAAATTAAACAATCAGAAGAAGGAAAGTTTAATTGTTCAAAATGGAGAACAGAGAGAGACCATGTGCTTAGCCACACCCAATTATGAACATGTCACAGGCAGGACGAGAGTCTCAGAGCAGACAGGAAATACTATTTGTTTCTATTGTAAACGATTTGGTCATTTGAAAAGAGATTGTATTCATTATAAATTAGATTTACAAAGAAAAGCTTTGGAATTAGAAGACCAAAATATAATTTCTGAACAATCTGCTCCTCCATGTTCCAACAATAGTCTGTCTGAGTTGCCTTATGCCTCAGAAGTTAAAAAGATCAGTTCACTGAGAGTTAACAACAGCTTAAACAATATGGTAAACAGCGCTGTTGTCATTAATAGGAATGGTTTACTGCCATTGCCGAAATTTAAATCAGGATCAAATCGAGATTCTTCTTCTTTACCGTTGGCATATGTTGCTCCAAATTTATTGGATGAAAGTGGAAGGCCCAAATCAACATCAATTGATTCTTCCATGTACTGTAATGTTGGAAGTATTTGTACAGCAACTGCTGACATGTCTTCAGATCATAAATGGCCACATACAGGAACCAATCTTGAATTGGAACAATTGGTTAGATCACATAAAGATCTTTGGAATCAAAGCAAAAATGATGTAGGTTTGTTTACAAATTTTGAAGTTGACATAGAAGGTAGAGACCCTAAGCCTCAACCTCAATACAAATTGCCATTAGAATCAATTAATCCAATCTCTTCCATTGTAGATGAGTTTTTACAGCAAGGAATTTTAAAGAAAGTACAATCAGTGGTGAATAATTGTATTTGGCCTATCAAAGCTGATAATTCATATTCTTTATCAGTTGATTTCAGGACATTGAACAAATGCATCACAAATAACAAATCTATTGTTCCTGATTGTAACATAATGTCACATCTGGATGCCAAGGCCAAAATATTCTCTGTACTTGAAATTGCCAATAGCCATTTGTCAGTACCCTTAGCTAAGAGTTGTCAATATAAACTTGCCTTTAGCTTCAACAAAGAAACGTATACATTCACAAGATTAGCCCCAGGCTTAGATTTAAGTGATGGAATTGTTCATGAGTATTTGGGAAAAATATTATCTAAATTCTCTAGGCCAGAATGTATTGTCCAGCATGTAGACAAGCTTCTCTTGTCTACACAAAATATAACTGAGCATATCACTCTTTTGTCTGAAATATTTACGTTGTTACAAACAGCAGGATTGAAATTGAATACAGAGAAAGTTCAGTTGATGAAAAGACAGGTGGAATTCCTTCATATGCAAATTAGTCATGGACAGAGACAGTTGTTGCAAGAAAAAGTTAGAACTATTTCTGCTTATCCAATTCCAACAAATCGCAAGGCTTTGCATCAGTTTTTGAGCGAAGTAAATCATTGTAAAGATTTTATACTCAATTTTGCAGAGAAGTCTAGATCATTATTTGATCGTTTGAGACAAAAAGATGGAGTGTTTGACCAATGGGATCAAACTGAGAAAGAAGCTTTTGAACTATTGAAATGGGATTTGCAGAATGCTACTACATTAACCACTTGCCGCCCAGCCACTGTAGATATACGGTGGCAGGGCGGCACTCACAGGCAAAACCACGTTTTAAAACGTAGTTCTGCAAAACAGGTAGGGGGCGCACGCGAGGCGCGTGCACGCCCTACCTGTCCCGCGGGTGTCATCAGCGGGTCCTAGCCGCCGGGTCACGGCCAGTGATTACCGGCTTTTTGGCCGCGATGAGCTGTGATCACTTACAGATAACACGGCTGCATTGTTTACACACAGCCTTGTTATCTGTCAGTTGCTCAGCTCGTGACAAGCTGCAGAGGGTTTCTCTGCCTCGATCAGCTCCCCCCTCCCTCCCCCCCTCCAGCACACACCCCCTCCCCCTAGTAAAACACTCCCCTCACACAGTGAACACTAAAAATGTTAACCCCTTCCTCCCCAGTGACATTAGTACAGTTTCAGTGGGGTTTTTTTTCACTGATCACTGTATTGGTGTCACTGGGGATGTCAGTGACCCCAAGTCAGTTCCCCCCCAGTGTCAAAATGTCCGCCACAGTCCCGCAGTCCCGCCATAAGTCGCTGGTCGCCGTCATATGTCGCTGATCGCCGCAATATGTCGCTGATCGCCACCATTATTAGTATAAATAAAATAAAAAATCACAGTATCTTTCCCGCCATTTGTAAACGCTATAACTTTCACGTAAACCAATTAATTTACACGTATTGGGATTTTTTTTAGCAGAGACATGTCGCAGAATGCATTTTGGATGAAATTTGTGACAAAATTTGATTTTTTAATTTTTTTTACTGGACATGTTTTATAGCAAAAAGTCCAAAATATTGTTTTTTTGTCTCAAAATTGTCAGCCTTTTTTTTTATAGCGCAAAAAATTAAAAACGCACAGGCGATCAAATACCACCGAAAGAAAGCTCAATTTGTGGAAAAAAAAGGATGTAAATTTAATTTGGGTGCAGTGTTGCATGACCGCGCAATTGTCAGTTAAAGTAACGCAGCGCCATAACACAAACCTCTTCTGTAACCGCTTCCTTACCACCCTTCAGCAGAAATACTGCTACAGGGCGGCATGGGTACGCAAAATCACATATATATATATACGTAATTCGCGCTCCCGTGGTTTTCACACCCCTCCCAGATAGCGTCAGTTGCCCGACAGTACACCAGTCATCACATTTAACCCCTTGATTGCCAGGAGCACGCCCATGTACAATAAACCTCCATTGCTATTATAGTGTCTGAACGGGTCAATATCTTTGATCAGGTCAGCACTATATCAGCGTTCACATTAGTATAGCGTCCGCAAAAACGCAGCGTTAGCGGGATCAGCCCCTGCACCTGCCAACACCTGCGTTAAGCCCCTACGCTTACCCCCCCTTCTCCCCCAGCAAGTGCAGTGTCAGTAGATCACTGTCACTTGATACATTGCACACAAAACCGCAGTGTTCGCAGAATCAGGCCTGATCGGCACTTGTCGGTAAATTTTGATGGCTCTCATATGCAGCAGAGTGCCAGTACTAGTACCGCTCTACCTTTTGGTGAACTGGCGAGTACCAGCGGTCTAGTACATCTTGGTCTTTCACATACCTCCTTGATTTTTGGAGCTGTTTTTCACGGAATATCTGTATGCGTTGATTGTGGATCAAAGCAGTCTATATGCACAACAATTTATCGCCGCCAACCCAAATTCAAACCTTGCCAGACGAGTCGCATGGAAACTCATTACGGTTTTCAAATTTAAATTTTTTTTGGGCCTAACCCTCAACATGGGCATTACTAGAAGAAGTGAATTGCGGTTGTATTGGTCCGCAGACCCCATTCATCATATGCCGTGTTCTCTGCTGCCATGGTCAGGCATAGATATGAGAGTATAATGTGTTTTATGCATTTCAGCGACAATACACTCTGTCATCCTCGGGGTGACCCTGAATTTGACGGCTCCACAAAATTCAGCCCCTCGCAAATCACCTTACCCTAAAGTTTGCAGATGTCTATACTCCCCAGCAAAACATCTGCGTTGAGGAGTCCCTTATTATTTTTTCTGGCCGCCTTGCATTCAAACAATTTCTTCCCTGCAAGCGTGCCAGATATGGGGTCAAGATGTAGAAGACCTGTGAGAGGACAACAGGCTATACTTATAAGTTTTAGATTTACGAGGGAAAAGATAGTCACGTGGAGCCCCCCCGGATGCCCAGACTACATGGGGAGCAGTTTGGGACTTGGTGTCATCATTTCTCCATACGGGGTACCACTTATACGTGGACAATTTTTATTCAAGCGTACCACTATTTAGACATTTATTCAATCTTGGAACTGGCACTTGTGGCAAAGTGTGACCTAATGTGTGCCCACCATTAGAAGTGGGTGGATGCAGGGCGGTATATTCTAATGGTGGGCATACCACACACTTTTTATGGCAAATATTTCTTCTCATTTTTTCATTCAGTCCACTGGCTGCATACAAAAAAAAAAAAGAACATAGCATATATACCCAACAAGGACCAGCGACGTACTGGTACATCACTGGATTTGAATGGTTATACCAGGATGATGCCTACAGCTGCAGGCATCATCCTGGTATCGTTTTTTTCAGCCGGTGATCGGCTTTCATGTAAAAGCAATCCTAGTGGCTAATTAGCTGCAAGATTGCTTTTACAAGCAGTGGAAGATTATGTCCCCCCTCCCCCGCTGCCTTCCACGGCCTTCTCGGGCAGTTTCGTGCCATCGGGGGAACCTGAGAATGCAGCCGGTGTTTCTGCCAGCTGACCATAGAGCTGATTGGACACCAGAATGATGCCAATCATCTCTATAGTCTAAGAATTCGGAAGCTACAAGCATTTCATCACTTCAGTTTTGCAGGATATAAACAGCGCCATTTGTAAATTGGGAAAGCATCTGATCACACCGATTTTGGTTTGATTAGATAATGTAAGAGCAGAGGAGATATCTAGAGCCTGATAGACCCCAGATTTCTCAAAAAAGAATATATGACAATGCCCATTAAAGTTATAGGGGTTTTTTACGTTCCTTGTTATAGCATTAAAAGTGATTAAAAAAAAAAAATGAAAGGTACAATGTAAAAATAATAAAAAAAAAATCAAAATAACTATAAAAAAAAAAAAAAAATTGCCCCTCCCATGTGCGCACACCTGTGTGCACAAGCCTTGACTCTATGCCGTTATGTAAACAGCGGTTGAACCATGCATGTGAGGTATTGCCGTGAACGTCAGATCAAGGGCAGTAATTCTAACACTAGACCTCCTCTGTAAATCTAAAATGGTGGCTTTTAAAGGCTATTAAAGCGCTGCCTATGGATATTAAAAATGTTTGCAGTTTGTCGCCATTGAACGTGGCATGCGCAGTTTTAAAGCATGTCATGTTTGGTATCTATTTACTCGGCATACCATTATCTTTTATATTTTAAGAAATAATTGGCCAATATATTGTGTTTTTGTGCATTAAAAGTAAAAAAAGTGTATTTTTTAAAAAAAAATTGCATTTGAAAAATCGCTGCGCGAGTACTATGTGCCATAAAAAATTGTAGTACCCACCATTTTATTCACTAGGGTGCCTGCTTTAAAAAAATATATAATGTTTGGGGGTTTAAATTAATTTCCTAGCAAAAAATACTGATTGTTTTCATGTGAACAAAAAGGCTTGGTCTTCAGGTGGTTAGAAGAGTGAATGAAGTGTGGCATAAACTTCTAATGCTGGGCATAAAACGCCCCCACTCCCCAAAATGACCCCTTTTTGGAAAGTAGTCACTCCAAACTATTTGCTGAGAGGAATGTTGAATCAATAGAAGAATTTATTTTTTTACCACAAGTTTTTGGAAAATGACAAAAATAATTTTTTTTTTTTTTACACAAAGATGTCAATTAAATTATTTACTGCTCACACATGCCATGGTTATATGTGGAATTACTCCCCAAAATACATTTTGCTACTTCTTCTGAGTATGGGGGTACCACATGTGAGAGACGTTTTGGCAGTCTAGCCAAGTACAGCACCTTTAGGCTTTTAAAGGGCTTTATTTCCTCATTACACTTCCAGACTACCTATCACAGTTTCGGAGGCCCTGAAATGCCAGGATAGCACCTAACCCCCCCAAATTACCCCTTTTTGGAAAGTAGACACCCCAAGGAATTTGATAAGAGGCACGGTAAGTATTTTGCAGATCTCATTTGTTGCCACAAGTTTTTGGAAAATGAAGAAAAAAAACAAAAACATATTTTTTCTGTTCTTTTTTTATATTTCAAAACCTTGTGAGAAAAAATGAGATCTGCAAAATACTCACCATGCCTCTTTTTAAATTCCTTGGGGTGTCTACTTTCCAGAAAGGGGTCATTTGGGGGGGTTTGGGGCTATCCTGGCATGTCAGGGCCTTCGAAACTGTGATAGGTAGTGAGGAAGTGTAATGAGGAAGTTACGCATCTTCAGGCTTTCAAAGTGGTCATTGGATTTCAGGCTCCTGTATGTGTCTAGGCTCCCAAAAAGTCTCACACATGTGGTATCCCCATACTCAGTAGAAGTAGCAGAATGTATTTTGGGGTGTAATTCCACATATACCCATGGCTTGTGCGAGAAAGAAATCATTTAAATGACAACTTTGTGTAAAAAAAAAAAAGAAAAAAAAAGTTTTTGTCATTTTCCAGAAACTTGTGGAAAAAAAAAAATCTTCCATGGACTCAATATGCCTCTCAGAAGATAGCTTAGGGTGTCTAATTTCCGAAAAGGGGTCATTTGAGGGTGTTTGTACTATTCTGGTATTTTAGCACCTCAAGAAATGTGATGGGCAGTCAGAAAGTAAAAGCTGTGTAAATTCCATTATCTATACCATAGTTTGTAGACGCTATAACTTTCACAAAAAGCAATCAATATACACTTATTGGGATTTTTTTAACCAAAAACATGTAGCAGAATACATTTTGGCCTAAATATATGATGAAATTTTAGTTTTTTTAGATATTTTTTATGATCAAACTGAGAAAATATTGTTTTTTTCAAAAAAATGTTTTTTCTTCAAAACTTTTTCTGGTTATAGCGCCAAAAATAAAAAGTGCACAGGTGATAAAATACCACCAAAAGAATGCTCTATTTGTGTTAAAAAAATGACATAAATTTCATTTATGTACAATATTGCATGACCGCGCAATTGTCCTTTAAACTAGCGCAGCGCTGTATAGCAAAAAAATGTCGTAAATTGCAGTATCTATACCATAGTTTGTAGACGCTATAACTTTCACACAAAGCAATCAATATACACTTATTGGGATTTTTTTTACCAAAAACATGTAGCAGAATACATTTTGGCCTAAATTTATAACCAACTTTGAGTTTACTATATATTTTTTATATTTTTTATAGCTGAAAGTAAAAAATATTGTTTTTCTTCAAAATATTTGGTCTTTTTTTGTTTATAGCGTAAAAAATAAAAAGGTCAAATACCACCGAAAGAAAGCTCTATTTGTGTGAAAAAAAGGACGTAAATTTCGTTTAGGTGCAGCATTGCATGACCGCGCAATTATCAGTTGAATTAGTGCAGCGCCAAGTAGCAAAAAGAGGCCTGGTCATTAAGGGGGGTAAATCCTCTGGAGCTCAAGTGGTTAAATACTGTTGAGTTTTGTAGTAAAAGTCCTTTTGTTTTAGAAACCAATGTTTCCAATAATGCAATCTCAGCAACTTTGTCACAATTAAAAGAAGGTAATCAGAAAATAATAGGTTTCTTCTCAAGAACTTTGACAAATATGGAGAAAAACTTTGATGCACATATGAAAAATTTGTTAAGTGTTTTCTTTGCAGTCAAGGTAACTGAACACATTGTGAAATCAAGTAAGATCATATTACAGACACCTGATTCCTCACTGAAACTCCTAGGGGAAGATGGTTCAACAGAAAAGTATCGTGAAAATTATCCTATATGGTACAAAACACTGTCATCCAAACACATACAGATAGAAGTAACAAAAAGACCTTTTCAGGAAAACATACCAACACATGTTTGTACAGCTGTAAGTGAGAAGTTTGTACCTCATGTTTTCAACATAGGAACTGAGAAAAGTTTGAAACCAGTATGTATTACTGCAGATCAGTCTTACACTACAAGAAGTAAGCCAACACAAAAAACAGTTACGCATATTTCCAATTTTATAGAGATAAGATCAAAGGCATAATCCTTTGTCATCTCTGGGTTGATACAAAACCTTTCTTTGGTTTTGAAACCAAGGTTTTGACTCATGACCAATAATGGAGCTGTAGCGTCCTGTTATATTTATTTTTGTGTATTTCAGGTACTTATATAGCGTCGTCAATTTACGCAGTGCTTTTTACATATATATTGTACATTCACATAAGTTCCTAACCCTCAAGAGGTGTATAATCTAAGTTCCCTAACTCACAGTCATACATACACATACTAGGGCCAATTTAGATAGGAGCAATTCTCCTACCAACATGTCTTTGGAGTGTAGGAGGAAACCGGAGTACCCGGAGGAAACCAACGCAAGCACAGGGAGAACATACAAACTCCAGGCAGGTGATGCCATGGTTGGGATTTGAATCAGCGACCCTAGTACTGTTAGGCGGAAGTGCCTGCATTCTAAAATAGAACACTACAAGTCAATAAGAAGTGTTATAATCAAAATATGTCTTCCATGTCATGACTAGAAATGTTTGTGATTGTGATATGTAATATTAACAGATAAATGTAAGAGGATTAATCAATGTAAAATTATCAATGCCAAAATAATGATACTGCATTTCTGTTACAGGAAATGACCTAAGAGTAACTGTTAAAGGAAGAAAACTCAAATATTTCTAAACCTTTCAGATGATAATACATTTTCCAAGAAGGAAATTTATTCTGGAAGAAGCTTTGCAACAAGAATTTCATTCATCATAGTTTTGTTGTTCTTTTTATGTTCAATAAAGTTATTTTAACTTTACAGAGTGCTAGAAGAAGACAAGACATCTCAAGGCATCTCATAGAGGAAGAACTTATAAAACAATTGACTTTTGACTACTGATGAAATAATTCATTCATCAGATATATTGGTTTTTTTGTGTGTACATTTTATTTTGACATGATATGTTTACCATATCAAGACGAGATCAGTTTTTACATGAACATTTGCAATCACACACTATGTATTTTCAGAAGTGAAAGGGTTAAACTTTTGTTACAACAGAGTCACTCTACTTAGTTAGAATATCTGTTGTTAATTAAGCTAGAGATAAGTTTTTCTAAGGTACATATAGAAAAACTTAGGCAAGCTTTACATTGTTATATGTATGTTTTTTAAAAAAAAAAAAAAAAAATCATTTGATATAAATGTATGGATTGAAGTTAGAGAACATATGTTATGTTTAAATGTTAATAAGGTAATTTGAAAAATGTATGGATTATAGAACTGTGTGCTATACACATTTTGGAGGGAAAATATGAAACATCTATTTTTTAAGTGACATATTTTAAAGTATTGTACTATAATGTTACAGTTATACATTTATTAAGGGGATGAATTATTTGGTGAAAGGAAAGGAAAATAATAAGGGTAAAAATATTTTTATGTGATACATAACAAAAGGTTTATCAAAGAATTTGTTTTCCCATTATAGAATCAAATTAAAGATATGTTCAGATCAATTATATTAAGATCCAAAAACGCATAAATGGATACGAAAGTGACGAGAATGTGTATAAATGGATTAAGATAAGGAAAATGATTAAGATTCGATAAAATCGACCATTTTGAGAGGGAAATGTTAGAAGCTTTCCTTAACCTAATATCTAATATCTTCTTATTAACAGTACTAACATAAGTATGAATGAGTTGGATCTTAATAGAATAATTGAGTTATTATATTTATATTTGTTCTAGATTGGGAAAAGTAAGTAATTAGACTTCATAGTCTGTGAATATACATATGAACATATATCTTGGGTTTTTCCTTTACATTCAAGCCACATATGAGAGCAATTAGCTATACCTTCCCCCATCCTCCCCCATCTATGTAAGAGATAAAGTTACACTCAGACTTTGAGAGAAGTAGATTGGAGGTTTTGTTTTAATACCTCCTGTTGGTGTCAATTATCTTAGTGGGACTACAAGAGAATACCAACCCACTTTTAGGAGATGGTGGGGGCTGGATTGCTCTTTTAAGAGCAGAACAAAGACTTTTTAAGGACACTTTGCTAGAAGCCTTGTTGCGTTACACACTATACACACACACATATACATATATACTATCTTATTATCAAGAACTTAACTATATTTTTTGGACATTATTTAAACATTCTGTATGACAATATTTTATTTCTAATTTTATGCAACATTATTATTAAATCATCTTTTTGAGTTTATGCAAGAAGTGGAAGGACTTTCTATCTGAACATTTCTCATCAATACAAGTTAATAAAATATCGAGACAATACGATATTTTACAATGGGTTACTATTCCTTCCACTAATACCAATGATGGGTTACTATTCCTCCCACTAATACCAATGATGGGGCACTATTCCTCCCACTAATACCAATGATGGGGCACTATTCCTTCCACTAATACCAATGATGGGTTACTATTCCTTCCACTAATACCAATGATGGGGCACTATTCCTCCCACTGATACCAATGATGGGGCACTATTCCTTCCACTAATACCAATGATGGGTTACTATTCCTCCCACTAATACCAATGATGGGTTACTATTCCTCCCACTAATACCAATGATGGGGCACTATTCCTTCCACTAATACCAATGATGGGGCACTATTCCTCCCACTGATACCAATGATGGGGCACTATTCCTCCCACTGATACCAATGATGGGGCACTATTCCTCCCACTGATACCAATGATGGGGCACTATTCCTCCCACTGATACCAATGATGGGGCACTATTCCTCCCACTGATACCAATGATGGGTTACTATTCCTCCCACTAATACCAATGATGGGTTACTATTCCTTCCACTAATACCAATGATGGGTTACTATTCCTCCCACTAATACCAATGATGGGGCACTATTCCTCCCACTAATACCAATGATGGGGCACTATTCCTTCCACTAATACCAATGATGGGTTACTATTCCTTCCACTAATACCAATGATGAGGCACTATTCCTCCCACTGATACCAATGATGGGGCACTATTCCTTCCACTGATACCAATGATGGGTTACTATTCCTCCCACTAATACCAATGATGGGTTACTATTCCTTCCACTAATACCAATGATGGGTTACTATTCCTCCCACTAATACCAATGATGGGGCACTATTCCTCCCACTAATACCAATGATGGGGCACTATTCCTTCCACTGATACCAATGATGGGTTACTATTCCTTCCACTAATACCATTGATGGGGCACTATTCCTCCCACTAATACCAATGATGGGTTACTATCTTCCACTAATATCAATGATGGGTTACTATTCCTCCCACTAATACCAATGATGGGTTACTATCCCTCCCACTGATACCAATGATGGGTTACTATTCCTTCCACTAATACCAATGATGGGGCACTATTCCTCCCACTAATACCAATGATGGGTTACTATTCCTCCCACTGATACCAATGATGGGGCACTATTCCTTCCACTGATACCAATGATGGGTTACTATTCCTCCCACTGATACCAATGATGGGGCAATACTCTTCCTTTTACAAAGCACCAACTCTGAGGCCATGCTTATTCTCACTGATGCTGGGCCCGGGACAGTTTCTACCCCTACTGACCACAATCCAGCCCCCCTAAAGTCTGAGGTACAGTAAACTGGCCCTTTGAATGAAAAGTTTGGACACCCATGGTTTAAGGCATGGGTGCCCAACCTGCGGCCCTCCAGGTGTTGCGGAACTACAAATCCCATGAGGCATTGCAAGGCTGACAGTTATAAGCATGACTCTCAAAGGCAGAGACATGATGGGACTTGTAGTTTTGCAACAGTTGGAGGGCCACCAGTTGAGCACCCATGGTTTAAGGGGTTAAAACAGGCAGTGAGGTAGCTATTAAATAATAAAAAGACAGCGCTCATGAAAAAGTCCTCTACACGCAACATTATAGCCAAGCTCCACTTTTTCCGTACCAAGGAGCAACTCCTACAAGCTGCCCGTAATGCAGAATCTCTACAGTTCCAGGGTCATACCTACCAATTGTTCCAAGACCTATGCCCCACAACTATCTCCAAGCGCAGGGCTATGAAACCTCACCTACAAGTACTTCAACAACACGCTATACCATATAGGTGGAGCTTCCCCTTTGCAGTGCGATTCTGATACCAGACCCGAGATTACATCTGCAAGACTCCAGAGGACCTATTAGACACCTTGCGGATCCTGCAACTACATTCCCCAGCGACGCCTTCAGAAAGCGCCAAGCGGAGGTCCACATCCTGCTCGCCGCGGAAGTCCTTCCCCGCACGTACAACTGAAGGTCAACTCAACCTCCACAAAAGAGGGCGTTTCTCGTCACCGGGCCTATCTTCGCATTTTTTTCCTCTTTTGCCATACACACCAAACGGTGTACTCTTTTGTATATCATCGCGGTTAACACCCTTGATATCCTTTCTCCCACTACCTGTTAGATTTTGGTTGCCCCGCAACTTGGGGATTGTTCTGCACCCCCCCTCCTGGGCTCCATTTTAGTTTGTATTCAGGAGCCTAGGCTTTGGCGGCATGCAATGCCACACCCCTACACCCAAGATGTCTCACCAGTACTGCTAGTGCCGTCTGAGTCTAGGACACCCTAATTTTCTCAGATGTTTTTTTTATACACCTGTTTTTTCTACCGGGACCTCGCCACCATTTATTAACCATATTGCTGTCATCCTCACGGTCCGCCTACCTGCTCACTCCACCCTAGCCCCTGTGTTATTGGTTATTTAATAACACTTGGGCTACTATTGCTCCCTAGCCCACCCTGATCCAGGGTGTCCTTGGGAACCCACCTTTTAGGCCTTAAATGTCCTCCTACACCCCTTCTCCCATGTTACCTCTCCCATACCGTACCCCTCCTCCCTCCCCCCAACATGACTCCATGACTTCGCGCAACATACTCCGCAACGTTCTCATCCCCCACAGTAATCGTCAGGCTCCATCCTGGGCGGTAGTGCCATGCTATCCAAACCACTATGCACTTTCCCCATGGGCTCGTTAAATATCCTTACCCTGAATGTACAGGGCCTTAATATTCCACAGAAACGTAATAAGGCTTTCCGAACCTTTGCTACACTTAAAGCTCACGTGGTCTGTCTACAGGAAACACACTTCACTCCCAACTCCACCCCTAAGTTTTTTGGCTCCCGATATCCTCAGGTCTATACAGCCTCTGCCACCACCAAACGCAGGGGGGTACTGATTGCCTTCCATCGCACAGCACCTTTCATGCTATGCATCGAAATCAAAGACCCGGAGGGTCGTTACCTCCTGTTAGTAGGGCAACTCCTAGATGTAGATGTCACCATTGTTGCATACTATGCCCCAAACCAAGACCCTTTACCATTCCTTTCCCACATACTCTCGGTTATAGACCACCATAAGCGCAGAACTTTAATTGTTAGCGGAGACTCTAACAGTGTAATATATCCCTTTCTCGACAAATCTCCTCAACCACCCCCTGTCCCTGCCTCTAAACAAACCTTCCAAGCCATACTACAACGTTATCCTTTGATAGATACATGGCGGGAACTCAATCCGGCTAAAAGCCAATACACCTTCTATTCTCACCCCCACCAGTCATTCTCCAGGATAGATCATATTTTCATTACCACCGCCTCTTCTCCCCGGCTCCTGACTTCTGAAATAATTCCAATCCCTTGGTCTGACCATTGCGCCATATTCACGACTATGACCTCATTAGCCCCATCCCCTGCTGAATCCTCTTGGATCATTAACGATAATCTGCTCGCAAATCCAGCTCACTGTCTAGAAATCAAAGCAGCCCTCAAAGACTATTTTTCTCTTAACCAATCGCCTGATATTTCCCCTCTCCTGTTATGGGAAGCGCATAAACCGGTATTGTGAGGGTTTTGCATTAGCAAAGCATCCTTCTTAAATAAAACCAAAAGACAACAACGTCTCTCACTGGAGCAAACCTATGATCGTTCCCATCAAGCCTTCCAGGCGTCTCCTACGCCTACCAATCGTGAGGCCCTGGAGCGATCTAGATTGGCTCTAGATCTCTTTCTCACAGATCAAGCGGAACTTTCACTTCGTAGATCTAGGCACAAATATTATACTAGGGCAAATAAACCCAATACATTCCTGGCCCTCTCACTTCGCAGGCTTGACCAGCTCACTAGACCTATCCGGATACGCAGCTCGTCTAGCAACCTCACTAGCAACCCAGAACACATTCTACAGACTTTCCATAAATGTCTGTCACAGCTTTATTCTTCTTCCACACCTTTTGACCCCACACAAGCTGATACCCTTCTAACTTCCATTTCTTTCCCGAAACTCTCAGAGTGCCAATTAGCGACACCTGAGCGACTCATCTCCTCAGCCGAAACCTTAGATGCTCTTAAAAGTCTAAAACTATGTAAACGCCCAGGGCCAGATGGCTTCTCAGCCACTTACTATAAAAAATGTGCCCATCTCCTCACACCTATCCTCACTAATACTTTTAACGCTTTACTATCAGGCCAAACCTTCAACCATGAAACAGTGCAGGCGAAAATTTCAATGATCCCAAAGCCAAATTCTGATGACACGCAGTGGTCCAATTACACTGTTCAACAGGTAAAAAGTTTTGGACATAAAATTAGCTAATCTTACATAATTTTGGGGTGCTGAAAACGAAAATGACCCTAAAAAATGTTGATTGGCTCTAGTTTCCATGATATATTCACCCATCTAATGACGTAAGCCATTCAAAATTATGATGCAACTTCAGCTGCATATTGCGCAATTGATACTGGTGACCAATAGAAAATTGCATGTATACTGAGATGATGCAATATTAGCCTTTAATTGCATCACTTCACTGCATAAAAGCTGCAGTATCTGTAGCTGATTGTAGTTCGAAAGCGTCTTTACATTTCGTTTTATGCTTATATAGGCTACTCAGTAATGCCTCGAACTTGTGTGAATAAAGCAGATAATTTCTGCTATATCTGCGGTGAAATAACTTTTGTCTCACAAAAAAGGAGGATAACAGGAATGATTAAGAAAGCCTACAACTTGTATTTTGGCTGCAAGATAGGAGACCAGGACAAGAGCTGGGCACCACATATATGCTGCAATTCTTGTGGGACGGCACTGGAGCAATGGTTGAATGGAAAAAAGGCATCTATGCCTTTCGCTGTGCCAATGATTTGGAGAGAGCCAACAGATCATGTTAGTAATTGTTACTTTTGTATGGTGCCTCCAATTGTAAAAGGGCTAAATAAGAAGAAAAAAGTTATCTGTGCACTATCCAAATATTCCATCGGCAATACGTCCAGTTCCTCATGGAGAGGGGCTACCAATTCCTAAAGCACCAGAATCCTTCGTGGTTGAGTCAAGTGAGGAAGAACCTGAAGCGTGTAGTCACGTGCAGTTGTAAGAGAAAGCCCTTTCCTCGAATACAAGAGAAAAGCCAAGAGAAGCAAAACCGACACAAACTGAAGACAAAACTAGTGAGAATCCTAAGTATTAAAATGATTCAACTTAGCTTATGGCTATAATTTTTCTTGGTAATCCTATGCAATATATTATGCCATTTAGGCTTTGTTATGTAGTCAATATCACTTGCTTTATATTTGTGGAAAGACATCTATCTATATAATTATTGTGCATTATGTAGTCATTACGCCTATAGTAGAAAACTTTCCGTTTACAGAAAAACTAGAGCCAATTGACAAATTTCATTATTATATTTAGAGATGAGCGAATCGAAGTAGGCGAAGTGGAATTCGAGTCGAATATTGGAAAATTTTAGATTCGCGCCGAATCCGAAAAATAGCCTACTTCGGACGCGCGAATCGAAATTTTTCCTAAAATGGCGGCGGACATGTGCGGCGACGGAGCGGGGATGTCTGGGAAGGCGCGCAGACAAGGCGCGCTGACCCATAATGCATTCCTTAAGGACATGTGATCGCATTAGCCAATCAGCAGCCAGCCAGCCAGCACTGTGTAATGGTCGAGCTATAAATGGCGGCCATTTTAGAATTCTTCATTTGCCTCCAGTCATTCAAGAGAGGCAGACCGCTCTGTATTAGGGACAGAGTTAGGGCCACAGAAACGTTACTTGGGGACAGAGAAACGTTACTTAGGGACAGAGAAACGTTACTCAGGGACACAGAATTGTTAGTGAGGGCCACAGAATCGTTACTTAGGGCCACAGAAACGCTAGTTAGGGCAACAGAATTGTTACTCAGGGACAGACAGAATTGTTACTGAGGGCCACAGAATTGTTACTTAGGGCCACAGAAACGTTACTCAGGGACACAGAATTGTTACTGAGGGCCACAGAACTGTTACTTAGGGCCACAGAAACGTTAGTTAGGGTCACAGAATTGTTACTCAGGGACAGACACAGAATTGTTACTGAGGGCCACAGAATTGTTACTTAGGGCCACAGAAACGTTACTCAGGGCCACAGAATTGTTACTGAGGGCCACAGAACTGTTACTTAGGGCCACAGAAACATTAGTTAGGGCCACAGAATTGTTACTCAGGGACAGACACAGAATTGTTACTGAGGGCCACAGAATTGTTACTGAGGGCCACAGAACTGTTACTTAGGGCCACAGAAACGTTAGTTAGGGCCACAGAATTGTTACTCAGGGACAGACACAGAATTGTTACTGAGGGCCACAGAATTGTTACTTAGGGCCACAGAAACGTTACTCAGGGACACAGAATTGTTACTGAGGGCCACAGAACTGTTACTTAGGGCCACAGAAACGTTAGTTAGGGCCACAGAATTGTTACTCAGGGACAGACACAGAATTGTTACTGAGGGACACAGAATTGTTACTGAGGGCCACAGAACTGTTACTTAGGGCCACAGAATTGTTACTCAGGGACACAGAATTGTTACTGAGGGCCACAGAACCGTTACCTAGGGCCACAGAATTGTTACTCAGGGACAGACACAGAATTGTTACTCAGGGACACAGAATTGTTACTGAGGGCCACAGAACCGTTACTTAGGGCCACAGAATTGTTACTCAGGGACAGACACAGAATTGTTACTGAGGGCCACAGAATTGTTACTTAGGGCCACAGAAACGTTACTGAGGGCCACAGAACCGTTACTTAGGGCCACAGAATTGTTACTCAGGGACACAGAATTGTTACTGAGGGCCACAGAACCGTTACTTAGGGCCACAGAATTGTTACTCAGGGACAGACACAGAATTGTTACTGAGGGCCACAGAATTGTTACTTAGGGCCACAGAAACGTTAATCAGGGACACAGAATTGTTACTGAGGGCCACAGAACTGTTACTTAGGGCCACAGAAACGCTAGTTAGGGCCACAGAATTGTTACTCAGGGACAGACACAGAATTGTTACTCAGGGACAGACAGAATTGTTACTGAGTGCCAGAGAATTGTTACTGAGGGCCACAGAACCGTTACTTAGGGCCACAGAATTGTTACTCAGGGACACAGAATTGTTACTGAGGGCCACAGAACCGTTACTTAGGGCCACAGAATTATTACTCAGGGACAGACACAGAATTGTTACTCAGGGACACAGAATTGTTACTGAGGGCCACAGAACCGTTACTTAGGGCCACAGAAACGTTACTCAGGGACACAGAATTGTTACTGAGGGCCACAGAACCGTTACTTAGGGCCACAGAATTGTTACTCAGGGACAGACACAGAATTGTTACTGAGGGCCACAGAATTGTTACTTAGGGCCACAGAAACGTTACTCAGGGACACAGAATTGTTACTGAGGGCCACAGAACTGTTACTTAGGGCCACAGAAACGTTAGTTAGGGCCACAGAATTGTTACTCAGGGACAGACACAGAATTGTTACTGAGGGACACAGAATTGTTACTGAGGGCCACAGAACCGTTACTTAGGGCCACAGAATTGTTACTCAGGGACACAGAATTGTTACTGAGGGCCACAGAACCGTTACTTAGGGCCACAGAATTGTTACTCAGGGACAGACACAGAATTGTTACTGAGGGCCACAGAATTGTTACTTAGGGCCACAGAAACGTTACTCAGGGACACAGAATTGTTACTGAGGGCCACAGAATTGTTACTTAGGGCCACAGAAACGTTACTCAGGGACACAGAATTGTTACTGAGGGCCACAGAATTGTTACTTAGGGCCACAGAAACGTTAGTTAGGGCCACAGAATTGTTACTCAGGGACACAGAATTGTTACTGAGGGCCACAGAACCGTTACCTAGGGCCACAGAATTGTTACTCAGGGACAGACACAGAATTGTTACTCAGGGACACAGAATTGTTACTGAGGGCCACAGAACCGTTACTTAGGGCCACAGAATTGTTACTCAGGGACAGACACAGAATTGTTACTGAGGGCCACAGAATTGTTACTTAGTTCCACAGAAACGTTACTCAGGGACACAGAATTGTTACTGAGGGCCACAGAACTGTTACTTAGGGCCACAGAAACGTTAGTTAGGGCCACAGAATTGTTACTCAGGGACAGACACAGAATTGTTACTGAGGGACACAGAATTGTTACTGAGGGCCACAGAACCGTTACTTAGGGCCACAGAAACGTTACTCAGGGACACAGAATTGTTACTGAGGGCCACAGAACCGTTACTTAGGGCCACAGAATTGTTACTCAGGGACAGACACAGAATTGTTACTGAGGGCCACAGAATTGTTACTTAGGGCCACAGAAACGTTACTCAGGGACACAGAATTGTTACTGAGGGCCACAGAACTGTTACTTAGGGCCACAGAAACGTTAGTTAGGGCCACAGAATTGTTACTCAGGGACAGACACAGAATTGTTACTGAGGGACACAGAATTGTTACTGAGGGCCACAGAACCGTTACTTAGGGCCACAGAATTGTTACTCAGGGACACAGAATTGTTACTGAGGGCCACAGAACCGTTACTTAGGGCCACAGAATTGTTACTCAGGGACAGACACAGAATTGTTACTGAGGGCCACAGAATTGTTACTTAGGGCCACAGAAACGTTACTCAGGGACACAGAATTGTTACTGAGGGCCACAGAATTGTTACTTAGGGCCACAGAAACGTTACTCAGGGACACAGAATTGTTACTGAGGGCCACAGAATTGTTACTTAGGGCCACAGAAACGTTAGTTAGGGCCACAGAATTGTTACTCAGGGACACAGAATTGTTACTGAGGGCCACAGAACCGTTACCTAGGGCCACAGAATTGTTACTCAGGGACAGACACAGAATTGTTACTCAGGGACACAGAATTGTTACTGAGGGCCACAGAACCGTTACTTAGGGCCACAGAATTGTTACTCAGGGACAGACACAGAATTGTTACTGAGGGCCACAGAATTGTTACTTAGTTCCACAGAAACGTTACTCAGGGACACAGAATTGTTACTGAGGGCCACAGAACTGTTACTTAGGGCCACAGAAACGTTAGTTAGGGCCACAGAATTGTTACTCAGGGACAGACACAGAATTGTTACTGAGGGACACAGAATTGTTACTGAGGGCCACAGAACCGTTACTTAGGGCCACAGAATTGTTACTCAGGGACACAGAATTGTTACTGAGGGCCACAGAACCATTACTTAGGGCCACAGAATTGTTACTCAGGGACAGACACAGAATTGTTACTGAGGGACACAGAATTGTTACTGAGGGCCACAGAACCGTTACTTAGGGCCACAGAATTGTTACTCAGGGACACAGAATTGTTACTGAGGGCCACAGAACCGTTACTTAGGGCCACAGAATTGTTACTCAGGGACAGACACAGAATTGTTACTCAGGGACACAGAATTGTTACTGAGGGCCACAGAACCGTTACTTAGGGCCACAGAATTGTTACTCAGGGACAGACACAGAATTGTTACTCAGGGACACAGAATTGTTACTCAGGGACACAGAATCGTTGAATTAAAGAGTATGTCAGACAACATGCAGAGGAGTGGCAGAGGAGGCAATGTTTTAGGAGCGAGCAGACGTGGCAGCAGAGGAAGGGGTCGAGGCAGCACTATTCGCAGCCAGCGGTCGTGTCTCCACCGACAACCCTGCCGTCATCGATTGGTTGGCTCGGTCGTCTTCCTCTTCCCAGGTCACCTCTGACACCTACAGCCAACGGTCGGTGTGTACGTCAGACACAACCGTTAGTTGGCATGGCCCGGGAGCAAGCCCACTGAAATCACGTGTCCTCTACCTGCCCCTGTCCTTTGGTGTTCCCTCACCAAGCGAAGTATCGCATGCTGTGGGCTCAGCCCCACTGTACAGTGAGGAAGAGCTAACAGAGGGCGGTCAGGAACGGGGGGAGACATCCGCCTTTTCAGCAGCCAGGCGAAGAAGTACTGGCGAGGAGAGTGGCTCGGTAGCCGGTCTAGAGACAGGTCTGTCTCCTGACCCAGACGCAGCCGAGGGGGCTAGTAGTGAGGCGGAGAACCTACTTGATGATGAGGAGGTTGATCGCACTTGGCAGCCTCGTCGTCATCAGGTAATTTCTTCCGCATCATCAGGAGAAGAGGGTGCCAGCTTGGCAGCGAGCGAAACAGTCGGTGGGTTGCCCAGGAGGCAGCAGGGTCGCAGCAGTGTCAGTGGAGCCAAACGGCCACGGAGTACAGCACCAGCTCCACTGCAGCCTACCACCACGGCCAGTAGTGGTGCCGGTGCACACGGAGGAAGTAGCAGTCAGCCAGTGAGGATTAGCGGGGGCAAAGTTTCCTACTCGGTGGTGTGGCAATTTTTCGTCAAGCCGCCCGAGGAAGTAAACGTAGCCGTATGTCGACTATGTGGCCAGAAATGCAAGCGTGGCCAGGGGGCCCATGTTGGGACTACAGCTTTGCGTCAGCATATGCAGCGTCACCATTCGGTGGCCTGGGAAAACCGTGATAAAGATACGGCGGTTCTGCCTGCCCCAGCCCCCGCTCCATCACCCGCTCCGTTACTTGCTCCGTCACCCGACGTCAATCGCCCTCTATCAGCCAGTCAAGGCTCCAACACCTCTGCTGAGGGGAGTTGTCGCTCGTTGGCATCTTCCGCTCGTTCAGATGCTCCTTCTCCTGCTACTCCTCTTCTCGGATTCCGTCAGCAGTCTTTCTTGGAATCCGTTTCCAAGAGACAACAGTTTGCGAGCACGCACCCGACGGTGCAGAAGCTGAACGTCCTCCTGTCCAAGTTGCTGGTGCTGCAGTCCCTCCCTTTCCAACTGGTGGACTCAGCACCTTTCCGAGAAATGATGGCTTGTGCCGCGCCGCGGTGGAGAGTGCCAAGCCGTCATTTCTTCGCCATAAAGGCAGTGCCAGCCCTGCATTCACATGTAGAAGAGATGGTGGGCCAGTCTTTGAGCATGTCGGTCTCTGCCAAAGTGCACGGCAGCGCCGACGTGTGGAGCTGTAACTACGGTCAGGGACAGTACATGTCATTTACGGCCCACTGGGTGAACGTGGTGCCGGCACAGCCGCACCAGCAACTTGGACAGGTCACGACGCTTTTGCCTCCACGTTTGCACGTCCTTGGTCCAGCAAACATGTCCGCCTCTACCACCTCTTCTTCCGCCGTGTCCTCAGCCGCCACCCCCGTGCCAAGTCCCATTACCCGACCGGCATATCACATGTGCAGGGCGCAACGGTGTCACGCTGTGCTGCACCTGGTATGCCTTGGCGAACGTAGTCACACAGGGGAGGAACTTCTGAGTGTAATGAACAGAGAAATCGACAGATGGCTGTCTCCGCGCAAACTGAAAATCGGAACCATGTTGACCGACAACGGAAAGAACATGGTGTCTGCTCTGCGTCAAGGAAGGTTGTGCCATGCGCCATGCATGGCTCACGTGTTCAATCTGGTTGTCAAGCGGTTCCTAAAATCCACCATCCCACTGCAAGACATCCTTAAAATGTCACGTAAACTTTAAATAATAAGGGATCCTCCTGCGCTCATGGGAATAATTGACAAAATACAGCTGCTGTCACTTAGCTGATACCAATAAGTGCAAAATAAAATTAAAAATTAGTGAAGCGCTTGTATCACATGAATACAATCATGTATCTCCATATACAGGCAGTCCCCGGGTTACGTACAAGATAGGGACTGTAGGTTTGTTCATAAGTCGAATTTGTTCATAAGTTGAATCAGGCACTTTTATAAGCACTAACTACTAACCAAACGACAGGATATTAGATTACGTTTTTGTAATAAGGTTACAGAAAGCAGTAAAACCTCAAGAGGCTCTAAACTGGTGTTTTGCATAAGAACTGCAGCTTGGACACATGTTTGCCTTAACATATTTAACTTTTATGTGCATGTAAATGTTATTATTGCAGGGTAAAAATACACTGTACTGTAATGTACTGTATGAGAGAACTCTGCTCTCCTTTACACAGCACACGCTGCCCCCTCCCCCCTGCACAGACGGAGGATCACTTCAGTGAGCAGCCTGACAGCCTCTCCTTTCCTCTCCCCGGAGGTGCAGACAGACAGTCTTAAATCACTTTGGAGATAGTGGGCAGACACTGCTAGCCCCACAAGTAACGAGCAATGGATGTCTCTGTCTCTTATGTCTCTCTGATGTCTCTTATCAGCTAGTCTCTTATCAGCTTGCTGCACAAGAATGCTGACAGCTTGACTTCCGGTCCCGAGGGAAGTGTACGTAAGTATGAGTATTACGTAAGCCGAATGTACTTAACTCGGGGACTGCCTGTAGTGTAATTATAAATCAAAGTGACCACTATATATAATAAATGTGTGTTGACTCCCTCTAGTGAAAAGAAAAATAGTGTCAACCAAAATAGCTAAATAACACACATTAGGAAACTAAATATATAGTGCATAAATCAAATATAATGAACAGAATATATATACGTGAAAACAGAATATTGGCCACATACAATGGTGTCTAAATTATACATAAATGATATATGCCATAGGTGAACAAGACAATATCAAAGGTGAAAAAAATATTCCATGCATGTGACTGTGCTTTAAGCTGGAACACACACGTGATCTCCACTTCTAAGTGCAAGTACTCTCCTTCAAATGGCAGCAATGCCTGCTCACCTCCCTTCCTCGACCCACACAGGGCCTCAAAGCAGTTACCACCTCAGTGGTGTATTCCTCTGGCAGACTCCTTATTCCTCCTCCTCTCTTATGCAACTCATAAAAAGACAAGAAAGCCTTCCATAGTGTAGTAAATTTAATAGGCAAAGTTAAAAATTACAAAGTTTTCCACTCACATGCTCCTTTCCATAAAAAAGCGTTTTTCCCAGCCTGTGGGTAGATATGCATGCACCTGGGGGAATCCAATATGGCCACTGTGTCCGGACATACGTCACCAGGAAGTAGACAAACCGACGCGTAGCGTCACGTGCGTCGTGACTTCATCATCAACCCTGATGAAGTCACGACGCACGTGACGCTACGCGTCGGTTTGTCTACTTCCTGGTGACGTATGTCCGGACACAGTGGCCATATTGGATTCCCCCAGGTGCATGCATATCTACCCACAGGCTGGGAAAAACGCTTTTTTATGGAAAGGAGCATGTGAGTGGAAAACTTTGTAATTTTTAACTTTGCCTATTAAATTTACTACACTATGGAAGGCTTTCTTGTCTTTTTATGAGTTGCATAAGAGAGGAGGAGGAATAAGGAGTCTGCCAGAGGAATACACCACTGAGGTGGTAACTGCTTTGAGGCCCTGTGTGGGTCGAGGAAGGGAGGTGAGCAGGCATTGCTGCCATTTGAAGGAGAGTACTTGCACTTAGAAGTGGAGATCACGTGTGTGTTCCAGCTTAAAGCACAGTCTCTTGCATGGAATATTTTTTTCACCTTTGATATTGTCTTGTTCACCTATGGCATATATCATTTATGTATAATTTAGACACCATTGTATGTGGCCAATATTCTGTTTTCACGTATATATATTCTGTTCATTATATTTGATTTATGCACTATATATTTAGTTTCCTAATGTGTGTTATTTAGCTATTTTGGTTGACACTATTTTTCTTTTCACTAGAGGGAGTCAACACACATTTATTATATATAGTGGTCACTTTGATTTATAATTACACTATATGGAGATACATGATTGTATTCATGTGATACAAGCGCTTCACTAATTTTTAATTTTATTTTGCACGTAAACTTTGCATGCATTTCAGCCATTCCTAGACCGCAAAGCACACCCTCCTTGAGCTGCAGCGGCAGAATGGAATTCCACAGCATCGCCTGATCTGCGACGTTGCAACAAGGTGGAATTCAACCCTACACATGTTAGACCGCCTTTACGAGCAGCGAAAGGCCATCACCGATTTCCTGATGTTACAAGCGGATAAAGGTACTCCCCTGTGTAACTTCGATGTCAGCCATTGGCAGCTCATGCGTGACACCTGCCGCTTGCTCAGGCCCTTTGAGGAGGCCACGCTATTCGTGAGTCGGCAGGACTATGGGATGAACGACGTCATTCCTCTGTTGCACGTCCTGGAACAAATGCTGTTAACAATGGCTGGTCAGGGTGCGGTAGACGTGGCGCACAGATCTCAACGCCACATGACCCCTGTGGGGGCAGGGCAGGAAGAAGAGGAGGAGGTAGAGGAGGACATTTGTGCTCAGGAATTATTGAGTGAAATGGGTGGTTTTTCCACTCAGCGGACAGGAGTGGAGGAGCAGGAGCATCTGGGAGAGGAGGAGGAGACAGAGGACCCAGACGCACCGTGGCAGTATGCTGTAGAGATGGAGGCAGGGAGTCCCTCGCATTCCTTGGCACAAATGGCCCATAGCATGCTCGGTTGCTTGCGTAGCGACAGCCGAATAATAACCATCAGACAGAGAGATGACTTTTGGCTGTCCACCTTGTTGGACCCTCGCTACCATTCAAAAATGGTGGCCTTTTTCACACCTGCTGAGAGGGAGGCCAAAATTACGTACTATAAAAACCACCTATGAAGTCAGTTGGTCTCTGCCTTTCTGCGCCAACGTCCATCCTCAGACACTGTGGGCCCTGTGCGCTCGCGTTCCGCTGCCATGGCAGCAGGGGAGGGGTGGGGTGGTAGGAGCAGTGGCAGCTCCACCAGCAGCGGCTGCCTCAGTCTGCAGTCGATGATGAGTAGCTTTCTTCACCAGCGCAGTGAGGAAACTACTAACCAGCCGCAGCAGCAGCAGCATCAGGTGGACCTGGAGCAGGACCTCAAACAACAGGCTTGGGCCTACTTGGACAGCACCCTGCCAACCGAGGTAGACAATCCCCTTGACTACTGGGCAATGAAACTTGACCTTTGGCCCCAACTAGCTGAATTTGCCCTTGAAAGGCTGTCATGCCCGGCCAGTAGCGTGGCATCGGAGCGCGTGTTTAGTGCGGCAGGAGGTATTGTAACTCCGCGGAGGACACGACTGTCCACCCAAAGTGTGGAGAGACTCACGTTTGTGAAAATGAATCAGGCGTGGATTAGTCTGGATTTCAAACCACCAGTTCCTGACACAACTGACTAAATCCGCCATGAATCATGCCACAAACATGTGCCACTTTCAGGTCTCCTCACACACTGCTGGTGTGTTCCATTTTTTGTCATAGGGTGCTGGCAGATTACGGGCCTCCCATAGCTGCTGCCAGGCCCCTAATCTGCCATGGGCCCCTGTACCGCCTCCTCATGCTGCTGCCAGGTCCACAGTCTCTCATGGGTCCCTGTACGGCCTCCCATTGCTGCTGTCTCCATCGCCACACTCTGCCATGTGCCACTTTCAGGTCTCCTCACACTGCTGGTGTGTTACATTTTTTGTCATAGGGTGCTGGCAGATTACGGGCCTCACATAGCTGCTGCCAGGCCCCTAATCTGCCATGGGCCCCTATACCGCCTCCTCATGCTGCTGCCAGGTCCAGAGTCTCTCATGCCATGTGCCACTTTCAGGTCTCCTCACACTGCTGGTGTGTTCAATTTTTTGACATAGGGTGCTGGCAGATTATGGGCCTCCCATAGCTGCTGCCAGGCCCCTAATCTGCCATGGGCCTATACCGCCTCCTCATGCTGCTGCCAGGTCCACAGTCTCTCATGGGTCCCTGTACGGCCTCCCATTGCTGCTGTCTCCATCGCCACACTCTGCCATGTGCCACTTTCAGGTCTCCTCACACACTGCTGGTGTGTTCAATTTTTTGACATAGGGTGCTGGCAGATTACGGGCCTCCCATAGCTGCTGCCAGGCCCCTAATCTGCCAAGGGCCCCTATACCGCCTCCTCATGCTGCTGCCAGGTCCACAGTCTCTCATGGGTCCCTGTACGGCCTCCCATTGCTGCTGTCTCCATCGCCACACTCTGCCATGTGCCACTTTCAGGTCTCCTCACACTGCTGGTGTGTTACATTTATTGTCATAGGGTGCTGGCAGATTACGGGCCTCACACAGCTGCTGCCAGGCCCCTAATCTGCCATGGGCCCCTATACCGCCTCCTGCTGCTGCCAGGTCCAGAGTCTCTCATGCCATGTGCCACTTTCAGGTCTCCTCACACTGCTGGTGTGTTCAATTTTTTGACATAGGGTGCTGGCAGATTACGGGCCTCCCATAGCTGCTGCCAGGCCCCTAATCTGCCATGGGCCCCTATACCGCCTCCTCATGCTGCTGCCAGGTCCACAGTCTCTCATGGGTCCCTGTACGGCCTCCCATTGCTGCTGTCTCCATCGCCACACTCTGCCATGTGCCACTTTCAGGTCTCCTCACACACTGCTGGTGTGTTCAATTTTTTGACATAGGGTGCTGGCAGATTACGGGCCTCCCATAGCTGCTGCCAGGCCCCTAATCTGCCATGGGCCCCTATACCGCCTCCTCATGCTGCTGCCAGGTCCAGAGTCTCTCATGCCATGTGCCACTTTCAGGTCTCCTCACACTGCTGGTGTGTTCAATTTTTTGACATAGGGTGCTGGCAGATTACGGGCCTCCCATAGCTGCTGCCAGGCCCCTAATCTGCCATGGGCCCCTATACCGCCTCCTCATGCTGCTGCCAGGTCCACAGTCTCTCATGGGTCCCTGTACGGCCTCCCATTGCTGCTGTCTCCATCGCCACACTCTGCCATGTGCCACTTTCAGGTCTCCTCACACTGCTGGTGTGTTACATTTTTTGTCATAGGGTGCTGGCAGATTACGGGCCTCACATAGCTGCTGCCAGGCCCCTAATCTGCCATGGGCCCCTATACCGCCTCCTCATGCTGCTGCCAAGTCCAGAGTGTGTCATGGGTCCCTGTACGGCCTCCCATTGCTGCTGTCTCCATCGCCACACTCTGCCATGTGCCACTTTGAGGTCTCCTCACACTGCTGGTGTGTTCAATTTTTTGACATAGGGTGCTGGCAGATTACGGGCCTCCCATTGCTGCTGCCAGGCACGTAATCTGCCATGGGCCCCCGTACCGACTCCTCATGCTGTGACGTTGCAACAAGGTGGAATTCAACCCTACATATGTTAGACCGCCTTTACGAACAGCGAAAGGCCATCACAGATTTCCTGATGTTAAAAGTGGATAAAGGTACTCCCTGTGTAACTTAGATGTCAGCCATTGGCAGCTCATGCGTGACACCTGCGCTTGCTCAGGCCCTTTGAGGAGGCCACGCTATTCGTGAGTCGGCAGGACTATGGGATGAACGAGGTCAAATCGGCCATGGGCCCCCGTACCGCCTGGTCACGCTGCTGCTGGTCCCACAGTGTGACCTGGGTCCCTGTACGGCCTCCCATTGCTCCCACTCTGCCATGTGCCACTTTGAGGTCTCCTCACACTCCTGCGGTTTTCCATTTTGTCATAGGTTGCTGGCAGATTACAGGCCTCCCATAGGTGCCGCCAGGCCCCAAATCGGCCATGGGCCCCCGTACCGCCTGGTCACGCTGCTGCTGGTCCCACAGTGTGACCTGGGTCCCTGTACGGCCTCCCATTGCTCCCACTCTGCCATGTGCCACTTTGAAGTCTCCTCACACTCCTGCGGTTTTCCATTTTGTCATAGGTTGCTGGCAGATTACAGGCCTCCCATAGGTGCCGCCAGGCCCCAAATCGGCCATGGGCCCCCGTACCGCCTGGTCACGCTGCTGCTGAGCCCACAGTGTGATTTGGGTCCCTGTACCGCCTCCCATTGCTCCCACTCTGCCATGTGCCACTTTGAGGTCTCCTCACACTGCTGGTGTGTTCAATTTTTTGACATAGGGTGCTGGCAGATTACGGGCCTCCCATTGCTGCTGCCAGGCACGTAATCTGCCATGGGCCCCCGTACCGACTCCTCATGCTGTGACGTTGCAACAAGGTGGAATTCAACCCTACATATGTTAGACCGCCTTTACGAACAGCGAAAGGCCATCACAGATTTCCTGATGTTAAAAGCGGATAAAGGTACTCCCTGTGTAACTTAGATGTCAGCCATTGGCAGCTCATGCGTGACACCTGCGCTTGCTCAGGCCCTTTGAGGAGGCCACGCTATTCGTGAGTCGGCAGGACTATGGGATGAACGAGGTCAAATCTGCCATGGGCCCCCGTACCGTCTGGTCACGCTGCTGCTGGTCCCACAGTGTGACCTGGGTCCCTGTACCGCCTCCCATTGCTCCCACTCTGCCATGTGCCACTTTGAGGTCTCCTCACACTCCTGCGGTTTTCCATTTTGTCATAGGTTGCTGGCAGATTACAGGCCTCCCATAGGTGCTGCCAGGCCCCAAATCGGCCATGGGCCCCCGTACCGACTGGTCACGCTGCTGCTGGGCCCACAGTGTGACCTGGGTCCCTGTACCGCCTCCCATTGCTCCCACTCTGCCATGTGCCACTTTCAGGTCTCCTCACACTCCTGCTGGTTTCCATTTTGTCATAGGTTGCTGTATGGCCTCCCATTGCTGCTGCCTCCACCGCCACACTGTGGCTCCAAACACTGGTTTTGGCCCCGTGACTGGCCAAATGAGTGAAGTGTGCGGTGATTCTAAGATCGACGGCACTCATCTGCA